>NC_087533.1:8559731-8926215 GCF_963921805.1 Phalacrocorax carbo | reverse complement strand
GGCCAGGGGAGAGACAGGGAGGGCCCAGGATGCACAAGAGAGGCAACGGGGCCCCAGTGGCCCAGGACTCACCGCGACTCTCGCTCTCAGCGCTGCTGGCACAATTTAGCCGTTCAGATGCTTCTTTCCCCTCCTCTCCGCCCTGCCTCTTCTGCAGCTCCAGACTCTAGGCCATCCTCCACCTGAAGAGAATACAAGGGTGTCTCACAGCTCTTACGAGATGAGGCTTCCTAGGCACGTAGCCTAGCTCGCTCGTGCCGGAGCTGGGGGCAGGAGCACGGGGCAAGTGGGGCCAGGGGAGGCTGAGGGGGAGCTCTGGTGAGCTGGGGAGTCGGCTATCTTCTGCACCCTGGGCAGGGGGAAAATGTCATCATCCTCCTCCTCCTTTCCCTCTTCCCTTCTATCAGCTCCCGGGTAACTCCTGGGGCTGCCCTCACCCGCTCGCCTTTAGCATACCAGAAGCCTGCCTCGGCAGGTCGTTTGAAGCTTCCCATCCCACCAGCCCCAGTAGTGCAGGCACACAAGGAGACACCCCGGCACCCACCAAAGGGGCTCGCTCACCTCACCGGCAGCCCTAGGCCTCACCCGACACAGGGAATCGTGTCCGACACACCACCACGCTGCAGCAGGAGCGGAGGAGGCCTTTCCTTACCAGGAAGCAGCAACGAGCACGGCGGCATCACCTCGCAGGCACCGCAGCATCGCAGGGCTGTCACCTGCGGAGAGAGCAATGCGGATCACAGGGACGCCACCGCGCGTGCGCGGCTCCCGGGCTCAGTACCCAACTCTGGTCGCTGGGCAGCAGCATTATCTGAATTACTCTTCTCGATTAATACCATCCAGAAACCGTAACTTGGCTGCATCCACAGAGCTTCTATTCCTCTGCACCTTTCCCCCTCGCAGCCCCAGCAGCACCGTTCATTGCCTCTGCACCAAACAGCAAAGCGTCTCGAGCATTTCAGTCCTTTCCTCTCGACTGCTTACAAAAATCTGGTGCTTGCTACTGTCCATGCCACTGCCCGCCCCCCCCCATGCCCGAGGGAGGAGAAGCAGCACAGCAAACCTGGGGAACAAGGTTGGGTCCCCCACCCCCGCAGAATAAGCCCCAGGAACTGCTTGTAGGCATGTGGCATCAGGGTTGTGATAGGGTTTTGTTTTGGTTTTCTTTTTTTTCCCCTGCCTTCTTTACATAATGTAATAATTGGGGTTGCTTTTCCAAACTACTGAGTTCTGTGGGGACTTTTTGTGCTTTTACCCTACAAAAAATGGTCATTTTCACTTTCGGTTTTGTGCATGAGAATGGTTGGTGGGTGCTTTTAGGTGGTTGTTCCTTCCCCACCACCACCCTTTTTTTCCTTTCCAGCTGCACAAATCCAGCTGAGTTGGCTTTCCCAGAAGCCCCAAGTTGTTTTCTTTCCACCAGAATTCTTCCTGTATTTTCACCCCCCATTGCAGACCCAGAGTCAGGGGGTTTGAGGTATTTTTGTGCCCAGGCAGCAGCTCCCAGGCTGCATAAGCAGCCCCACAGGGGGAAGTCCCCGTTTGAGGGAATCGGCCCCAAATTGGGATGGGAAAGTGAAGACAAGGGAAAAAAAAATCCTGAATAACCTGAAAAAGAACACCTACTCCAGCCCACCAAGCACCCGTCACCTTGCCTGACTCACCTCCAGGGCCCAGATCACGCTCGGCTCATCACTTAGTGCCCTCAGATCACAAAAAAAAAAAAAAAAAAGAGTAAAACCCATAATGGAGCCCTATAGCCATCAGTCACATCTTCCCTCCAGTACTACACACAGACTCACCTTCTTACAGCGCTCCCCTGGGCTCTCCTCCGTTGCCCTGCACGACTCATCCATCTGCACCTGGAAAAACAGTGTTACTGAACAAGTCACCTGGAGGCACAGCAACAGCTTAACCATTCCACAGCTCTTGCGCCCCCGTAGGAATACCATCTAGAGCCCAACTACAGCCTGCCGTTAAAGGAAATGCGTTAAATCAAACGTTAAGCCCTCGCACGTACAAGCCGGAACAGCAAACCCACGGCACGCTCGCGCACCCAGGGCGCAGCCCGACGGAGGTCCACGGGCACCTCGCCAGTCTGATGCGGAGCCGCCCAGCATCCCTGCGAGCACAGCTGCAGGCGCAACAGCAGTTTCACCTACACCCATCTCAGCGCGCAGCGCTTCTGAAGCTTTAAGCTGAAAGCCCTACCTTGACCCTTGGCCACACTAGAAGCGAGCCGTGGCTAGGACTCCACAGAAACACAGCAACACAAATTGCACACCCACAGCGGCGACAGCCTTGCAGCTATTTAGACCAGGAACAACAGAGAAAAGTAAAACAGCTTCATCACCCGCACAGGAAAAGCAGCAGACGGAGACAAAGGGTCAGCATTCACAGCCCTTACAGAACACAGGCGTTCTCTCTCCTTCCACTCCTAAACCCATCCCCACTTAGGTCTAAGTATCGCAGCCCTGCTGGGGCAATATCGAGAGCGGGGAACAAGAGCCCTGCCGCCGGCCGTTTGTGCGGCAGGACACAAAAACAGAGGGACATGTTTTGCCACACACAACCCTGAATCTCCTGAAAATTTATGTTTACCAAAAATAGCCATTTGGAACATATTCCCAAAAACATTCGGCAATGAAACGCTTACGTGTTTGACACCCACACATTTTTGGGGAACTTGCTATTTGCTTCCTGGTTTTGCTGGTCTTCCCTCAGAAGTTCTACCTGCAGCCAAGTTATTCCCACCCGCCCGACCGGTTCAAGCGTTCACCTTCCTGGTATTATCAGCACATTGACACAGGCGAGGAACTTAACTGCTCTTCTAAAACTATCCAAATGACAATTACAGCCCTGAAAGAGGAGTGGAAGAGAAGAAAAGGAGAGATCAGGCAGCAAAAATGCCCTGCAGGCTGCTGCCAGCCAACACTGCACTCTTTTGTTAAAGCCACCCCGCCCCCCCAAACGCAAAAATAAACCCCATGACTTTGTGGAGTGCGGTTTTTTCTTCTTTTCAGCAGTCCTTCTGGAGCTCATCCCTGTCTCAGCATCTTGTCTTGTCAGAGCATGAAGATGCAGATGATCTGTATCCCGACGACATCTGCATGGGATGAATACATTTTCAGAAAACGCCCGACTGAGCCATTTGCCACAGTCACGAGACTCACGACATGACACACGAGGTGGGCCCAGAGTTTTAAGGCAAAAATACCTCCCCCGCCCCCCACCCGAGATCTTTCAGGCTCCAGACCTGCCATCTCCCCGCACCAAACCTCCCCGGCCAAAGGGTTTCAGGTGGCCCAAAACACAGTACACAGAAAATAAACGGGGAAAGCCCTACATTGTGCAAAAGCGAACGATGCCCGACCAGGGCTTCTCTGCGGGGCCCGAGCTCGGCACGGAGCCCCCCCCCGGCACGAGCACGGGCCCGGGCCGGTCACGGAGCCCCCCCCTCCCCCGCCCGGCCCCGGGCCCGGCACGGAGGAGCCAGCCCCCCCCTCCCCCGCCCGGCCCCGGGCCCGGCACGGAGGAGCCAGCCCCCCCCTCCCCCGCCCGGCCCCGGGCCCGGCACGGAGGAGCCAGCCCCCCCCTCCCCCGCCCGGCCCCGGGCCCGGCACGGAGGAGCCAGCCCCCCCCTCCCCCGCCCGGCCCCGGGCCCGGCACGGAGGAGCCAGCCCCCCCCTCCCCCGCCCGGCCCCGGGCCCGGCACGGAGGAGCCAGCCCCCCCCTCCCCCGCCCGGCCCCGGGCCCGGCACGGAGGAGCCAGCCCCCCCCTCCCCCGCCCGGCCCCGGGCCCGGCACGGAGGAGCCAGCCCCCCCCTCCCCCGCCCGGCCCCGGGCCCGGCACGGAGGAGCCAGCCCCCCCCTCCCCCGCCCGGCCCCGGGGCCGGCACGGAGGAGCCAGCCCCCCCCTCCCCCGCCCGGCCCCGGGCCCGGCACGGAGGAGCCAGCCCCCCCCTCCCCCGCCCGGCCCCGGGCCCGGCACGGAGGAGCCAGCCCCCCCCTCCCCCGCCCGGCCCCGGGCCCGGCACGGAGGAGCCAGCCCCCGCCTCCCCCGCCCGGCCCCGGGCCCGGCACGGAGGAGCCAGCCCCCCCCTCACCCGCCCGGCCCCGGGCCCGGCGCGACGGAGCCCCCCCCGCCCGGCCCAGGGTCGGGCCCGCACGGAGCCCCCCCCACCCCCGGCCCACACGGAGCCCCCACCGCTGCCCGAACTCACCCACCAGCGCTCTCCGGCCCCCGGCTACGGCCGCGCTGCTCTCTCAGGCGGCTGCCGCAGACGAGGATCGGGAGCCGCCAGGCCTCCAGGAGTCCCGAGGGGATGCCGGCCACCGCAGGGGATGGCTGCCTGCGGCCGGACTGCCGCGGCGCTCCCCGCCCAGCTCCGAGCAGTCTCCGCCGGCCACGGGCTTCCCACGCCGGGCCGCAGAGGGGCCCCGGCACCGCAAAGAGACCCCTCGCGACCCGGCCGCCCCACGCACCTCTCCCACCTCCGCTCCGCCGCGCACGCGCCACCGGAAGCCCGGGCCCCGCGGGGCGGCCCTTAGAGGGCGGCCGGAAGGACCGGCCCCCACCGGCCCCGCCCCCGCGCCGGACCGCCCCCGCGCCCAGCCGGTGAGCGCCAGCGCCCCCTGCTGGCCGGGCCGCGCTCAGCTCGCGAGGGCGCCGAGGGCCGGGCGGGGCGGGACGCGCCGGCTCGGGGCCGGCTCCTTTCGGGGCGAGCGGGCGAGCGAGAGACCCCTGCGGGCCCCGGTCACGGCCGGGCAGAGCCGCGCGCCCTCCGGGAGCGGCTGAACGGGGCTGCCGCTCGTGACACGTACCGAGCCGTCCGCGACGGGAGCGAGCAGAGGAGGAAGGGGCCGGCGGCCGCGGGGCCCTGCCCGCAGGCACGGGGGGGGGGTGCGGGCTGGGGCCCGTGGGGCCGCCCTGCTGGGCCGCTGCCCTGCGCCGCACCGCGCTGGGGGCTGGGGCCCGACCGGCGCCGGGGGACCGGGGGCAGCCACGAGCAGGGGGCCTGAGCTTAGCCACGGCCTGCAAAACACCCCGCAGCGTGAGACGCTGCGAGGCCAAGGTGGTCCTTGGCAATGGGGGCGCCTGGGCTCGGCCTCCGCCGTACCCGTCCTGGGTCTGCGTGGCGTTCCAGGGGAACGGTGTTCTCCTTGTGCGGAAGGTGGGCTGGCCGTTCGGCCGTGCCCCGGCCGTTACCGATACTGCCAGAGGCGCTCGCACGCTCTGGCCCGTTACTGCTGCGGGACCGCGCCGTAGCCGAAAGAAGAGGTGTTGTGTTTTCTCACAGAAAAGCCTCCTACGGTCAGTGGAAGAAATAACCTCCTTCCGTGGCACTGACTCTTTTCGTCCAGTCCATAGCCGGCTTTCGGCTTTTGTCTTTACAGCATTCAGTTTGCTTTCTGCCAAGCTTTCTACCTGCTGTGAAACATTTGGATGTTTTTCCTGTTGCTTTTTTTCCCCCCTACTTGCTCCACAGCTCCCACACCAACCACCCAGCGCGGCTCGCCTTTCAGCCCCCAGACCCAGGAGCCTTGCCCTGGGACGGCCCGTACATGTCAGCAGAGTTGTTCCAGCTCTCACCCTGTCCCTACCCAGCTGAGGACGTCTGTGTCCGTGGCAGACACCCAGACACTGCCCCTGCAGCGTGGCAGGCCCCTGCCCCGTCAGTGAAAACTGCGGCAATATCGGCTAAGTTTAAAAGCGTCGGCAGGAGGTGCAGAATACGTAAATAAAGCGGCGGTTGGCTGCCGGGTATGGGTGCGATATAAATACATTTTGTTTACAGGCCTTCGTGCCTATTCAGCGTTGAACGGCACCGCAGCCCACCCACCCCGGGGCTCACGGGGCTCGGAGAAGGGTCTCTCCAAGGGCACAACCTAAGGCAGCGCAGGAAGCCCAGCTGCCACGCTCCCAGTCGCTACGGGACGCTTGCTTACAGCTACACCGACGAGGGTGCGGATGAGGCTGGAACTAGCAGAAATGCTGACTCTTCTGGCCTTTTATTTGCGGAAGGCACAGCGCGCGAGCCTCGGCGGCTCACAGGAGAAGCGTGCGGCGCTGCCGGACTCTCATTCTCAGCTCACGTACTACTGCCAAAGCTCCTGCCCTGTGCTGTGCCAGATGCCGGCTGGCGTGAGCACCTGGGCTCCTGAGGGACCCCCTTGTCCTGAGAGCCAGAGGTACTCGCTTCCCTTTGCATGAGGCCTGTAGGAGACAGACCCTGCAATTTAAAAAATCTGTATCAAACGTGGCAGACTCAAAGGGGGGCATTTTAAAAAAGGCAGGTTTGTTTTCTTTTTTAACTTTACGATCTACAGCCTAGCAAAGAGCTCCCTTTCAGTGTCAGTCGCTTGGCCTTCTCCCCTACTGACGAGGTCCCAGCCTCCCGGTGAGATCTCGCTGGAGATATTCTCAGTTTCCCTCAGGTACGGGGCTGCCCTGGCCCGAGGCCAGCGAAGAAGCTGACTTTGCCCGTGCCTGAATCAGCAACACGTCCAGCAGGCGACTTGCAGAGCCCAGGGAACCCTCGTAAAGAGGTCTGGGGGTGGGCCGCGCCACATCTGCGGCATCGGCCGTGGGAAAGGACCGGCGCAGTAAAGCAGGTGGGTGAAACCGCGGTCCGCGCCAGTACGTGCTGCTGCCTGGGGCATGGCTTTGCTGCGGGTCAAGTCAGATGCTCTCTGTAAGAGTCAGTCAGGACAAAGGCCGCAGCAGATGTCTTTTCTGCTCATTTTAACAAAGGCTGGACGGAGCCCATAGAGGAAGGCACTACGCGTCTTGCTGGGTCTGTTTGCCTGCCTTCTCGTAAGCCGTCGCGGAAACTTGCACGAGCAAAGCCTGTGCAAGCTGATGACAGCCACGCACGGTTGAAGAGGGAGCAGACGGTGAGAGCAGAGGTGCGCGCTCAGGCTGTGCGCTGGAAGCTAATGCTAATGCTGCAAAATAAAGAGTGGATTTTCTTTTTTGGGTTTAGGTGAGCGCTAAACATGACATGTGCGTGTGTGCGTGTGTCTCTCGCAGGTTTTTGTCATACACCCCACCCCCCCGCCCCAAAAAAACCACCCGCACATGCCACGCGTTAAACAGTGGTTTTCCATTGTACTTAGACGTGCTTACATAGGTGTGTTGGTTTTTTTCTTTTTTAATGCAGAAACAGCAATACGATAGATTTAATACAGCTAGCAATTAGATGGGTGTAGCTTTAGAGCGTCGGCTGTTTACAAAGCAACTGCACACCTTCTTTAACTCACAGTTTAAACAGGTAAACTTGCAGTGCATCACACGTGCTTTGTACAGTCACGGTCCACACGGCAGGCCAGATGCTTCACCCTGCCTTGTCCTTGTTCCCCCGACTCCGACGGGACCGCCGAGGCCACCCTGGGGACAGCGCCGCTTTCTAGCAGCTGGGTTGCTTGCCTGGACGCCCCACAGACAAACAGTCATTTCCCCACTGAACCTCTTCTCAAATATTTTCCTAGCCCTGCAGGCCCCAGGTCCTTTGGTTCATATTTCCTTTTTTCCGGGCTTGATGCACAGGACCGACGATTTCCAGAAACAGAAACAGAGGCTGATTCAGTCCAGGCTAAACATTCTCTGACCTAAACCAAACTGCCTTCGAAGAGATAGCTGTACTGTAGGCACCACCTCGGGAACAGAAGTTGCCCTGTCATTAAAAAAAAAAAAAAAAAAAAAAGCAGGAAAACAAGGCATTTCAGGCTGAGGAGGCTGAACGGTGTGCTGGGGGCGGTGGGGGGCTGGAAAGAAACAGTTCAGACGATTAGAGCGAGCTTGGCGTTGCAAAGCGTGCCATTATTTTTAATTCGGCAGTCAGAAGAAAATAGATTCTGACACTGATTTCCTGCGTGCTGCGGGAGTTCTCTCCTCAGCATTCCTGTGCACCATTTTACTTTTGTGTCCCGTCCGCTTCGCTTTTGCGCTGTAGCTCTCCGGTTCTAGCTACGCTTCCCACCACCCCCATTACGCTTTGACAAGCCCAGCTCTCACTGTGCTTCCCTTCCCTTCCCTTCCCTTCCCGTATGCGCGTGCAGGGAAAAGCCCGCGCGTCTGCCACTACAGGACACGCTCTGGGGGGCAGGAGAGATGACGACGCTCCCTGACAGAGGACACAGCTGAGGGGCGGTCCGCCGGGGCCGGGGAGATGGCAGCACCTTCCCTCAGCTGCCCCATCCGAGCACAGGTGCAGGTGCGCACTGAGGAGAGACAAGCAGGCAGGAGCGGCAGAGCGAGAGAGAAAATAAAATTCACGGGTGGGTGCTACTTGCGTCTCATTTTTAGCGCAAGACATTAATTCTCAGCACATTCTTGGAGCTGCCCCTTTGGGACTCACGGAGAAGAGGGAGGTTGGCCACGCGGTGCAGCCCAGCTCTGCTTCCCCTAAATGGTTTTACTGTTCAGGTGTTGCCCTAATCTGGCCGGTACCCCCGCAAAGAGTTTGGGATTTCTGCTGCCTCTCCGGGCCAGCCACAGACCCCGACTTCATCGCAGCGAATGACCCTGCACTCGTCAGAGCGGTTGCCGAGTCACATCCCGCTGCCTTCCCTGCAGAACTGGAGACCCTTTTTCAGCCCTTGCCCCCTCTTCTCTCAGCTCGTCGCCCATTCCTTTATCAGTGCCGGCACCGATCCTGCCTCCAGCTCGCCCTGTCCCCACCTGCGAGCGCCCAACAGGAGCTAAATGTCTCCTCAAGGATGCACGGAAGAGACGCGCAGGTAACCCAGCACAGACCCCCTGCAAACATCTTCTTTCCATTTGCTTTCCTCTCCTGACACGAAGGGATGACTTAGGAAAAGCGTACTGCTCGCATTTCACCCGCACCGCTTCTACTTTCACTCTCGCTCTCCTTGGCAGTAATTAATAGCGGTGGCGGGGGGGGCTGGGGCATTCCCCCAAAGCGGCTGCGGTTACATCCGGGCGGTTGTGGCACTCCATTAGCTCTGTAGTTTTTAAATCTAAATCTTCTGGAATTGTTAGTTCTGGTCAGGAATCACCCGTACCTGCAAATTTTCTTAATAGCTACGCTTGACCCCAGCCACTGTTTAACAGCTCACCTTTATTTCTCTTCATTTAAGAACCTAAAGCTTCGTTTACTGCTTGGGTTGGAAGCAGGAGCTGTCGCTGCCTCCGAACTTTCTAACAGCCCTGTTACAATTTCAGTACTACCCGCTCCCAATTTAGCTTTCCGGGTCGATTTTCATTCTAGATTCTAAAATTTCCTTATTTTGTTTCTGATCAGGAGTCATTAATGCCTGCAGTTGATTTAATAACGGCTGCATTTAGATTGAGCTATTAATGACTCGCAACTCTATTTATGGCATAAAAAAGGGCTGCCTTTATATTTTTTTTAATTACAGATTAGGAATAATGACTGCCTGGTTTGTTCAGTAATAGCTGCGATTAAATTGAGTCACGACTCCTCCCTAAATAATATGTGTTTATTTGCACTCCTACAATTTAACCTCCCCTTCACTGGTCAGGGGCACCGACAAGTGCCCGCGCGTACCTCCGCGCCCCCTGCGCCGGCTCCCCAGGGAGCAGCCTCGTACCCTGACCAGAGTCTGCAGCGGCCCGTTGTCGGCCCAGCTCCTCGCCCTCGAGCGGCGGATCCGCTGCTGCCCAGAGGGGACGGAAATGGCGCGGGGTAAAGCTCTCCGGGCCGCCTGCGTCCCGCGCGGAGGCGGTGAGCTCAGCAGCCTGTACGCTGTTGGGGCCGAGCCAACAACCTGGGGAGGAGTCGCAGGGCGCAGCTGTTTCTGTAACTACCACGCTTTCCCGCCTGGCCAGGCAAGAAAGCGGGGCCTGCGGGGGCCTGGAGAGGCAGCATCGCTGTAGGTTGTGCCACGGCTGTTTCGCTCTGTCTTCGGCAGAGTTACATCCCAGAGGGTGGGAGGCAGGCACGTTTGCTCCGTAAGCAGCAGTACTCACGCCGTGCAATAGGCGCTATAAAGCAGCAATGAAGAACGAGCTTGGCCTATCAAGATGGTAGGAGCACCTAAAGCATTAGCCAGGCAGGGCTTGCAACTAACCTTGTGTCCTGGTTTAACCCCGTCTGGCAACTAAGCACCGCACAGCCGCTCACTTCACCCCACCCCAGCGGGGGAGAGAATCAGGAGGCTGCGAGTGAGAAAAGTCATGGGTTGAGATAAACAGAGTTTAACAACCACCAATAAGGAAAAGAACAAAACCCCCAAAAACCCAAGAGGGAAAAATAAAACCCAAGAAAGACCAGGGGTACAAATGAAAACAACCGCTCACCACCAACTGAGCCGTGCCCAGGCAACCTGTGAGCCGCAGCCCCCCACCCACCGCCCTCCTGGTTTTATTACTGCCCCTGACGTCATATGGCCCGAATATCCCTGGGGTCAGCCGGGGTCCGCTGGCCCAGCTGCGTCCCCTCCCAGCGCTCCGCATGCCCCCAGCCCGCTCGCTGGCAAGCGCCGCGCAGCGGTGACCGACACGGCCCTGCCTCTGCAACACCGTTCCCAGCACAGATCCAGAACACAGGTGGAGGGAGCACAGGGTGGGAGCGGGGTGCAGGGAAGTGGGGGGGTGGGGTGTCAGAGTTTGGGTGGGGGCAGTGGACAGGTGAGGGGTGCAGGCAGCACCCCGGGGGTACAGCAACAGAGGGGTGATGGGGAGGTGGAGCAGGGGGCAGAGGGGGCACAAGGTAGGAGGGCAGGGGACACAGGGGGCATGTCACGGCTGGGAATCACGAGGGGGGAAAGCCTCGCACAGAGGAGCCTTTTGGCAGAAAGCATTTGGGAGGGCAGAGAGACACACGGGACAGGGAGAGGGGGGAGACAGAGACGGACAGACGGGGAATGTGTGGGTAGAAAGGTATGGAGGGGAGCACGCATGGGGACGACCTACTCCAGGGGCTCCACCTGGAATAATCCACAGCACGAAACTCACCTGGGATAACCTGCACAGATAATCCACTCCAGACAGCTGACCTGCACCAGATAACGCACACTGGTAACCCTCAGTGATGCCCATCACCCTGCCAATGTTTTGCCCCAAATTTTCCTCAAATTGGGGTTTTGGTGGGGTTTGGTTTCTTGGGGATTTTGTTTGTTTGTGTTTGGTTTCGTTACTTTCTTTTCCATAACATAAAAATCAGGCTGGATTTGTGTGTGGGTGGGTGTCTCTGTGGTCTCCCCTCCATTCCCCCAAATATTCACTTCTGGGGTTCTGTGGTCCTTTTCCTCAAATTTGGTGATTTTCCCTTTTGTGCATTACAATGGTGGGAGGGGTGGTGGTGTCGGGGATTTTGTTTGTTTATTTTCCCCGGGCCTACCTTGACTTTGCAGCTGGAAGTGCAGGCCCTGCAACAAAGTGAGGACAAGAAAGGAGGGAAAGCAGGGCAGGCAAAGGGAGAAGAAAACACCAAAGCGGGCACTCGTGAGGGAGAGGGCAAGGCTCTCCCCATGCCGCCAGGGCCCCCCGAGAAGCTGTAACCAACCCTCCCAGGGTCCTGCCACACACAGGGGCTCCGCTGAAGGTTTCGGTGCCGCTCACGCCTTCCGGGGCTGATGGCGCCTTCTCGGGAATCCCTTGCCTCCCAGGAGCATGGCCAAGGCTAGGGCCCTTGCCGTGGTCCTACGGACTGTGAGCCCGGGTGCATGCATTTGGCAAAAAGGGCTGTTCAGAGATGATGGTCTTAAAAAAAAAAAAAAAAAAAAAAAAGAGGGCCACGAACTTCTACAAAGCCAAAGCCCAACTCACCACACTCCAGCGGGTATGAAGTCACACTCGGGGTCAGGTTTTGATTTCCATGTGGTTTAATAAGTTAACGGGTTCAGCCATTACACAGCAATGGAATTCTTCTTCAACATATACAAAGGTGCAAGAACTTCATTCATTTAGTTCAAATTAAGTCATTTTACTCTCATCTCTTAAATAGCTATACAGGTCCTATTTTTTTTTTTCCTCTAAACAATCTGGGGTTCAAACAACCCACCCAGAGAGAAGGCATCAAAGTACAAAAGAGCACGCGTAAGGAGGGGCGCTAATTCAAATTCAGCGTGGGTATTTGTCCCGGTACCTGTACGAGCAGGGAAAGGCGGCGTGGAGCAGTCACGCCTGTAGAAGGAGCTGCAATATTGGAAGTACACAAAGACCTTTTCCAGAAGTTTGACCACCACTGGGATTGTTACTCTACCGCGACAGTCACCGTGACCTAGGGGGAACGAGGGAGGGGAGAACAATGCAAGAGACCCCAGAACACTCAAATGTCAGCGCGCCCCCCGCCCCCCCAGCACTCAAGCATCTCGCCAGCTGCCCAGAAATTACTTCTCTGGAGGTTTGGCAAACAGTGAACCAAGAGCAACCATCGCAGGAAGGAAGTGGCATCGCTGAAGACAAAAAAAGCAGAATGAGAACACTTGTGAGCCTACACCCTGCCACGTGCCCAGTTCTAGTCTAGAAACAGCGCGTGCCTGTGGCCCTCTTACATCAACTTGAAGACGTTTCCATTACGCTCCCCGCCACTGAACTGTTTTCTGACTGGCTCTCTACCCACGTAGTCTCCCCTCACTCTCCCCCACTTCAGGCACTCTGCCTAAAAACCTGTCCTCAACTACAGAAGCAGCGTGAGAGGGCTTGCAGGGGCAGAAATCGGATGCGCTTGCTCAAGTCTGACCCCGTGGAGGTCTCTCTAAGATGTGTTTTGTGGCCGCCACAGGCACTGGTAATGCTGCTCTCCTGACCCACAATCAGCACCAATGTCCTCAGTCGCTCGGCAGCGTGACCAGTACCGGCGTTCCCAGCGTGCGCTCTCGTTACAAGGGTGTGCAAACACGTGCGTGCGATGCCTCTGCCCTCGAACGTGCGGCCTTTGAGCAGCCTCTCCAAGCACCGCGCCTCAGTCAGACACCTGTCACGCGAAAGCCTACGGGCACTCCCAAACACTGAGCTTCTGCGGTTCCCTCCGTTCCTTCCCGCACCCATTTTCTCTCGCCTCGAGAGGATACTCCTCACTGGCTGATGCCGAGGGCTTTTTGGACGGGGAGGCTCTTAAAAAGCCTTACCAAAACACGGGGGGAGGAGGTATCCAGGCACAGATACACTTAGAAGCACACTTACAGCTAGAGAAATCTGTTTTCTCAACAGAGGTAAAATTACACAGCACAGGTAAGTTCTATAAACTCTGTTCAGCCAAAATAGCAGGAAAAACCAACCAACCAACGAACCAACCACAACGGGAAAAAAAAAAAAAAAAAAAAGCAAAAAACCACCACCCCACCCAAAACATGTAATTTGGCTTCATTTACCAGTCACCATTTCCATTTGCGTGGCTGACAGCGAAACGCAGCATTTGGAACGCAGGCCCTCGTAAACAGGTTGAACTCCTTCAGAAGCCTCCGTGTGTCCAAGCCCACCGCTCCCCCACATATTCAGTGGAGGATGATTTGACAAGGTGCAAACAGCGAGCCTACCCTGAGAACACCAACCTGGCAACTGCAGATCGTTCGAGTCTAAAACAAGACGGCGGCCGACACCGCACGCCGGGGCCGCTCTGCGGTCCCAGCCGCCATGAAACGCCACAGACCCTGCAGCAGCCCTGAGGGGAGGGCACGGGGGGTCCGGCAGAAGTTAAATGGGGAAAGGCAGATTTCCAATAGCATATCCTCTGTCCTAAAGTCAGAAGCACAAGCAGGGAGTAAAGACAAAAGAGATTTCTTTCAGTGGCAGTTCTGCAGGGGGAAACTCCCTGGGACTCTGTCTTTACAGCTTCCGGAGGCCAAAGCCCTACGTGACCTTCCCTTTCCTTCCGAGAAGACTAGGATAGAGGAATCGCTTCTCACGCCAACAGTAGCACCTTCCCCACGAGGCGGATTCATTATCGTTCCTGGCTTTGGGAAGCCGCGAAAGTCACCCGTGCTCGCATAGCCGGGCCTAACAAAACTAGCCGCCTGCTACTCAGGGGATGGAAACAACTGCGTGTGCGAGAACGGAAGCCACGAAGAGAAAAGATCGACACATTCGTCAGGAGCGTATCCAAAGTAAGAAAAAAACCTCCTGGTGCACACAGCCGAGCCATTCCCCCGCTGTCCCTCAAACAGCAGTTTACCCAAACACCCTGAAAAACATTCTGCTCTTACCAAAAATACGTAGAAGAGAAAAGGTTACCGTATCACTCCTACGCTGCACGACTTGGAGAAGCAACGAAAGGGCAGGAAGTACGTCTCCACCAGGAAACACGAGCGGGTGCAGGAATTCATGTCTGGGGACGCGCTCTGTCCGCGCTTGACAACATCCCTTTCCTTTGCAAGCTATCTAAGCAGATACAAGCCTTCACAGCAATTTACTGCCCGTGATAGAGCGAGCACTGCCAAAAATTCAAGGGAAGATACGCACCAACTGTCATGCGTCCCACGTGCGTTCATTCCACGCACGGCGGCACGGGACATCCCCAGATGAGTCTTCTGCCAGGCCAAAGCTCAAATCAAAAACAGTACTACCTCTGCTGTGATTCATCAGCGGGCATAGCCTGGAGCCAACAAACTGGGAACAAATTCAGGAAAGCCCATGAACGTATGGCAGGAATTGCCCATTTAACGTGGCTAGAAAGGGATCCTCGGTGCCCAAGGCCAGTGAGGAACCAAGTTTCAGTTTTACTCCCAGCTTTCCTATCACCTTCTTCCTCCAAGACAGACCAAAACATTCAAGTCGAAATCTAGGGACTCTCCTTTTCCGCCTCTGGCCTACAGGGAGAAGGACAACACTCACCAGCCCTCGCGGCCCTCTTCACGTACAGGAGCCCCACATTCACGCTTCGGAAGCGCTGGTGGGAGCCTTGCGTATTCGCCTCCAGCTGCTGCGCACCAAGACAGCTCGAGCTGCTCTTGCCATTTAAAGGAAAAAAAAACACAGGACTATTAAAAGAGACTCACGGAAGGTCCTGTGATAAACCCGCATCTGAAGAGCTGCTGGCTTTTCTGAAAGTTCCCTTCCTCTCAAACCAGTCTTTCTCATGCTGGGCTCAGCCAGCACTCTTCTTTCAACGCAACCATGACACGGTATTAAAAACGAATAAACAAAAACCAAAAATGGAGTGCCGAGTACTGCTAGCCACAGAGGCAGAGTGGTAGCAGGGATGGTGCAAGAGAGAATGCCGAACTGGAACCAAGCCCAGAGGCTCTGGGAACGAGGGCGTGCCTGCAAAGGACAGCGCTGCGTGTGACACCGTGCTGACCCAGCAAAGGAAGGCTAGGTCTAACTGGCGGCCGGATCGCTAGAGGCGAGCGCAGATTGCCAGCTTCCACCAGCGCTGCAGCAGGAACCAGTCCCTCGCACTGAGGAAAACAATTTTCAGCGCGACACAATGAGCGCTCCAACATCGTAGTGCACGGAGCTGCAAACAAAGCCACGGTACCACACGGACGAGGAAAGGAACAAAGGATAAAAGACATGAAAGAGCTCAGGGATGATGGAAAGGCTCCCAGATCAAAACAAACGGAGAAGAGGTTCCTGGTCAGCCAGCTGGACCAGTCCGATTTCTCACACGCACCCAACCTCATGGGGAAGGGGCAGGAAAAAAAAAAGAGGAGGGATGATCCCTCCTTCTGGCACACGCCGGCACTTTCAATCCGAGGCCCGGGCGTCTCTGGCCTTCCCTACCTCCAGATGCTTTCAACAGATGCCCAGAAATTCCTGCCTGTAAATCCTTTCACCGCAGCATACTGAACACATTCCGGTCTCTGGAAACGGCACGTGACGACGGCCAGATCAGTAAGCCGGGATCTGTCCTTCTGAAGAACACGACGTGTCATTTTCTGCGCACCGTCAGGAGAAAAACTGATTTTTCAGTTGGTCGCATCCTACATAGGGCGGGGTGACAGCCTCCACCTTGGGAGGTACTGTTACAGGAGGGCAGAGCTAGTGAACCCAGTCAGGCCTAGGCGATCACCCTTCAGCGAGGTTTTTCCTCCCGTTTACCCCATCTCCTCAACTCTACAACCCACAGGAGAGCAGGCGCTTCCATTCAAACGAGGGCCACTGAGAGGCCACGAGCGTGTCTCCAAAGAGCACTGTTACGCTATCCAAACGGGGTGTCCGGGGATGTTCGCAACATGCGCGCATCAGGAGACCGGAAAAACACTCGTCTAGAAGGGCAGTCTCCTCCCACGCAAGGAGTCAGTTTTCCCCTGCGTGCCTCTCCCTCCACAAACACCTGCTGTGGAAATGCCCAATATTTGCGCATGGTGGATCGGGTTTGCCAGAAGAAAGGAAATACCAGACACGATCAAGAAAGGCTCCTTCTACTACGGGAAACCCTTTCATCAGTGAAAAGGCGTAAACTCTCCCCTCTCTCTGCCGTGTGCCTTCAGGCTCCACATCAGACCAACCTTTCACTAGCATCGCCACGTTCCTCGCCGTCCATCCCCGTTGCAGTGCTGGTCCTCGTCGTGCGAGAGGCCAGGCACTCCGCAGGGCCGGAAGGCAGCCTGGCGCCCCACCGGCAGCGCGCCCAGCGGCAAGGGATCCGCTTGTACAATGGCTGGCGCGTGCGGGCAGCCCCTTTCCCACCCAAGAGCACGGATGCAGAAGGACGGCTGCGGCACAGGGTGGCAGCACCGACAGCACCAACCATACATTCTTGCAAGGGCCTGGGCTTCTCCAAGAACTTGCCCAGGGGTTAAAACTTCCTCCTTCTTAGAGATGCCTTCCTTCATCAGCATAGCACAGAAAGCACTCAGCACTGTCCGAACCAGAGACTGTTCCAGCAGCGGAGCCGGGTGGAGAACGGCAGCTTGTTCTCCTGACAGCTCACGGCCCAGGAACACCATCACCCCACCCCACCCCTCAGTCAGGTTACGGCCTCTGCACCAAGCAGAAGCAATAAGAACGTTTAGACGGCCAACGACCACGTCATCCTCTCTTGCCAGAAGAGCTGAGCGAGGCTACATCCCATGCTTCTCGGCAATGTAGCTAACCGAGTAGTTTCTTGATCTTTAGCTCCGAGGGTGGCCGCTTGAGAGGGCCCCCGCCCCTTTCCAGGATGCGCCCAGCGATGGCAGACAGCTACGCAGGCAGAGTTGCTTCCGCAGCTCCTGGGACCCCCGTGGGGATTAGCATGCCACCTGGATTTTCTGGGAGAGCACAGTGGGGTACGACAGTCGGAGAAGGCTAAGCCAAGGCAGACGAGCAGCCTAAGCCCCGAGTTCGCCACCTCCGCTCCCCAGATGGCATAAAGCACTGGTGGGGTGTCTTCCCTCAGCCAAGGTTGGAAGGAACTGGACTGCAGGTCACAGACACCGTGGAGTGGGAAGACAAGAGACTAGAAAAGGATCTCTGCGCAATCTTTCCGACGGGCTTCTCCCTGCTTCAGTTCTCACCTGCTGTTGCGCTGTCGCTAGCTTTGGGTTTGGATTTAGACTTGAAGGAGAAGCGCTTGATGAGGCGGCGGGAGAAGCTGCCGGCTTTCTTCCTGGCAGCAGAGTTGGCGGTGACGTTGGACAAGTCATCGTGTGACTGGCTCAGGCCCGCTTCCTTCTGCTTGCTCCTTCTCCGGAAGATGAGCTTGGTACCACTCCGAAGAAAGCTAACTGCAGAAACAGAAAGGAAGGAGACAGAAACCACGATAGCATCCTGCCCTGGCGAGTCTCGGGGGCAATAACGCACCCGGCAGCTCTCAGGTGAGCGACAAAGACCTCTTCCACCCCGGGCAGCAGACGCGCGCCGCAGGTCTGCGATTCCCAGCTCCCAGCCGCAAGGCAAAGTCTACATTTGGGACAGACTGCGCTACCAACAGGCTGCTTCACTAAGCACGCCGTCAGTGCCCCCCCCGCATAAACTTCCTTTTACGGCACGATGGCCTCCCTTCAGTGGACACGTGCAGAATTGTAATAGAAAGCTAAGGCTTGCGTGAATGGGAAACGAATGGGGATGTCTGGGTGCAAAAACGCCGGGAGGCAGACACATAACAGAGAAAAGGCCTCTCGGCCGAGCCTGTCTCAAGGGCGCCCGGATTAGCCCATCATCGAGCCCCCAGAACAACTGCCTGAGGTTTCACGAGATGCCCAAATCTGGAGGCAAATAACGGCAACGGCTCCAGATGACTCACGCGGGCAGGACAGGAGGGAGACACCGATCGCTGTCAGCCCCAGACTGGTGCAAAAAGGCATATCCAAAACCTGCACGCCACACAAAGCTACAACAGCATTTCCTACGGGGAGGGCTTGCTTTCGGTTTTCTTCGTCCTCTTCCCTGCCTTCCAGGTCTCCCAAGAACCTGGGCCACACACCTTTCTACCTGCTGCCGTGCAAAGAACAAGGAGCCACCAGAGTTCAAACTGCACCTGGTCGTACCAGGGTGTGACCCCCAAAACCTGTCCCACTCCCATATTCCAGGCAATCGAGATTTTGACTTGCGCCGGTTTATGTACATTTGTAGCTAACCGAAACAGCCGTTGGCTACAAGCAGACAAACCTAAGGTGCACCTTCCGCCTAATCGACGGAAACCCAGAAAGTCCAAAACAGCAGCTTGGTCGGGGCAGGCCCACTCCATCGTTTAAAAGTGGAGAGTTTGCGTGGATGTTCTAGGCCCTGTCGTACCCTAGAGGCACTAGCTACTTTTAGGCTAACGGAGAAAGAGGGAAAGCATCGAGGCCCCTACAATCCACGTCATCGGGCGGCCTCCATTTCTGTGCCAGAGGTGGCCGAATTCAGAGGAGGAATCATTGTTTACAGATACATGCCTGACCTGCAGACCCAGCGGCCAGGGAGCAAAAACGGGTTCTCGGAAACACGCAAGCTGCGTAGGGCTCCCATCTATGAGAGCACAGAAACCAAAAAGGCCACAGGAACTGGACACCTGCAAATAGAGGACTTTGGAACCGCTCCAGCGGGAAGCGTGGGAGAGAGGCGGGCTCTTGCAGGCTCCGGCAGAAGCCGCTCATCGCCACGCCCCCCACGCTCGGGCGGGGAACTCGGACTTCACTTTGTCCTCAAGTACAACAGGCTAGCATTAGTTACCGACTAGTGGTTCATCCTTACCTTTGTGATCTTTCAAGCTCCTGGTCTCAAGGGCTCCCGTGGAGCCAGTTTCAGACTCGACATCTTCCACCGAGGGTCTCTCAGAGATGTCTGATCGCGTCGTCTCATCCAGCTCCTGACTGGCCCTTTGTCCCGACGGCGACGCCTCCAGCAGCTGTGACGATTCAGTAGAGTCGTGCATCCGGTCAGCTGCGCCCTCGGACGCAGAATCCCCGTACGCCGCGGCCTCCAGGGATGCGGCATAACCCAGAGAAAGTGCCATTTCATCCTGAGCGATAGGTACCTGGCAGGGGGTTAGAAGGTCAGGCAGACAGGGTCTCAAGGATCGCATTCATCTCCCTTCTTCCATCCACACCTACGCATGGACACTCCAGTTCTGATCACCAGTGCTAGACAGCACCGATGCCCAACCATCACTCTCTGGCTGAAACATGCTGGAACACGGCCGATGCGAAAGCGTTCCGCTGCACCTCCCTCACTCCCGTAGGCAAGTCCAAGGAGAACTCCTGAGATTCTCCACAAGGTAAGGTTCCCAACCGGCTATGGCAGCAGCCTCCCCTTCTGTGGCTGCCCGTTGTGAAATCCCACCGGCAGCCACCCCACAGACTGGCGAGGTACTTTGACACTCACTGGGAAGCAGCGACAAGCTGCAAGGAAGCAGCGAAACGGATTCTGCCAAGCAAGTCGTCTGCGCTGGAACCTTCACACACTGGTCCGTATGGGACAGGGTGGTTTCACACATGCATCCCTAAAACAACCTCCCACATTGGAAATGGAGCCCTGTAACTACCAGAGACCTTGGAAACTCCCGAGATGATCAGCGTGCTGCGTTTTGTTGGGGTTTTCTTGGCAGGCTTGTTATTCGTCTCAGTTAGCTGCCTGATCGCTGTCTCGGCCACCGGATCCAAGCCGTTGGGCGTGTGGCTATCCCCTGCGCACAAGGAAGATACCAGCGCTTGAAGTACTGACCTTCAGCACGGGCAAGAGGTCGCTTGCTCACCGCGATGCTTGTAATAGGCAACTACGTGCACACGAAGGCAGAGAACAGAATTTACTACAGACTTGCCTGAATAAACTAAAGGAAGCTCCATACAGCTCTCAGCTCTTTCAGGCACCTAAAAAGCTTGATTTCTCACCAGGTGTAACGTTAAAATCCCCTTCCCACTCAACAAAGACTTCCAAAGACACGCAAGAGGTTCAGGCAGCCTTGGCCGCAAGCCATCAAAACGGCCACAGAACTCAGTCACAGAGACAATCGGAGCCCCAAGTACAGGGTGAGCAAAGCTCTTTGGGTCCAGACAGCCTGGAACATTCTTGTCCAGCAAGGAGACACACAGAGTCACAGAGGGGATAGCCAAAACGGAATTTCTTTTACCTGCCTCCACCCACCACCACCCCTCCGCCCCCACCTTCACTTGGGCACTTGGACATTCTCTTCTGCAGCAAATGCGGATGAGTTCAGTGCCCCACATCCAGACTACCTCTCGCCCAGAAAGGCTAAGGAACGCAGTCGCTCCAGTGAGAGCCTCAGATTTCCAAGCACTTACGGCTACCGCTGGGCAAGGGGCCACGAGGGCAGCCGCTCTCCAAAAGCACCGTTGTCTTCTTCTCAGTCACTTCCACCTTGGACGGCGACCTCGATGGCGAATCTTCACGGTGAAAGACAGACAGAGACACCAGTTAGTGGAAATGAAGCTTAGGCAACTTCCCAACTGCATCGTGGCCCCCTGCGCGCACCTCCAAAAGGCCTCAAGGGTGCGCAGAGAGCCTGCAGAGGCCGGCTCCATGAGGCTTTGCGGCAACAAAGTAGTAAGAAGCCTATGCGAAAAAGACACCTGAAGCAGCCCCGTCACGAGACTCCATTCATGCCATTTCCCAGCCCAACCTCGTGGAATATCCAGCACCCCGTTCATCAGGATGTCAGACTGCAAGCAGCGACAACCGCTAGTAAGCAAGGTCAACATGCTTTCAAGCTCCACATTCAGTACATACAGCACAACTTCTTTAGCAGCGAAGAGATTAGAGGGAGGGCGGCAAAACGCTTAGCCCAACATCACGCAGAGGTTATACGGCTCCGGACACATTAAGAGTCGGGACCTCCCGCCACCAAAGGGTGTCAGGGAGGCTCGCCCCTCTCTCATTTCCACCCAAGCGCGGGTCTGCATCAATTCCTTCCCCCAAGGCAACACACAAGTCTCCAGCCAGCCAGAAGACACTAAGGGAGCGGCGATGATGCCCACGTTCTGACCCAAAAGCCAAAAGCGCTGCTCAAGGTGCCCGCCTGTAATAACTGCAACATACAACGGCTACGTGGTTTTGCTACTGCCCACGTGAGCGGCCTCGGGAATATCGCGGCTGAGTCTGCGCCCCCATAGCAGCCACCCGTACAAGACTCCTGTTGCGGGACAGCCTCACCGAGTTTGCAGTCTGCCTTGGGCCGGGACTGAATCGTGGTGACAGTAGTCACAATGGTGCCGTCAGGCATGATGGTCCGGTCCATCTCCACCTTCTTCGTAGGAGTGATGCTGGTTCGCAGAGACGTGGCATGCTGAGCATTCAAAGATCCAGGAGACTCCTGGAATAGCAGCTACAAAGGGTAAAGCACAGCTCAGAGAAGCTCTCCTCCTTCCAGATGGAAAGGCAGGCACAGGGGCGACAAAAGCTACTGCTCTAGGAACCGAGGACCCATCCCCGCTACAATGTTGGTCAAATGGAGGAAGGCTCAGGGCCCGAAGGCCAGGCGACACCCCTCCTCAGCCTAAGGGTCTGCCAGGCCCCTGTGATGAGCCCAGGCCTAACCACGCTTGTCTCCAGCTAGAGGCTCACATCGTGAACGCTTCTGGAGCACACATTTGTGTTGAGCTTACAGAGTCATGAGCTCACCTCCAATACAATGGTAGCTTCAGCCGCCAGTGACCGCCCAGCTCCTGGGGCCAGGGAGCACACCTGTCTCCCAGACGGCTGCTTGCCCAAAGAATCAAGCAAAAGAGTGGCATGTGCCAGCAGCACATCTGCGAGAAGAAACAGGAAAACAAAACACAACACCACCTCAGACATCTCCCAGGCTACCCCTGCCTTTGGGAAGCAGCCCCGTGGGACAACGAAGCAGCTCCCCACAACTCCGGCAGCTGCCAGGTTCGAGGGCGGGAGGTGGCAGGCAGGGCTCCTCCGCTCCTCTTTACCAATCCAGAAATCGACTCCCTTAAAGAGGTGGCCATTGCACAACCTCCATCAAAAATAGGGGCCACAGTTAGTCCCTGACCGAGTTCAAATGAACAGAGGTAAGATTTCTGCGACGTTCTTCCAATGCACGGGGGCAAATCCCCGCATCCCTCTCCCTACTTCAGAGCGGAGACGGGCAGGCCACGGAAACCTCCCAGGCACCAAAAAGGTCAGAGACAGTGCGTCTCGCTAAGACTAGACTCCAGAGTTACTTCACACAGTCAGAGGCTCACATCAAGCCAGACACGAAAAATCCTTTGCAGAGTTCATCGCACATCGTACCGACGCTGAACTACCACAGGCTCAAAGCTCAGTAAGTCCCTTAGGCATTTTTATCTCCCCACCTTACAACCCATCTTATGGCTCCCCATACTTACTTCCCTCTCCGTCACTGTTACCCAGCACCTGCAGCTTCAGCTCTTTACTTCTAGGTCCCAGCTCCCTGTTGAAACAGAAAAAGACGGGCTGGTATTAGGCAATCTTTGCAAAACGGCCACAGAGCAAAGAACTCCATTCCCTGTCTTCTTCCCTCCCTCAAATCTCACACGCCTCGTCGCCTTTTCCAAAGCTCCAGTACGCGTGCGCTGCTTTGGAGGACACAACAAGGGGCAGCATGCTACACAGAAGAGAACTCCGGTTCACATCCCCTGCAGGGCTGCGTAGCCTGCCAGGGGAAGTCTGAAAGGCCGAGATTTACGCTCCAGGCCTTCTGCACCTGCTGCTCCCACACATCACCCACGGTCAGCGCTTCTGCCCATCCAGTTAAAACACAGAGAGCCCAGGGGAGCGGGAAATACATATGCAAGCTGGGGCCAATCACCAGCATCAGTAGCCTGGCACATGGGCAGCACAAACACACACCGCCCCTGGCACAGACTTCACCTCTGGGCCGTCCGCGCCGGTTATTGCAGCGCAGCAGTGACACCCTGAGACCGTGCCGGTCTGCCTTCGCCATGCCAGCAGGAAGGAGGGCAGACACTTACAGAAAGAGCTCTTCATTCCACTCCATCTCTGCTGCAGAACTGGCACTGCCAGCTACCACCGGCCTTGTCCGCTTCTGCTGCGGGGGACTGTCTAGCCCTGCCACGCAGCGTATCTCCCCAGCTCCTGCAAGAGAGGGACAGAGCACACGCACGCGCTCATCAACACCAGACAGCAGCTCGGCGGATGCACACACCTCTCTTCCATTCAAACCCACCCAAAACACTCACTCACTACAATCCCGGCACCTGCGTGCTTGCCCCTGCAGATCAGCAATGTTTTCACACTTACCTCCCTTCCCCTGGCAGCCCAAGTTCAGCACTCGAAGATTCCGGAGCAACAGCTTAGAACCCGGAGGGGCTGCTGCTACTCCGGGTGGGGACTCTCGCGTCAGCTTACTGCTGGGTACCTGAGGAATGACGAGAGCGAGAGCGATGCCTTTATCATTCACTTGCCAGCGGACAGCAGCAAGACACGTGATGTTCGTCCTTGCATCTACTAAGCAGCTCCTCGCACCAACGTAGGGTAGTACCCACAGAGCCATCAAGAGGTGCTGTAGATTCCCCAGGCGACTGACCTCTGGCGCGCCCCCACGTTATTTCAGATGGGAAATTTAAGGCAGACAGGAAAAGACAGGCAAGAACAAGCTTCCCGGCTGCCGGATGGACAACCGAAGATGACAAACCATGGATCATTCCACACCCGTAAGGGCTGCCCTGGACGGAGCCTCGGTGTTCAGAACAACAGACAGTGCCAAAACAGAGATGCATCTCAGGCAGTTTGGCTCCACCTCAACACAAGTGGCACTCCACGTTCAGGAAACAAGGTACAGACAGAGCTGCCCTTCAGAGCACTTTCTAACTATCCCTACTCCCCGTGCCACAGCACCCCAGCTCCTACAACAGCACCGCCCAGGATGCGGCTGTCGCCCAGAAGCAAGTCTCAACCCGCGGATTCCTGCCTGAGCCTCAGCCCTCAGGAGCGCCCCAGGGCACAGCGTTTGAGGCACAAGAATGACAGGAGGAGAGCGCATCTTACCGCACCAGCTCCAGCGGCGCAGGCCTTCAGATTCACCATCATGGCTGGCTGCGTGCTGACAATAGTATCCTCGATCAGATCCTTTATGGTGGATGGATCCGCTCTCCCTTCATTCTTCTCTCCGCAAATCGAGAGGAAATGCAGAGAAATCAAAACAAGGCAGACGCTATTTCTCCTTACACAGCTCCAGCTGCCTCTCGAGCCTCTAAGGCACTACACAGCTTTTCTGCTGGAAATAACCTCCCAGATAGTCTTCCCATATCCCGTACTCGCTCTCCCCGGTGCTTAAAGCTGCCGTCTAACAGCTGCAGGCAAATGTAAGTTGTCTAAATGCGACAAACTAAGCCTCGACATCTGTAGTCTACCTGTTGCTTTTACAGTTTGCCACACTTTTGGAAGAACAGCCTACATCTACTCAGGATAAAGCAACAACGGTGTCAAACCAACCTACTTGGATCGCAGAGCACAAGCATGCCCGCGTTCAGCTCGTTAAACCTCCGATACCCACGGGCTCCCCAGGCTACCCTCTCAAAGAAAGCCCAAACAGACAACAACAAAAGAAACCCACCCAAAACAAACCAAAACCACCTCCACAAACCGAACCAACCCAGCTGTACATCTGACAACAGCAGGAGGACCTATGCAGACAGAAAGCCTTTTTCACCACGCAGACTCCCATTCGTCTGTTATACCAAACTGACAGCAGACACCGGTACTGCTTCAGCCCTCTGGAGGAGGTGCTTCTTGACAGATCTGAACTAGTATCGATTCCAGGGCAGAAGAATCCCCTCCCTCACCCTAAAGGGCCATGAGAGCGAGTTGCCAACCTTTCCCCTCCGCAGCAGCTTTCCTCTCAGCTCAGTGCTCTTTCTGCCCCTCCCACCCTTCCTCTGCTCGAGTCCAGCCTCCCGCTGTTTGCTGCTCACCTCGCTAAGTTGAAGTCTCGGAAGAACTGAAAGGTTCAAGTCTGGTCTGTCCTTGAAGGTCCATGACACCAGGAGACCTTCATTCTGTATCTCCTCCAAGCGGATCTCCACCTGGCCCAGAACACATACCCAAAGTCACGAACAGTTTCTGTTTCCACTAGCTGCTTTTTGCCCCGCCTCAAATTCAGCAACTGAAAGGCCCTCACTCCAGTGCAACAATAAGAGACAGAACATAAGAACACAAGTGGTCCTGGGCCTATGGGAAGAAGCAGCTGCAGAAGCCTCATGGCTCTGTAGCAAGACCTGGCTTCCTCACTGCCTTTAGATGCTCAGGTGTCATCAGAGGGAAAAACAACAGGTTATTTCTTTGGCCAAAGAAAAAGCCTGCAAGACAATCCGAAAGAGCAAACTGGGCACCGACATGGGATATTTACTGAGCTACCTCAGCTAGCCTTTGCCAAACCTAAGCACAGCCATTTGTAAGTTAGCAATGCCTCTGTAGGAGGTCATCCTCAGACTGGAAACTCATCCGGGTCACCAAGAGCCTGCAACAACAAACCAGACCACACAATGCGCCACAGCTCAGCTGAGAAGCTGCACGCCCACCCACCTGAGAGGTATCACTAATGTAACTGACAAAAAGAGACCCACACAGGAAGAATGCCTGGCCCAGTACCTCCAGTAAAAACAGGGGAATGAAATTTAACATAGTTCTAAAGTAACTGACAGACTGATGTTTATTTACCATGAACACAGAAGGCCCTCAGGTGTAAGCGACAGATCTGGGACAGGGTAGCCCGGTAAGTAACTAACAAGAGGCAGATAAAACAGGCAAGGCACGTTTGGGAATATAGTACTTGAAGCATTCCGACCACAAGGCATAGGGTTACCTTACCAGCATTTCACAACGCAGCACCACGGCCTCAATTAGAAGGCCGCACGCCATTCTCTACGAGAACAATCAACCCAGAACTTCAAGAGGCGCAGACAAGGAGCCCTAGAAAACGCCAGCGAGTAGAGGAGCAATTTGGTGAGACGTGACAAAGGCCTCCTGGCTCCCAGAGACTACACAAAGATGAGAAGCAACCGCAGCTGCCGCCCGTGACTAGATGGGCAGCAGGCGCGCTGAACACTGAGGGGAAAGAGAGGAGAGAGGAGCTGTTTAAATGACGGTGGAACAGATGCACAAAAACAAACCGGGATGGTCTGATAAATACAGGTTGAAAATTTTAATAAAGCTTCTGAGAGCAAAGGGGTACTTGAACAACCTTCCAACCGCAATACCTGCAATAGCACAGGATTGGCTTCTGCTACCACAGAGTTACTTCCAGTTTTGCCATGTCTCGCTAGAGCGCAAACAAGCGCACCGTCTCCAAGCAAGATACCGTCTCCAGTGCAAGCCCTCCTTCACAATGGGAACAAAATCACATTTCAGAGAAGCAAATCCAGCCAGAGAGCGACTACAGAGTTACCACCCGTTGCGATTTCACAGGGCTTCTGTTCTGGAAGAAGCATCTCCAATATTCAACACACAGAAAAAAAATCTGTATCACGCTCTGGTGAATACATTAAGGGGAGCACTGACAAGCAAACCCCTCCTCACCTGGATTTCTTTTTCACACCAACAACCAGGACAACACCGTAACTGTACGAACACACAGGACCCATCTCTCCCTATCCATCAAACTGCAAGGGGAACTGAACTCTGTCAACCTTTCGCTTCCTGAACACCCACTTAAAAAACACGGTACAGAATGCTGCCGTGCCTCAAATCTCTCTGGATGTTGTGGCGGCTACGCTACATAGCCAAGATCTGCAAAACAAGACTTGG
Organism: Phalacrocorax carbo; assembly: GCF_963921805.1. Classification (NCBI taxonomy): domain Eukaryota; kingdom Metazoa; phylum Chordata; class Aves; order Suliformes; family Phalacrocoracidae; genus Phalacrocorax; species Phalacrocorax carbo. The sequence continues at coordinate 8,899,187 of NC_087533.1, read as the reverse complement.
AAACAGGACTCGGCACACAGATCGGGACCCCCACCGAACGTTAGCGACAGCACGCTGTTTCTTCCAGCACGACAAAGCCTTTATTTGCGCTAAATCGGGTCCTCCTTCCTCGAGCGGCATGGGGCCGGTTAAAACCAAACAAGTTCAACAGCTAACTTTTTACAGCTGTTACCTGAGCCTGCAGCACAGCCAGAGTGACATGATAGGTGTCCACAGAAACCGCGGCTGGGGACTGCTGAGTAACAGAGACGGGGAATTTCACAGCTTCAGCTGACAGACAGCAGGAGAGCACCTAGAGAGACAAGGAAGGAGGTGAGTTTATCCCTTGGCGAAAGGCAGCTGTGCGATGGCAAAATGTCTAAAAGCGACAGGCAAGATTGACCCATCGTGGCAGGAAAGAAACATCAGGCTTACTCCTAGACCCAGTTCTGCACTGCGAGCCTGACACTTCAGGCTCTGTACGTGAGGCAGAAAAGCTCTCTTTTCCTCTCTGCTGTAGGACCCTGATATTTAGGCTCAGCATCCACACACCCCAGCTCCACCCACACATCCTCCCCCAGGGCTCGGCCAGAGCTCAGCAACACGCAGCCCCAGACACCCAATCTGAGGAGCCCATCGACAGGCCTCCGAACTCAACAACGGCCCTCGCCCGAAACTTCCCCGGTTCCACCATCCCCGTCGCCCAGGCCTCGGCAACCTCCGTCAATCACGCCGTCAGTCGATGGAGAAACCCTACGCCATACAATTCAGAACAGCAAAGCCTTACCATGCTGTGGTCCGACTGCGCCTTGCACATCACGCGACTTATATGTGCGGCTGGTGGTAGCTGAAGACCCTCTTCAAATGTGATCTGCACTGAACTCTATGAAAAGAGAACTCCTTTAGTTGCCGGTGGTCGAGGTATCCCAGATCGTTTCAAAGAGCATGAACGATTCTGACGTGAAGCCCCAGTGACGCTCCGGTCCATTTCCACGAATCCCACCCACCTTGGCTTGTCCAGGCAGAGAAAGGAAACAAGGTCTCCTGTCAAGGCCGAGACTCACAAACACTGTGTTAATTCCTAATGAGAATGGAAAATTGTTCTGGAGAGCAGTCAACCATAAGTCAAGTGCGTTAACCTTTCTTCATTGCAGAAGCTTTGCTGTTTCTTCTCTCTCTCTCTCCCCCCACGCTACTCCTGCCCCAAGTAAACAAAACCAAACCAAACCACAAAACCAAACAGCAAACCAAAAAACCCCCAATCAACAACAACAAAATCCACCCTTGGCATATGGTACGTCAGCTCCTGTGCTCGACTTGTTCCCTTTTTCCACCCTCTCCTGGTTTATTAGACTACAATCTCCACTGCAGAAGCATCCCTCTTCTTCTTTTTCCCCATATAACAGGACCAGTTCACTACAGAGAAACCTTCTCAAGAAATACAAGACCAAGACAAAGAGTTGAGAGCATTCCTGCATGCAACCTATCCCTCAAAGCTTCCCTCTGCTAACAAGGGGCAAAAATAGAGAGCCAGCAGGCAATCCGAGCACAAGGGCGTGATCGTTTGCCGAGCTGCTCACGTTTTAGGGCCAGGGTGACCAACAGGGAGGATAAAGGTGTAGGAAACGGCAATCTTTTCCTCAAGCGAATGAGACTGCGTGCCGCCACCTCCGTGCGACAGACCGACCCAGGCGCAGGATGGGGTGGAAGGGGCTCTTGGACACTAATCTGACTGGCATAAACGCTACAACCCAAAGAGCCGCTTGCACATCAAAAACTACTCTGGATGCACGCCCTCCTCTCAACACAGGCACGAGGCAGCTCTCCCAGTGACCAAACTTCAAAACTGAAAGACTCAATGGAGCAGCAGCTTCGGATCGCTCCCCGCTGCTTTGTACCAGTCACGCCTGCCATTTCTTCTTCTCGCTAGCCTCTTCCACCAGAGCTACGCCTTCACCCGCCCAGGTCAGCCCAGAATCAGCCCCTTCTCTCCACGACCAGAACCTCAGCCCAACGAGTCGAGTGTACAGTCATCAGCGGCGAGCTGTTGCCCTGTTCTTTCCAATACGTGAGAGTCTCACCGAACCGGGAGACACTGGCCAACCTCAAAAGATCTCATGACTCGGCCCACTCAGAATGGACAAGGTAGCATAAACCTATATAGACCCCAAGGCAGGGGGAAAATACAGGAAAAAGAAAATGAGGATGGTAGCATGCGCTCGAGAGGCAGCAACTCCTTTCAAGTGTTTGCCCCGTTTTAAGGCAAGTGACTTGAAATCCAAACAGGAAAGAAGAAATACTAGCTGCTAACATTTAAAGATCTGCGGAAAAAAAGTGGCACCTTGTGACTGAAGCTGCTCTCTCTAATACCGGGGGGGATGAGAATGGGATACGGCCGGGAGGCAGACTGACCCTCCTCTGCCTGCTGCCGGCTCCCTCAGATCGTCCTCCGAGCAGAATCCGCCCGCATTAGGATGCTGGCGAGCTCTGACCGCAAGCACTCTCCTATAAAGCTCTAACCATGCGTGTTACGATCTCACGTACACTGTGACTGGGAAACATGAGGAAATGTGGGCAAAGCTAGACCTGAACGACACTGGGACGTATTGCTTTAAAATTCACCAGGCTGAAAGAAGCCACACAGATACAACAAAACCACGGAAGGAAACAGACTATCAAGAGGGAAGCGACCAAGCAGCATTCCACCAGGACTAGGACTCTGCAACACCAGCTTCCCTCTATTACCCTTTTATGGCAAACCACAAGACTTCCACCCCAGCTTCAGCCTTTTGCTTTCCCTTTCTTGGGGCTACGCACAAGGGAAAATGAGTCAGCACACCCAGAGGATGGTAAAGATACCTGTCAAACAGGCAATCAGGTCAGGAATCTAGGGTTCTTCCCCAGCCATACCAACGAGCTGGAAGCGGGCTTATAAATCTGAGGGCCAAGACCCTCCACCGTCCTGCATTCGCGCCAAGGGCCTGATGTACTCGCAACCCTCCGCCCCTCCTCAATAATTCCACCATTAAAGCCAGCTTTGCAGAGCAGCATTTCATTTCGTCTTTTTGTCAGTCGATACAGCTGAAATGAAAACAAACGTGACAGCAAAAGGAGCTAAGAATAAGACTACCTGGGATAAAGTGAGATCGCTCGCTTCTAAGTGCAAATGTATCCCAAACTCCCCTTGGGGCTTACAAGGAGAGCAGGGGTAGAGTCAGACCGGGAGCAGGGAAGGAGCTGCGGTCAACTGCAACAAGCGCTATCAGGCCTTATGTCCCTTCCCTCCACCAGATGCGAGAAAAATGTCATATGAGACAGAGACTGGGGAGGAGGGGGCCGCAGGGGAATGCTTTTTACGACAAGGGCGGTGATTTTTCAACAACCAAATTGCCATCGGTTCTGAACCGAGGTTTACCTGAAAACTACAATGCACCACAAAAAAGGAGATGCAGCTTCTCCTTCAGGATCTCAGCAGACAGCAGGACTACCCTTTGCACAACTTTGTTTAAAAAAAAAAAAAAAAAAAGGGAACAAACCAAAAAAAAAACCCCTAAGTCCCCCCAGCCCAGAACAAGTCTCCTGTTCTGTGGTCGTCACATGTGGATGGACTACGCGGAGAAGGCTGTAGTCAACCCGAGGCTGACTTCACCTAATCGCGCTCAACTTGTACAGGACCGAAGGAGTATTGTCTCAAAGAATTTCTTTTTTGAACCACCACTTTCTGTATGGGTCACAAAGTTTAGATGCGACTGAAATCACTACATAACTAGTCATCTTGAACAACAGTTACAAATCTCCGTGGCTTTGTGAGCGCTACTTCAATTCAAGGCCCACACCAAGTCTTCCACCTCCAGCCCCGACTGAAGTCCATGCCATTTCTTCTGCATGTCCAAAAGAATTGCCACGTCTTAATTCCAAGGCTGAAGGAGGAAACGCTAGCAAAAAGACCACAGTTATCTCTTTCCCCATTAGACATGATCAGTCACTTTACCCTATTTTATGAGGACGGGGGCACTGAGTGCTGGAAATCTGCGGCTCAAAAGCAGGGCATTGGCAAGAAGAGGATGCCTGAGGGGTGGGAGAAGAAAAGGGTCCAAGATGGAGTATTTTTTCCCGTTAAACAGATGTCAGCAGCTCCAGGTAACTCCCCACCTTATCCAGAATCCCATGTAAGACAGAGCCCCTTGGGGTAACCACCAGGCCCCACTTCAGAGAACAGCTTTTAGACCCAGCAACTCACTGCGGCAAAGTCGCTTTCCGAGTAGGCCTGCTCCAAACAAGGAGCGACTGCAGCAGCAGCTGAAGCGTGGCCCTCCAGGGACACTTCGGCCATCAGCTAATCTTCACCTTGCAGGAGTTCTCAATTCTGGAACTTAGGAATTCAGGTCATTTCGTGAGAACCTGACGAATTCAGCACGTGGCAGAAGAGCGCAGTGTATCAGATATGGGGAACTGCTGACACTTGACCACCACCGACCGTGGCCTTCTGACGAGATGGGCACAGAAGGAGAGGGTACGTTTCTACAGTGGGAGGCACCCCACCTCCACTCTGTCCCTTGCCGAGTCCTCTCTCCCAAGGTGGAAGGCCTCTGCCTGTGCATGCTCTGTCCCAGAGGCTGGCCCTCAACTTTCCCACCAGGTCTCGAAAAGAGAAGCAGTTGCCGTGGCTTGCCCTACACGAGCCGCTGTACCGAGCCAACCGCAGGGAGGGCCGCCAAGCGTCGCTCACGGCAGCGCTGTATCAGAACGAACTCACTTTCAGTCACAAAAAGAAAGAGCTGGTTTCAAGGGTTCAACACCGGCGAGATCCGTGGGGTTTCAGCTTCCGCAGAGTAACTCAGCCGAGCACGTCCCGACACTCGGAAGCTTTCCACAGCAAAAAGGATCGCTTTTTCATGAGGTGGATCTCAGGTTCAATGCTGCGCCCGGCTATTCACACGACCAGGGAAGGCGGGGAGGTGGGAGGGAGAAAAGAACGGAGGCAGGCAGAAGGAAGAACTTTAGCAGCTGCCGTGTTAAACACCAGATCAAGTTTCTCACACCTTACCCTGGGTGACTATCAAGCGCGTTATCTCACAGAACATAATCTAGCCTTGTTTAGTTCCAGACAAAAGATTCAGTGCCTGCAGCGGGTAGTCCCTCAGCCCCCTTACACAGCAACAGCCTCTCCTTCTTCTTGTACCTCATCCTGCAAGATCAAGAGCACAGCCCAGTTACCATAATCAGTCCTACCCTCCCCCAGAGGAGTCAGGCCCGCACTGCAGACTCCTCCTGCCCTCAGTATACTTAAGGGACTGTTTTCTGACTCTCTTAGAGTACGATGAAGGTTTCTGCACTCGTTCCAAGTAACCAGTACAAGAAATGAGATGCGAAAAGAACAACAGAGCCAGTCAATTTGTGTGTCCCCCCACTCATGAACACTTCTTACCCTGTCTCGGAACGGACACCGTACCATTTTCTCAGCTGTCGGCCACTAAGAGCGCGCAATCGGCAATATTAAAGGAAATCAAAAGACAAGGAATCACCAGAGGAGGAACGGGCCGATTCACAAAAGCAGGCACAGCTTACGGTTTGATGGTCAGCTCCATCTTTATCCCTGCATCTGGCAGATCAACAGCACCTTTGTGGAAAGACACATTTTTCCACAATCCTCTTGGGAACAGAGCACTCCATCTCTTGCAAACCCATCAGAGGATAAGCTCATCCTAAAACCAATGAAGAACTTGGAATACTCTGTCCTTTGACACCATCAGAGCCCAGATGGGAATACAAACAGCCATTCCCATTTTCTAACGCCAGGCAGCTAGGTCTAAGGCAGGAGAGAGAGACAGTGGGCCGCTACATTTCTGTTAAAATTTGACTTATCATAAGTAGTGACGAAGGTGAAACTCCACCAACCTTTCCAAGTCAATCTAACATTTGGTGAGTCGATATAACGAGGCAAAGGAGGAGGCGAGAAGTCATGGAGCGGAGAGGACTTCAGGTGGGAAAGCAAAGGACTGAACACAATGGAAAAAAAAAGAAAAAACATTCTTTCTTCAAAAGGAAAACAATTAAAACTAGCTGGGGAGCATGAGTGAGAGAGGTCCAATGGACCAAATCTGCCCAGAACAGTGGCGAGAAGCAACCCCCAGCTTCACAAGCGCAGCCTCTGACACACCTCAAGATAGGAAGAGGCGACGTACATAAGACAAGCATTAAGAAAGGTAACATCTGGAACAAGTCGATTCCCTGATCCACTTGCAATGGGCAGAAGATACAATTTAGCAGGTAAAAGCCAGGCAACAGGGCTACACAACCCTGCTCAGACAGCCCGCCCGATTCATATCCGCACAATACTTGTAGAGGCTGATTCTATGTATTTCTTACGAGAACTTGCCTCAACACATGCTGCTCTTCCAAGCAGTAACGCTCTACCGTCTCGCCTCTTTGAAGTGACACAACAACAATGCCTCTCAGAAAACTCACCGTTCCCACGCAGCCAACATGCGGGGTACCGGGAGCAGGTAGCACCAGCCACGGCTTTCTTTACAAAACCCATAACAGTCTGTGCTCTAAATCCACGTTAGCTGGTCTTAGGTAAGTTCGGATATCCTTTTAAAGAGAGCAATGTTTTAAAATATTCTCTGCTCTGCCATGCCTGACATCAGTAAAACAAAAATTTTCCCAGTCTGAGGCTGGAAAAGGTATGCAAAGGCAGCTCGTCACGTGCGGACAGCCCATTCCGGTCATTCTGCGATGCCTAATGCCAGGAGACAACCGTCACCTGAAAACAACCACAGCCCTCCCTCCGCACTTTGAAGGAGGTTAATTGATTAAATCCTTTCAAAAAGTGTTCTGCTTCTCTACAGTTAAGTGCTACAGAACTTCGAGAACACCACGCTGGACCTACACAATTAAGATTCGCTCCGCCTTGTGCCATTACTTGCAAGCATAACTGCCTAACAAGCCTTATTAACCCTTCTGCTCTCTAGATGCCAGACAACAGTACCTACTTTAAGCAGGGAATCAAAAGGCCGACTCTGAGCTGCCCCATACTTGCCGACAAAGGTCAGGCCTCCCTCGGTCACACGGCACAGGACGCTCGTTCAGGTTCCGCAGCCTTTATTCAAATGGCTCTACGGCACAGGTGTGCCTTACCCACTGTGTAACTGGAAAGGACTGCTCCAGAAAAAGACAGGTACCACGCAGCCGACACGTAACAAAACCAAGCGTTTCCTCTGAAGTCACCTTCCTCAAATATCCAGTTTCTTCATCTCATCCCAGCAAGCTATTGTCAGGGGATTCCACAGAGGCTAATGAAAACAGAGACATTAAGAGCTACAGAAGGTGTGCTGGAAAAACTGCTGTGCAGACACTCCCAAGGGAGCGAAAATCATGACATTACCCGTGGGGTTGGACTTCACAAAGCCTATTACGTTGACACAACTAACAAGAGTCAGGGGTGAGTAATAATTTGTCATTTTTTCCCCACCTTCATCAGTCTCCTGAGTGTTTCACATGGCTGTGCTGCACTCAAGAGAGCCGCTTTTCTGTCCTGCCCCTGGTCCAGGCTTTAACTCACTTGGTCAAAAGGGGAGAGACCTTTCCCATCTTGTTGGAAAACTCAAACGCAAGTTCGCACCACGTTCTTCAAGACTTAAATTCCCTTTTCTTTAAATGCGTTAGCTTCGCGCTAACCTTTTTTAGCTCTCGACCTTTGCATGCAACTTAACAGAAGTGCTCCCCCTTCCCATTCACATGACAGGAAAAACCAAGGCCTGCAACAGACTTTGGACCACAGCTTTCGCGGGCAGAGTGCCCTGCCCCGCAGGCAGCACGAGCTACTGTGCAACCGGAACCCGTGGGGCGCATCCTCCTTCGTGGCCTTCGAGACTACAGCTCGATACAAGGCTGGGAGACTGAAGGGAAGGAATGCTCGGAGGAGATAGCTGGGGAACCTGGAAGCGGCTCCGTGGCCGGTCCCACCAGGCCCGGCTCAGGCTGGGCCCAGGCTGCCCCCAGCGAGGCCCGCCCCGCCCCGCCCGTGCATCCACCCCGCGGCCCGCTCACACTCCGTTACGCTCCCGTCCCACTGGGCCACCTCCCCGGGCGCCCGCCGGTTCCCTCCGGCCCAGGCCTGGCAGCCCCGAGGCCATCGGGCGAGGGAAGCGCCGTCGCCCGCCCGCCCCACGCCCCCCCCCCCCCCCACGCCCCCCCCCCCCCCCACCCCCCCGCGCCGGGCCCCGCCGTACCCCGTGCCGCCGCGCCTGGCTGTTGAGGGCCCGCACCCAGGCCCGCAGCCACTGCTCCCGCAGGGACCGGAGGGCGAGCAGCGCGCCCAGCAGGGCCCGGGCCCCGGCCCCGGCCTCCTCCGCCGCCGCCGGCCCGCGCCGCCGCGCCGCCCGCAGGGCCCCGGCCCGCCAGTACTGAAGCAGCCAGGCCGCTACGGTGAGCAGCGAGGCGGCGAATAGCAGCACCAGCGCGGCCCAGCCCGGGTCCGGCCCCATGGCGCCGAGCCGCGCCTCACGGCGGGACGGCGGGCATGGCTGGCGGGACGCCCCCGGCCCCGGCGCCTCCCACCGGGGGAGGGGGAGCAGAGGAGGGGAGGTCCTACCGCCACCGCCGCCGACTGTCCCGGTCCGGCCCCAGCGGCGCCCTGCGCCCGCCTGCTCACGGCCGGTACCGCGCCTTCCGCCGGGCCTTGCCCGCTCCCGGCGGGGCGGCGGGCAGGAAGTGACGTTACCGGGGGGGCGACACGGTGCCGGCGCGCGGCCGGAGGGGCGCCGAGGCGGCCATAGCGGTTGCGGGCAGTGCGGGGTGGAGGCGCCCCCCGGCCGGGGCAAGCGCCGCTCCCCGCGCGGGGAGCTCAGCTCCGCAGGGCCCGCGCGGACTCCAGCGCCAGGCGCCGGCGTTCACGCACTCCCTCAGCGCAGCCCAACGCGTCGCCCGCGCCGCTCAGCGGCCCATGCCAGGGCCAAAGATGGCGCTCCCGCCGCCGCCGGGCGCCCGCCCATCCGGTGTTTCCCCTCCGGCGTCCGGCTGGAAACGCGCGGCGTTCGGCGGTGGCGGGCGGCGCTCGGCTCCCGGCCTCGCTCCGTGCCCTTGGCCGCGGCCATGGCGGCCTGGCCCGCCGTTCCCCTCCTCATCAACCTCGGCGGGTCGCTGCTGGGCTTCGCGGCCACGGTCACGCTGATCCCGGCCTTCAAGGACCACTTCCTCGCCGCGCGGCTCTTCGGGGAAGACCTCAACAAGGCCTCACGGCGGCCCGTGTGAGTAGCGCTGCCCCCGCCACACCGGCACCGGGAGGGGGACCGGCACCGGGACGGGCACCGGCCGGGCTGACACCCCCCCCGCGCCTTACCTGCCTTTCAGCCCCGAGGCACAGGGCGTGATCAGCGGGGCTGTCTTCCTCATCATCCTCTTCTGCTTCATCCCCGTGCCCTTCCTGAGGTGCTTCGTGGAGGAGCAGTGCGCAGCCTTCCCCCACGACGAGGTGAGGCCGGCCCGGCACCAGGGCCGCGGCGGGCGCCGGCGGCGAGCAGCCACCGGTGACCGGGGTCCTCCTTCCTGTCGCCTGCAGTTTGTGGAGCTCATCGGTGCACTCCTCGCCATCTGCTGCATGATCTTCCTGGGCTTTGCGGATGACGTTCTGAACCTGCGCTGGCGCCACAAGCTCCTTCTTCCTACCATGGCTTCCCTCCCGCTGCTCATGGTTTACTTCACCAACTTTGGGAACACGACCATCGTGGTGCCTAAGCCCTTCCGGGTGCTGCTGGGCATGCACCTGGACCTGGGTAAGCCACAAATCGCTGGGAAGCAGCGGAAGGGCTTGCCGACGGCACGCAGTGCCGCGGAGGGAATGCGCAAAGGGCTTGGTCAAGCGACCGGTGAGAGGGGCACAACTCCACCCGCTAAATACGAGGCTAGAAAGATCATGCAGAAACCCAGCACCCACTCTGCTGCACGTAGCCAGGCAGCGGTCGTTCTTCCATGTTTACGGCTACAGGGCACGGCACCAGGCGCAGGTGGCGCTCGGCTGCTGACACCAGAGCAACCAAAGGACAGACACAGAGGGCTACGGTCCGCAGCCGTGTCGCAAGGGTATGCTGCGTTGTACATACGCGCACGTGTGACGGCTGATTCACAGAGGAGGAAGTGATTTATTAGTAAGCTACCGATAGCAAAACTCACCGAGGTCGCTGGGCAACAGGCCGTTGTATGAAGTGGGAAGCGAGAGCTTCGGTCCGTCAGGCTGGGGCCTGCTTTGCCCGCAAATGCTGACGCACTCGGCTCCCTCTGATCCGCAGGTATCCTCTACTACGTGTACATGGGCATGCTAGCAGTGTTCTGCACCAACGCCATCAACATTCTCGCTGGAATTAATGGAATCGAGGCAGGGCAGTCTCTGGTGATAGCTGCTTCCATTATAGTGTTCAACATCGCAGAGTTAAACGGTAAGGAAGATAATGCATATGTTTGCGGGCACAAAAAGCAAAAGGAGACAGAATCCCAGGTTTCAAAATCTGGCATTACTAAAAATCAACCAGTCCTGTCCTGTTACAAACACATTTTATTTTCTTTTTTCTACAGGAGATTATCAAGACGATCACATTTTTTCTCTCTACTTCATGATTCCCTTTTTTTTCACCACACTGGGGCTGTTTTACCACAACTGGTAAGAGGACAGACATTCAGAGCTTCTTCTGAAATGTCCTTTCCCTGTCCTTTCTCCCTTTTCAAACAAACAAAGCCACTTACCGACATGCAGGTGGGACGCCGGGGCAGGGACAGGCTTCCGGCCAGAATCAAGAGCGCAAAGCATCGACGCTGTGGTAACACAATTCTGGTCATGCCAGCTCACCAAAGTGCCCTGAATACGCTCCTCCCTCGTGTCTCGCTAGCTGTTTTTTCACACTGCATGCTCCGCAACTCAGGTTGCATGTCCCAGTCCCGCAGTTCTTAGCGTAAATGCCTTTGATCGTTGTTTTTACTGCATAGATCTGCTACAGTTCGCTCCTGGTCCCTGACCTGCCCCGTGGGAATACATTCAGTGGCTATAAAGTCATTACCACAGCAACAGCAGTCGTGATAGACCTTTGCTTTTTTTGCCCCGTGACATGCAGGTACCCATCTCGAGCGTTCGTTGGGGACACCTTCTGCTACTTTGCTGGCATGACTTTCGCCGTGGTGGGGATCTTGGGGCACTTCAGCAAAACAATGCTGCTTTTTTTCATCCCCCAAGTGCTCAACTTCCTCTACTCATTGCCTCAACTCTTCCATGTCATTCCTTGTCCCCGTCACCGGCTGCCGAGGTAATGTACCCAAGTGACCTATAACAGTACCACAGATCGTGCCTGTTACCTCTGACACCAGCTGAGAAAGCTGGTTGTAGGCGCGCTTTGGAAAAGCCATCAAAGTATGTTTTATAGTTAACAGCTGGCTCGCTCTGCCAGCTACGGCCAAGCCCTGCGGTAGAGGTTTCTCTAAGAAGTTAACTTTCCTGACCGCTCTGCCCCTCCCCAGATACGAGAGAGTGATTTTTAACAATGTTAGAAGATGATTCTTCTCAACTACAAGAGTGAGAGAAATTGCTACACGCCTCTTCATGCTGTTGCGGTGGGATCTGCTAAGAGTTCCTAGCAGCAAGCATTCTGAGGGGCTGCGTATCGGCAAGCTGTCGTTAAGCGTTGTCGTGGTTTAGCCCCAGTCAGCAACCAAACAGCATATTGGATTATTCCTGCTTTTTCCACCACTGGATTTCTTTCTCAACTACTCGGCTAGGGATCTAAGTCTGCTTACACAGAGCTTGCTCTCTCCTTGCTCTATCTGGACTAAAGCATTACTGTTTCTTTTAGGCTCAATCCCAGCACGGGGAAGTTGGAGATGAGCTACTCCAAATTCAAAACTAAGAGCCTCTCTGCCCTGGGAACAAATATCCTGAAGGTAATACTCGGGAAACATTCAAAATACAGGCACGTTCTGAGGCGGTGATCAAACGCGAAAGGATGATCAAACGTGAGAGGGATGGGAGGGAATGCGGAACTCCTGGGTTCGCTGGTCATTTCCTGGCCCAAATCCAGAAGCAAATATTCAGCTTAGCCTGTCACCATCCCTCACGGTCACTCGACCGGGTTCCTAATCAGTCTTTCAGAACGACCACGCGTAGCGGTGTCCAAGGACCATCGTAAGCCTGTCCTGTCTTTTCAGTAGGAGCATGAGCCAGGCTTCAGGGATGGTACAGCTAAAGGGGTCTTGGAAAAAAAGTCCGGTGAGCCCCAAGGGTCCCTGGTGAAACAGCGTGCAATATTTCTTTCTGCAGGCCGTCAAAATCTTACACATCGTAGATGTGAGGAGTGGAACAGATGAAGATGGCGAATACACCGAGTGCAATAACATGACACTTATTAACTTTGTTATAAAGCTGGTCGGACCTACCCATGAGCGAAATCTTACTCTCCTGTTGCTACTCATTCAGGTCAGACAAACGGTTCCTCTGGCAGAAAGTGTCCTCTGCAATAGAAACAGATCCAAAGCAATCTCGAGTTTCGGGGGAAAGGGGGAAGTAAAGTATCATGCTGTTCACATAAGATGCAGCTGAGCTGTGGAACTTGAGGAGAACAGGTTTACACAGCTCCAGGAGGAAGCAGATTCCAACCCCCCCCCATCCCCCGCCCCGGCCCCTCCCCGTTCATGGAGAGCTAATAAACTCAAGGTCCCTAGGTTATCTTGAGAAGATTCCCAAGGCGCGAGTCGCTGGATGCTGGAAAAACATGAGGAAAGCAGAGTGCCTTGTCGCTCTGACCCGATACAGCCTTTTCCACGTTCCTGTTTTTCGGTCATCCCAAATAACACGGTCCCAGAGTTCTCTCCAGCTGGCGGACTCGCATAAGTGGGGCATGCAGCTCAGCGGTACCTGGAATCGGGGCGGGGTGCAAGAGCATTTTGAAGAAACCTAGAGCACGAGGAGAAAGCGCCTCACAGAATTGCCACTACCTCTACTCGGCACGTGAGCGCTCGTGCGTACCATAGTAGAAACACTGCCTTTGGCAAGGCCTGCGTTGCTTAGCTGCCCACGATAAAATTCTTTTGTCATCCTCACATCAGAGGTCAGAGGCCCTTCTTAGGAAAGAGAAGGGTCACTTAGCCAAATTCCCATTCGGGAGGAAGGCCTTCCAACAAACGAACCTGGAACCGGACAGGGCTTAGGCAGACCGCATCGGGGATGGGAGAGGATGGGAGGCGCATACCGCACGCTCTTGGGCCCACTCACAACAGAGGAGTCTAGGCAGCGCCTTCTTGTAAGGATGCTGACTTGCACCTTTGACCTGAGGTATTTTTTCATGACAAACCATATGGTTTATGTTATAATATAGGCTCCTTAAGAAAGAAAGAGCTGTTCCCAACCTTGCACCGGTCCGCTTGGTGCTCAGATTGTAACTGTGCGCAGGCACGCACAAAAATCCCCTGAGCATAACTGTGATTCTCAGAGACGGAACTGAGGCCTTTGGCTAGGCCTCTGCCTTTCATCCTCCTGTACCTAAAAAATTTAGCCTAAACGGTGTCATTTAGTGAAAGAAGGCATGCCAGAAAGAGTAGCAAATCCATCTGGAAAGGACGAGCCTGCCAGCCTGTAAACTATTTCACACTATAGCATTTCTGTGGTCTGTCTGATTTTTACCTAGGTCCTGGGCAGCGTGATGGCATTTTCTATCCGGTACCAACTAGTGCGCTTGTTTTATGACGTCTGACCGCGCCACTGGGGAGCGGGGAAAGAGTTGCACCTGCCGGCCAGTTTTCCCCAGTTGCTGACCAAGTGATTCAACCGGTCCTACTCAGGCTCCTCTGAAAAAAACCTCGGGCCACCTGTCGGAGCGCAAAGAGTTGTTACTCTGCACGGGCCACCGTGAACTGTAATCGTTTTTGTGTGTGTGCGCACAGAAGGCTTTTGTCTGATTCTACTGACAGAAAAGATTCACTGCTTCTTGGACATCACCATTACTGGGAATGCCTTTCGGAGGGGCAGTAAACGACCCAAATGTTTACCCACAGCTCTTAGGGAAAGTGGGAGAGATTAAATCCCTGTCCTAACAAGCGTGTTGCTGTACCCTGAGAGAGAAAACAGGACCTTCAGTTTCTCTGAGACTCTGACAGCAGAACAAGTAAACCAGAATCCTCTCCTGGTTTCTCCAATCCTGCCTTTGGTCCATGGACATAGAGTAACGTGTTATAAACCATACCCAAAACTCAGAGCACTCTGAGAATAAAATAAGTCATGGTACCCATTCCCCTTCAGTGCTTTGCCTCGAGAATATCGACATGCAGCGAGACTAGGTGACGCACTACAACTCTGCGGCCTCCCGCCCTGCTGCGGGGCTGATCACTTCTGCAGTAGATTCCCTCCTCTTTCGCAGCTACCAGGAACATGCCCACCGAAGGGCTTTTATTTCCAAACATCTTTATCGCCCGCCTGCCTTCGTGGAATAGGACATATTTGGAACAGCCTAGCAGAGTAAGGATCGCTGTGTCCTTGCGTAACAGAGGTCATCGGTAAAAGCCTTAGATTAACACGGAACTAAGACCCTGCAGGCCGCAATTACCTTTTCCTTAAATACAACTCGTTAGCCACGTAGCCATATCTGGCACCATATTTCAACACAGAATTGCTACCTACCCGCCAGAAAAACACATAACAGCCATTGGAGTACCAGGTTAAAGAGGCTGCGTGAGATTAACAGGAGCGAAAAGCGAAATACGCAACAGCAAAGGCAGGGACGCTGAGATGGGTGACAGCAGAAGTTGCTGAGTCTGGTACCTGAATAGATGTAAGGCTGCCGTGCTTCCCCACACCCAAGTCCAGACCGTAGCGAGGCTGGGACTGTATTCTTGGTAGGCAAAAAATGCAACTGTCCAGCAACAGTGATCAACGCAGAATCTAACGTGCGGCACTCAAATGCGAATGGTACAAGTGACCGACTCCTCTTCCTCCTCTCCCAGCTGATCAGTTTGGAGCTCTGCTAGTAGAGCAGAGTCATATAAACATGTACGTATGAAAACACACAAAAACACGATGAGTCCCTTCAGTAGCTGGCCCTAAATGCTCAGTCTATCCAGTAGCTAGCTGCTGGATCTCCAGGCACCGGGGCACACGGACACCCAAGATCCGCAGTACTACTTTGCTTGCTCTTACTCAAATCTTCTCACCGAGAGGGGGGAGAGGGAGAACTTAATCTCTCTGCTAGCTGATCTGACATATGGCCTTCCAGTGGCCGACTCTCAGGCACCCACCCTGTTTTCTCCACAGAGCTGGCGCAGACCCACCTCCAGTAAGCAACCCGCCGACCCCGATCTCTCCCGTATCCCATCCCAGATACCTGGCTCCAAAGCCCGTTAGCCTACTCACTCACTAGCCTGGCTGCTTCGCTAGCAGTCGCACGCGCTGGCATTCCACCCTAGCCCCAGCCCCCTACTGCACGTGCTCTGGTTTGTCCCATGTGTTGGTACCACTGGTCCCTCTGACCCGTGGCCTGACACCGGTTGCTGGTGCTTAGACCTCCAGGTGTACCTAGGCACAGTTCCCTCATGCTGGGAAAAAGCTAGAAGCGGAGCTCAGCAAGACGGGACAGACTGCAGAGATAAAGGCTACCAATCAGCAACATGTTCACACACCTTCACCCTGCGTCTCCTTCAACAGTCTTGTGGTTTTTCCTCACAGTCCAGTTTGACTCCTTCCCCACCTTCGGTGCTTCCCTTAAACAACCCATAATGCATCTCACACGTCCCAACGATCCCCTAAAAAGGCTCTCACGGTAGGTTTTACGCATCCCTGAATGCCATCCCTGCCGTAGGCCACCATAAGCCCCACACCCCTACAGGAGGGGATCCTCCTCAGTCTGCAGGCGTCCCAGGAGCCCGCTGTGCCACTCTGGAGGGGAGCCAAGCCAAGAGCAGGGCCCGGGGGCCAGCCCCGCTCCTCAGAAAGCCCTGGGAGCAGCGCAGCTGGGGCGGCACCACGCCGGTTCGGTCATTGGGGTGCCTCGCCTGTTGTCACCCTGCAGCCCCTCCAGGTTACTGTAGCCGGCCCTCACACACACAGCCTAGAGATACTGTTATCCCAAGAAGCGGGTTCGTTCATCTGGTGTGCAGAATGCCAAAATACACACTGAGTGAGGGTATTTTATTCAAGTCATTTTTGCACAAAGATGGGTGCTAGGTGGTAAGCTACAAAGCTGCACTCCGCACCGAGAAACTACAAGGCATTTATACAGTTAAATGTGTCAGTCACAGCTAATATTCACACGCCTCAGCTAGTGACTGGTTAATTTCTTTATCGGTTCCATATAAAGGTACAGCTCGGTTTTAATTTACCCCATATGCTCATAGATTAAGGGACTTACAAGGGGGGGGGGTGGTTCCTGGCCTATAGGCCTGATTTTTTGTATTATAACGAAGATAGTTCCTCTAATAGGCACTTCGTTTTACTTCTTATCTACAACCCAATCAGTTGTTGTTCTTGACTACACACTTTATCACCCCCTTCTCAGCATCTTCTAAGGCAGGATGTTTGTTTTGATCAGTCTCTCAGCTCTCCTCAAGAATATAGTCTTAAAACAAGTGCTTCCCTGTCTCTTAGTTTCCGTCTCTGGCCCTCAACTTCTGTTTTGCCAGGCTCACGTACTTCATTGTCATGGCTGTAGCGGAAAATTAAAAAATATCCCTTTTCTGAGGGATACCAGTAGCACAGCCAAAGCTCAGGAGCGGCAGCCCCGCTCAACCGGCGCTCTGCCTGCCCGCGGGTGGGCGGGCGGGGGGCGTGAGGGGCTCCACGCGGGAAGGCCCACTCACCCCGAATGCAGCCAACGCAGGCCCGCGGCCACCCCCAGCCCGGCCGCAGCCCCCTGACGAGCCGGGCCCGCCCCGGCGGGAACCATAACCGCCTCACAGAGACGCACATCCCCCGCCCCGGCGGCGCCGGGCCGCACCAACCGCCGCCCGCGGTTTGAATTTGGCGCCCTACCTTCTTACTGGCCGCTCCCCACTGCCAATAGGCTCGGGGCAAGCGCGGTGGCATCGCGCGGGTGACCAATCAGCGAAAAGTTTCTTTCGGCGGAGGCACCAATAGCGACGCGCGGCGGCACCACCCAATGAGCGGAGCCCTACTTTGCGGAAGGCTATAAAAGGGCTGCGCGCGGGGCCCGCTGCCTTACTCCGCCGCAGCGCTCCGGGTAGAGAGGATCGTGCCCGCCGCGTCGCCAGGTGCCATGTCCGGCCGCGGCAAGAGCGGCGGTAAGGCCCGAGCGAAGGCCAAGTCTCGCTCCTCCCGGGCCGGGCTGCAGTTCCCGGTCGGGCGCGTCCACCGGCTGCTGCGGCGCGGGCACTACGCGGAGCGGGTCGGGGCCGGCGCCCCGGTGTACCTGGCGGCCGTGCTGGAGTACCTGACGGCCGAGATCCTGGAGCTGGCGGGCAACGCGGCCCGCGACAACAAGAAGACGCGGATCATCCCCCGGCACCTGCAGCTGGCGGTGCGCAACGACGAGGAGCTCAACAAGCTGCTGGGCGGCGTCACCATCGCGCAGGGCGGCGTCCTGCCCAACATCCAGGCCGTGCTGCTGCCCAAGAAGACCGGCGGAGCCACCGGCCCCGCCAAGGCCGGCAAGAAGGGCGGCGGGCAGCAGTCGCAGGAGTACTAGGGCGGCCTGCCTCCCGGCCACCCCGGCGCCACAAAGGCCCTTTTCAGGGCCACCCCCATCGCTCACCGGGAGAGCTGCGATCCGCGGGGCGGGACCGGGGGACCGGAATGGCGGGCGGGGGTGGGGGGGGGCTCCGTCCCGCCGTCGTGCCCGGGGGCGGGGCCGCGCCGGCGGGCCACGGCCATGGCGGCGAAGAACCGCCCGTCCCAGGCCGCTTGGAAAGGCCGCGGGCCGAAGAGCTGCTCTGTAAAGACTTACACTCACGCTGGGGTGCTTATCATCTCTTGTGTTTTATCATGTTACATCCGGCAGACTTTGCATAGAGAATAAATGACGCTTCGTTTGCAACCCCGCACCCCAGTAAGGTGCCCTTTCAGTGTTTCTACAAGGCACTGTGATGCCCGAGGCCTGCTGAGAACAGCAGCCCCGGAGTGAGTGCAAGGAGCCGCAGTAAGAGGGCTAACGCTTGCAGAAAGGCACAGTAGCCCAAATTTAGGCTTCCTCTTCAGCTCCCTGATGGCTGGTGCAGATGAGTCTCCAATCGACCCTTTTAGGCAAGGGTGCAAGGGAAATGGGGCTGGCTGCCCACTGAGCTCCTAAGTTGTCACCAGCCTCTCTGCACCTGGTAACTGAAAAATTAATGTCTTGCCTTAATCAAGGCCTATGGCGGATGTGGCACCTGTGCTGCTTTACCACAAGGAACCTGGTATTAAGGGCCTATTAACATCCTCCTCTTAGACTTCTTTCTCTTATTCCCAAATAATATTAATGACTGCAGAAAATACTTTAGTACTGTCAGCACAGTACAGCGCTTTAGCACCACCTCAGTTGAGTGCGATTATAATCTGTAACAAGTGCTTGTTCCTAAATGGAACAGGAGAATGCTTAAAGATTATTTTTTAACCTTCCTAGCTACAAAAATTATTAAAAAAAAAAAAACTTTGAAGAGCCGCTTTGCAATTTAGAGAAATGCAGAGGCATGAAAACCCTGAACAGCATAAACTACTCGAGTGAGTCAGCCTCGAATTTCAAGTTTTTGCACCCAAACATCAGATAAGACCAGTGCCAACATTTAAATAAATCCCTTCCTCCGAAGGAGGATGACAGCGCAGCTGCGACGGCTCGCTCGAGTTGTAGCGATTGTGCCGAGCCCCGCACAGGCTCAGCGGGCATCGTTGAGCTGCCTCGCCACGCTGAGGATATGCTTAGCTCCCTTGCTCAGGAGGAGACTAGCTAGTTGCACACCAAGGTTCTCTGCAGCTTCCTGGGCCTGAGCAGGGACGTTCTTGGCCGTGATGCCAACGTGCTGCGCATCATCGTTCGGTCCATCTTCAGTCTGTGAATATAAACACCTGCAGGTAAGGCAGTGGGAAGGAGCCGGCAAGGATTATGTGGAAAGGGGGTAAAACCAGTGGTCTGAGGAGCCTCAAGAACAGCACTTTCCCAGGAACCAGACTGAAAGCAATAGGTTTCAAAAGGTCTGGGTTTTTCATTCAGCTTCAGGATTGGATTCTGAACCCACCTGGGTTCACGTACCTGCTGGGGATAATTAACGCTGGTCTGCATGGTCTCCTTCAAGCTATCTGATCCATCCAAACTGTAGACTGCTCCGGTCAAATACAGCTTGGAAAGACACACCGAAAGGATTAGCACTACGTCAAACAAACAGGCAGAAAGCCAGTTATGCCATTTCTTTTTTTAAAAAAAAAAACAGAACACAAAAAACCAAAACCACCAACCCAACAACACCTACACACACACAGATTTAGATGAAACTATGAAAGTATGAAATCTGGAGGGAAGGCTTTTGTAGTCCGGGGGGATGAGCAGAATGGCAGTACAACACAACTATCAGGAAAGCACTCCGTTAGGGAAGATGCAACTTCCCAAGGAAAAAGCAAAACTTTTTTCTAGCTTCCCACCTCCTTAATCTCACTCCATTGTGTAAAAACACTGATTTTCTGGGGTCAGAAGCGAGACACTCAGATCTTGGGGCAACACTACGTCTAAAGAAAGGGCAGGAGGGGATTTGGTAGGAATTCCTGCCCTTGGTAGGAAGCTAGAAGGGCATTTTCTAGAAGACTAAGCTTCTCATACTGCTGCTTTGGACACAAAGCTGGAAGGCTCGAGTCAGGCGCCTACCTGCCCTGAGCAGCTATAACAATATCTACTAGAGTCACCTTCAGGGAACACACACACACTGGAATAGGCGTTCAGAAATAACCCCAGATAAATACAACGTAGTCCTCACCTGGCCATCTTTCAGCGTGGTGTTGACGGCGACAGGGACGCTACATCCACCCTCCTAAAACAGAAAGCAGCCAACACTGAGGCTCCTACCCAGCCTACTGTTGAAATCGGAGGCCTCTGAAAAGTTTCGGCCGCACGCAACCCCGCCTATTGCTTTCCAGGCCCTTCTCAATCCAGAAATGATCTCTATTTCGCAGTTTTAGGAAAGCGTAACGGATTTCCCACGCTACGGCGTCAGGCCAGCTAGCAGAGCAGTATTTACCACTGCAGGTGGAAGAGCAAGGGTGCCACACCTACCAAACGTTTCATAAAGGCTCTCTCAGCAATGCAGCATAACACGGTGTCTGCATCATGCAGGGCAGAGACCATATTCAGTATCTCTTGGTCTTTGGCGCGAACTTCCACTGCTAAGGCACCCTAGAAGAAGAAAGAGAAACACACAACATAACCATCATGATAATTCCTCAACTTCATGCATCTCTGTGCGCTTTCGGCATCGGTCATCAATCGGAGCTCAGAGCTTGGACGCATTTCACTAAGGGAGTGATGTTTAGAAGCTGACAGAAATTAACGGCAAAACAATCCACCGGTTGCAGAGACATCCTGCAGCAGCTGCTGTGAAGGGACAATCAGAACTTAATTCAGGCAAGCGCTCGTGTCGTGCTGTCATCTCAAGCAGTTACGCTATCTCAGTTATGACTGCGTGTATAGAAGCACCCATCCCAATGTCCCTTCGTGACGAGAAGGCCGGATACATCCAAGCTTCCCAACCTTTTCTCAAGATAAAGATCAAGTGCTGAATGAGTAACGGTGACAAAATAATTCTTTCCTGAACTGGAAACAAGACAGGGGCGGTGGGAAGGCACTGCACGGTAGCCGAGAAATGCACGGTCCAAAGCCACTATTTCAGGCTCAGTTTGCAGATTCGTCGCTTGCAATCACTAACGCCTAGCCAGCTCGGGCTTAGCAAGTTTGATGCCGACGGCGCAACAGTGCGTAAACTCAGCCGGCCGGCGCGGGCTGGAACAGTTTGCCTGCCTAGAAACAAGCGCACCAAGAACGCGTGCCAGGACAGGCGTTTCAGCTCCGCCCTACAGGCGTTAGGACACGGCAAAGGTGCTGCAGTGGCTCTGCACAACTATCCCAGCACCACACAACAGCGGCCCTGACGAAGCCCGCCCCACGTCTGCCCGGCATAGTTGTGCCACGCGTTACCCACCACTGACGGAGATCAGCCCCCGCCGCACCAGGTAACAGACCCGACTACCGTTCTTCCCGCAAGCTGCACCTAAAACAGCCTAACGGCCAACAAAAACGATCGACGGAGCAGTTCTTTGGCAACGAACATACGAGAAGCATGCAGCGAGATTAAGTACTTTGATACGTCGTACTGCTGCCGGCTTTCAACACGCAGCGCGGGCCAAGATACAGAAGTCGTAACGCACCTGTCCAACAGCGTACAGACAGTCCTCAGGGCTTAGGAGCTGGAAGAAAGCAAAACCAGAGTTACATCAAGCTGTGCTGTCCAGAATATAGGAAGCGAGAGCCAAATTCTATGCTCACCTCTAACATCAAGTGATACTGTGCCTTTTGTGCCAGAAATGCATACATTTCTGTACAAAGAAAACAAACCCAACCAACCAAAAATTACCCAAAACCCAGCAAAATTCTCCCTGACGCGCACCAAATCACGAGCTACCGTGGCAATGGATCCGGCAGAGGGCACGCTCACCTTCGACGGGACAGCCGCAAGGTCTGACCGGCAAGCGGCGACGGTTCGGCAGAGTGGCATTTTCTGCTTTGCTGTCCCTTACCTGGCCGATGCGATTCTCCCAGCCCATTCTCTTCAGCCCAGCAGCAGCCAGGATGATGGCACTGAAGTCTTCCTTCTCATCTAGCTTCTTTAAGCGGGTATTCAAATTCCCTCTCTGGAGAAGTGATTAAGCAAGCATAAAAAAAAAAGCAGGCAAACAGTCCTATAACCGCTTAGCATTCACTTGAGTGCGTTTAGGGAATGTAAGGAATCCAACGGCCTCCGAGCGAGACTCAGTGAGAGCACCGTCCTGAAAGAAGTGTTAAATACAGGCAGTTTTTTTCTTTAAGTAGAATTTTGCATTACGGAACATTAATCCAAGCACTGACTCTCGAAAGATACCCTTGGCATTTCAGTACAGCATTAACGCCAGGCACCAACGCCGTTTGCACAGCAGGGAACGAGGTGACCAGGACCGAAGCAACGGCGCCTTTTACCACTAGCTCAGCAGCCCAAATCGCAGCCGGGGCAGCGGGAACCAGACGGCATTCGGCCACACCACTGCGACAAACACAACGGTAGGCACCCGTCCAGCAGTTTTTCCAAACGCTGCTTAAGGTAAAATTCATCCGTGTGCCGGATCTCAGCTAGATTGAGGTCGGCCCCTTCTTTACAGCCTCGTGAGAAAGCAAGAGGATAGGATGGGCTCTGGTACGCTACACGCCCCTCTCAGAGGAAAGTAGTGGAGAGCAGCTGTTGAGGAGGCAGTTTGTTCTTGTAGGTCAGGTGGCGTAAGTCAGCCTCGATTCTAGATTTTGCATTAAATTATATTCTCCTGCTTGCAGCTTTACGCAGCTCCCACATTCTGCCAGGAAAGGATACAATATCCCTGAATTCTAACTGAGGGAACTTCTTTTTGAGCTGGGCTGCTCTCCGAAGCGAACTGGTTCCAATCACACTGTGGGGAAAACAAAATCAGTGAAGTCCGGAACGCTCACCTCCAGCCCCAGATACATCACAACTTTCAAAAAAAACATATCTGTTTTTTGTTTTTCTTTTTTAACTGAAGCGAAGATCCAAGAACCTGCCAATGATTTCTCTCTCCTTAGAAGAAAGGAAAGCACTCTAGGAGGTTTAGCATAAAGCCTGGCCAAAGCTAGATGCAGGCGAGCCACACCCAAGCAACCAACTTACAGGAGATGCTTCTAGAGGGTGGCCCCTCGCCATGGTCAAGGGCTGACGAAACCTCATTTAAAGACCCCAGCACTTGTCACAGAAAAAAAGGACTCGGCCGCCTCAAACTGTACCAGGTGCAGCCGGCCAACTGAAGTTACTAAAACGGAGGGACTTCATCAATGACAGAAACGCAGTGGGAGGAGAATGTTTGGAAAGAGCAGGGAGTGTAACTGGAAAGCACAGAAAGCTGCCAGTCGGAGCAGTAAGCACTTCCTTTCCAGAGGTGCATGCTATTGACTTTTCCTGGTACCCTGGAACCTAAACCAGACGTGATTTTCCTGCTATCCAGACGCGCAGAAGCACGAGTGTCTGTTTGCGTCACAGCTGGTTTATTTCTTTTACTTTAACATGGGGGGCGGGAGGGGATCTTTCTAATAGTTACCTTAATCTGAGTAATTTCACTCACCTATCTCAGGGACAAGAGACTCCAGTAACCTCTGTGAAAAGGCAGGTAATTCAAAGCAGCGAAACTGCTTGTGCTCCCAGCAGAACCGTAAGGAAGCGATGTCAAAAAAACAAAGAAACCAGAACTGGCTGGGTGAGAAGAGCAGCACAGTTCAGGCCCACGCAAGCTAAAATACTGCACTGGACACCCTGCCTGCATTGTAGGCATTCCCCTGCAGTGAGCACAACGCAAAGGAGCAGGAATTCGTTCTGGAGATGGCGAGGAGAAAGTGTCTAACTTGAGAAAGCACTGAAACTTAAGGGCGGCTCGCGACACCCGACCTCAGTCGGGGTGCAGCACTCCCATGAGACAGCACTGCCCTTTTCGGCAAGTGGGCTCGGTGTAATGTCTAAGGAAAGCTAATGGAAGGCAGCGCATAAAACCACTACAGGACAAGGCAAGGAGTTCACTGACTTGCTGCTGGGAAGTAATCCTCCCTTCCATTTCCACACCTGACTGTCTTCCCCTTCCTCTCCCCACTCACCTCTTTTCAGGAAGAAGGCTCAGTGTTTTCCCACAGTTTTTGGGATGAAAGACAACAGCGTCAAGTGGGTTTTCCCTTCTGCAAAATAACACAAGTGCAGAATGGCTGACACGTCATTTAACAGAAGGCCGTCGAGCCTAACAATTCTGCTATCAGTCCCCAGAGGAATCGCCCCTGGCTCCAAAATACCCCATCATCACAGTAAAAGCAAGAATTTCCAGCAAACCTGCTGGC
Organism: Phalacrocorax carbo; assembly: GCF_963921805.1. NCBI lineage: Eukaryota > Metazoa > Chordata > Aves > Suliformes > Phalacrocoracidae > Phalacrocorax > Phalacrocorax carbo. The sequence goes on along the minus strand of NC_087533.1, from coordinate 8,875,137 downwards.
TATGGAACACCAGGACAGCTCTAGTGTTTCCACTGTTTCAGAGATTAATCAGAAGACAGTCAAACTTTGAACACCTAGAAGGACCTGAGCTGCCATAGCTTTCCTACTGTTACCAACGCTGTAAAATATAAATGCCTTGGAGAATCAAGCCTCACGCCTACACTTACTTGCAGACAGCGCCGATGGTAAAGCCGGGAGGAAGAGAAGTCGGCAGATCCTTCAAGGAGTGAACCACGAGATCAACTCTAAAAATTAGAGGACAGTAATTGCTGAACAAAAGCTTGTGCTCAGGCAGTACCTACCAGAGGCCTGCAGGTCATGTGCAGACAACTGGAATTCACCCTGGGAATTAATACGGAAAACAGGGGGGCATTTCAGGATTCCATGGCCAGAATTACTATAGAATTCTAGTGTTACTCCAGAAAAGCCACGTCACCTTTCTCTGTCTCTCCTTTCCCATCTGTAAAATTAAGGCAACGCCTTCATCCCAGCAGCGATGCAAGACATGTTACAACAATCAGGTTGAACGGGGGGAAGACGCTGGAGACATTCCCATGGAGAGTCTCGTCGCACCAATATGCGACCAGTACATTGTCCGGTACTAGGCCTCAAACTGAAAATAATAGCTAGCCAAAGTAAACGCTATCTACTTCGTTACAAGGCCAAACATCATTGTAAATGCTTCAGTCTCCGTTATTTTTTCGTCAACTTTACTTGAAAATGCAGTAGCACATGCCTGTGTGCCAGAGATGCAGAAGAATGTCTTCCATTTTAAATTGACTTTAGCTAACGCATAAGCGCCACTGAAACCCGCCTTGGGATAAAGCACTAGTCCTACTCCAGCAGCTGCCTGAAACAAGATTTTCTGTAGCAAGAAGTTACCCAGAAAGCAGCACAACTTGCCCGTGCCCGATGCTCCTGGATATTTAGCATGCAAGTATGTTAATAAACATTAACGTGATAACACTGAATACGTTATAGAATATGTTAACACCACCAAGCAAAGTATTTTTAAAAGAATGTACTCGTAAGCAGGAATTAGATGAGGTCATATCCTCTCTGATGCACGAATAACACACAAATAGCGGGAGGGAAAAAGAATAGAAAGAAGAAAAAAGAAGAGAAAACCCCAAACCCACCACAACACAAACCTAGCTGGGGCCAAGCAAGTGACACAAAAACTCCAAAATACCTGGCCTAAGCCCAGGGTAAGGGCAGGGGGTGGAGGGGGTGGAAAGGACAATGACTTATCAAAGGCTTTCTTAGCCAGAGGGTTACCAGAACAGAAGGAAACTAGACCACATAGGCAGCAAGCCAAAGACATCCACAGAGCCCCACAAAGGCCAGGAGGAAAACTGTGAGCTCTTACTCATTTCTTTCAAGTGCGTTTTCCAGCTCTTTGGTGAAGAGGCTCTTCTCCCCGATCTACACGTAAACAGAGAAACATGAATCACAAAAGAAAAATCTGCAAATACCTCATCAAACACAATTAATGTCTGTGTAGAGGAAGAAGACGACCTTTACCTTGGAAAGTGCTGTATCCAAGATCTTGTCTCCTGTTGTTGACATGGCAACTGCTCAGGGAGAGAGCACGAGTAAAAGGTGAGGTTTGGTCAGGGCACGTAGGCCCAGACTGGAAATATCAACATAACATGTAACGACAGAAACGTCAGCGTAACACGTAAGGAGCAGCACAGCGTCACCAGCTACTGCGTGACACAGACTCAAGACAAATAGAAGAGCAGCTCACTTCTAGAAATACGCTGCGCTCAAGGCAAGTGAAGTTGAGGCTTCCCTCATTGTCCTCAAAAACAGAGCAAGGGGAAAGATGGCAGGCTTTGGGAAGAGCTGACCCAATGGTGTTTCTCTGGAGTGCCAGTAAACAGGTACTGAGCAGTTCTCTTCAGTGCAAGGCTGGGCTACCATTATTCCTGCACTACCATTATTCCTGCGCTGTTGAACTCCTGAAGCCCCAGGCAGGAAAACATCCCTAACGCCTAGCGGAGTGCAGCCAGAGCGACACCGGGCTCTCAAACGGAGCAACGTAACACCGTCTGCATGACACACTCAGAGCTTCGGTCATCAGGAGCTTACAAAATCCACCTTTCTCCCCTAGAAGAAACCAGCAGCAGTTGCTCAGCCACACAGCCTAACCGAATTCAGACAGCACTCTTAGATAAGCGGGGTCCACTCCTCATCCGTGTGGCAGCACTCTACACACACCTCTTGCACTCAAAGATAAGCGGCTGGCTCCTGCTGTCGCCTACCCCAGAGCAACATCCAACAGAACTTACCAATCTCAAAGCGGAGATCGGGGTATAGCTCACGGAGCATCTCGACTACGCTGTCAGTCTGGATCCGGGCCAGCTGCAACAAAGCAGAAAGCAAAGCCCCATACAAAGAGCACACCATCCACACAGTAGCTAGAGAGCATTCTTCGATGGGCAGGCATGCGTGACCCCTACGTTCTCTAAATCGAAAGCGTTAGAAATACGTAGCCCCCAGGAAAATCACTCACAGGTACAAACTCCTTGAACCTTGTGAAATCCTACAGTGACCAGAGCATTGTTTTATGGACTAAGTGGTGGAATAACACCTCCCCCCGTCCAGTGCCACTGTGACCCAAGCACTGACGAGGCAAATCAAAGATTTTATCAAGGTAGGAAGAGCCACTAGAACAGAAGACTGCGTGTCAGGATTCCCACGCTCTACTTCCAGCTGGGTTGTTAGGGTCACTAGCTGTCCCCCAGTAGGAAATTCCATTTCTCTACCCTGCCTTGGTGCCCTTACTCAGAGACAGCATTTACCTACCTAACTTTGAGCCGCTTGGTTTCACCTCTGCGGGTTGTGAGTGCTGAAAGACGCCCACTTGTCAGCAAGCGGGCAGAAAGGTCAGCAAAACCACCCTCCTGTTGCTCAGTAATGAAAGAACAAGCCAGAACGCACGCTGGGGACCCTCTGCTTTTTTTAAGAGTATGAATTTTACCAATGCTGAGTAAGGGTTTTGGGAGAAGCCAGTAAGTTTTCAATCTCCTGCTGGAAGAATCCACAGTTACTAGCAAATATGAGCTCCTCAGCCCTCTGTAAGATCCGAACTCTATTTAGAGATTCTACGGACAAGAATAACAGCAACAGCTTAGGCCTGCACACACAGCAAGCAACAGGTCTTAAAGCAGTGAAGTGCAGGAAGAAAGTTCCCTTAGATAAGAACAGTAGGAGCAAGTAAAATAAAAACAAAATTACACCAGCGGAGGATCGTTCCCCACATACAAGCGGCAGCAGACTCGAGTGGCCACAGGTGTTGCAGCTTTTCTCCCACTAATGAGCTACGTAGCCCAGGGCAACTAACTTTCTTCTCAGGACGGTAGTTTCCCTACACATAAAACGTGCATAAGTAGCTGCTTCCCTTTACAAATAGGAGCCTGAGGTCAGGGAGAGACGGTATGCGCGCACAGCTAGTCCCGCGCTGACGCCTAGGCGCAACGCCTGCTTGGAAGCGCAGAGTTCTTCCTAGGACCTGCTGCTGGGACGAACGAGATTATCTCAGAACAAAGGCCCGGAGGACGTTTATCTCCCCTCGCCACGCTGCTCCTCCCTGCTGCCAGCGGCTGCCCAAAGATACCCGCTCTACCTCCGGCCCGCCCCTGCCCCGTCCTCCGCGCCGGCCGAAGCCATCGCTCGTTGGGGGTTTCTGTTGGGCTCTCGGGGTCTTTCCCCCCCGGAAGAGCCGCAGGAGCCTCGCAAGGCTAGAAGCCCACAGCAGGAGCCCAGCTACCCCGCAGGGCGCCCGCACGCTCCTCCCCCGAACCCCGGCGAAGGCCGCGCTGCTCAGGCCCGGCCGCCACCCGCGCTCCAGGGCGGCGCTGCCAGGGCTCGTCCGAGGGGTCCCGCGAAGGGAGCCGCGGAGCGGGAGCCCTCGCGTCTTCCGAGCGAGCCCAGCCTTGCCCTCCCGCCTGTATCTGAGCGGGAGCGCCCGCAGCAGCCGCCGCGGTGCCAGGCCACCTTCCCCCCGGGCCGGGCCGAGCCGCCACCGCCGCTGCGGCCCGGGCCGCCGGCACCCGCAGGGTCCGAGGCCGGCCCTCCCCCGCCCCAGCCCCGCCGTCCGCCGCCGCCGCCTACCTGGCTCCGGCGGGTGCCCACGCGGACCGCTCTGCCGCCCACGCCGTTCTCGCCCTGCGGCGGCAACAAAGGGCTCAGCTCCCGCCCCGCAGCCAGCACCGCCCGCCCCCCCCCCCCCCCGGAGACCCCGACTCACGGCGGCCGCGTCCGGCTCGGCCATGGCACCGCCGCGGCCTCAGCTCTGCTCGCGCCGCTGCACGGCGGAACCCCGCCCCCGCGCGTCACGTCCGGCCGCCCCCGTCAGCGCCGCGCTCAGGGAGCCCGGAGACCACGCCCCCGGCGGCCCCACCCCCTCTGCGCGCCCGCAGAGGCCGCGCCCCCGCCCGCAGAGGCCGCGCCCCCGCCCGCAGAGGCCGCGCCCCCGCCCGCAGAGGCCGCGCCCCCGCCCGCAGAGGCCGCGCCCCCCGCCCGCAGAGGCCGCGCCCCCGCCCGCAGAGGCCGCGCCCCCGCCCGCAGAGGCCCCGCACACCAGCCCAGCGCCCAGCGAGGCGGGTTTATTGTAGGCCCGAGGGCCGGGTGAGGGGGAAGCCCGGGTACAGACTGCCGCGGCCCCACAGGGAGCCCCGCACCGCCGCAGGGCTCGGGGCAGGGCTCAGGTGCTGCGCTTGGTGTGGATGAGCAGCTCCCGCTGCAGGCCGGCCTCAATCGTTGTTGCCGCCTTTCCCGAGGGCAAGTCCGTGATGAGGGTAAGCTTATTGAAGACGCCTCGACCAAAGTAGTCGGCGACAACGGAGAAGCCATCGTTGGAACACTTGAGCTGCCGGACACAAAGCAGCGGCATCAGCAAAAGCCTCCGGCGCCTCTCCCCTCCCCTCTCGCCCTCGTTACGAGGGGCACAGCAGCCCACGGCGCTCCTTGGCTATTCTGCCAGTTCAATGCAGGTGCCACATGAGCGGCCACCTCTGCTAAGTTTCCACCTCCTGTTTAAATCCTACAGTTGAGGCATGCACTTAAAAGGTAATGAACAATCACCTTAAGCAGAAAGCGATCGCCTCCGCAGCTCTGGTGCCCATGTGCGTTAACGTGCACTAACGTGGCATAAGCACTACCCCATTCTCTACCTTACTACTTCATCCTTGGGCATGCGGACACAACGCTTTTGGTGTACCCCAGCGGTACAATCCCATCCCAATTCACACCACGTTTTTCCTTTCTCGTTCCGTACAGCGTGTTGACTAGCTGTCACGTTTCAGGGCTAAGTGAGACGTGCTTCTCTTCCATCTTCACAGAGCATCGGGGACTCTTTATGCCCTATACATAACGCAGCCACGCTAGGGCCTAATGCCTCATTACTTGCAGTTAACGTGACCTTGTTTACAAAACACTTTCGGCCTTACCCTTCTCTACCAGCCTCTGGGGATCTGTAAATTAATGTAAAGCCCTTTCTTTTTTTCCCAGCTTGCCGAGACAGGCATTGTTTCCCTACCTGATGCTGAAACTGGTCATGCAGATCTCTCTTCTGCTCCTGGGCTCGGATCATGTCTGTCACTTTGTGATTTTCTGGCATGCAAGTTGGACATTCTGAATCGCTCTCCGAGTAGCTTTCAAAGCAATGCTGGTGGAAGGAATGACCACACAGGAAGTGGACTGATGGCAGCTCCAGGGCACTCGTGCAAATGCTACATTTGGTCTTCTGGAAGATCTTGGGACTGAGAGAGTACGAGGAGGCAGAAGGGTGAGAAAGACAATGTGTATTTTCCTCTATAAAAGAAAACAACAGCTCTACCCTACAAAAGACGAGACAGCACAGAGTCCCACACCTTGTTTTTAGCTCTTCAATCTCCTGGCGGATCCTCGTAGTTTCTTCTCGGTATTTTTGAATTCTCTGCTCATCCTGCTCTATCTGGCGGCTCTGCTTCTGCAGCTTGTTGACAAGATAATCCTTAATCACAGAGAGCGTGGCCGTGGAGTTATGAGCCAGCGTCTGCACAACTGAGAGCAACCGAAATGTTAGTTTAAACACAAGCAAAAAAAAAAAAAAAACCTGCAGCTGCACTAGCCCTCCCCAGACAGGCCCCCTTCCTGTAAGAGGCCACTTACAGGCCAAGGCGGTCAGCATTCTTACCGGATCAGAGAGCTCCTTTAAAGACTCGGTTTCAGTTTGACCTCTCCCAGAAACAGGTGACTGGGAGCACGCTTGGCTAGCTCAGACCAAAAGGGCCAAAGCAAGCATCTAGAGGGTTGGATTCCATTTCAACTTCTGCGCTAGGGCACAGCGGCAGTTTCAGCAAGCCCCTCACCTCCCCACGCCGACCGGGCAGAAGTCACGCGCAGCCATCTCTACGACTATGAAAAAACTTCTTCACCGAAAGGGCTGTCAGGCATTGGAACAGGCTGCCCAGGGAGGTGGTTGGGTCTCTATCCCTGGAGGTATTTAAGAGAAGGGCAGACATGGTGCTTGAGGGTATGGTTTAGTGGTGGGCTTGGCAGTGATAGGTTAGTGGTTGGACTCGATGACCTTAAGCGTCTTTTCCAACCTTAACGATTCTGTGATTCTACACCTGATACCGCAGATCTTTTTCCCTAGTTAGGGAGCTGTGACTGGCATCACCTTTCCCTATGGAGCAGGGTACTACTTCAAACGGCGGGCTCAAACTTCATTGATGCTTCTCTCAAATTTCTAATCTACAGAGCGTGCTATAAACCGGTTTGCATTTGGGGTGGGGGGGTGGGGAGCAGGGGGTTGTCTGCCACATGCCATTATTACCAAGCAGCGGAGGCATAAGATTCTTGTTCTCGATGTGTTTCAGCACCGCAGCAATGTACTCTTTGCAGTCCTCCTCCTTCCGCGCAAAGTAGCCGAGAGCCTGTTCCCAGAGACAAGCCTCTTGGTCTCCGTACAACTCGCACACCTCGATCACCTTCTTGTACTGCTCATTCTGCATGTGGTAGTGCATGATCTGTTGGAAGCTACAGGGGAGAGAGACTCGTCAGCTGCAACACTCTCTCCTTTTGGGACGCTACAGGGACCTCAGGTTTTCACCCAGCCGTGCAATCCCCAGATGAGCACACAGAAGCCAAGACAGGTCTGTCATTTACTATCCACATAACTGCCCTCCTCTAACAACAAGATATTTTCAGCTGAGCAATGATCTGCAGTTCCCATCTTGCGATACCAAAAAGGTTGTTACCACTGTAAGGCAGGGACGTTTACGGCTCAGAAACCCCTGCGGGGTTGGGGGGGAGGGACAGGACTCTACAGACAAGAGCAACACTCACAGTTTGCCCTGCTCATAGAGGTAGAGCACACCATCCTTGAAATTGTGCATCTGACACAAGACCAAGGCCTTATCAAAGACCGTTTTGAACCTTCCGCTCTTCAGGAGGGTGAGGGCTTCATTGTGCAGCTTCTCCTTGACCTACAGAGAAAGGGGAGAGGTCAGGGAGAGGAACACACAGGCACACAAGAGAACACTTTGCACCAAGACCTGACAGCAATTCACAGCTCCTTCGAAGAGGAGGACAGTTTTGCTGGTTGCCCTCTACCCCTTTTAAGCAAACAGGATGTGGTTTCTCTTGCCCAAACAGCCAGCATCCTCAGACACCCAGGCAAGCAAATGGAGCTACTTTTGTGGGCGAGGCATCTGCCCACAGAGGTTGCATTGTCTCCAATCTGCCTTTAAATGAGATTCATACAAAACAAGCTCAGCCTCACTGAACGTATTCTCCCAGCTAGCAGGCCGCTTTCCCGTTTACGTGCCACTTGCCCAGCACAGCATATGTATTGCCCGATGTTATCGAAGCCCATCTGCAAAGGTTACGGGTTAGCAGGTAGGGTTTAAAGACACCAAATCCCCCTCTCAAAAGACAAAGCTGGAGGAGCTCAAACCTGCTCGTCTTGTTCGTGTGCCCAGTTCTGGAGCCGAAGTTCCAGTAAAGTGTCATAGACACCCTGCGGAGAGTCAGCCTGCACCTCAGTCATGTGCTCCAGAAAAGCCTTCAGTTCTCGGGAGTTGTTTGCAAAGACCGGAATAAACTCCTCCGAATTAGCCTGTAACACAGCCGGGAGAAGTCAGGCACCCAGATCGGTCGCAGCCAGACCGGCGCTTCTCCCCGGCCGTGCGGAGGGCTCGTTCCCAGGCTCTGACGCAACAGATACAGCACGGTACAGGATGCCAATAAGGGCAGGAATCGGCTCTGAGCAATAGCTTTAAGCGGCCTCCTGTCTCTGAGACTACCAGGACAGGGCTTCGCCTTGAACCCAAAACATCAGGCCCGTGCCACAAGGCCTGCAGGAGCACTCGCTTGCTGCGAAGCTACTTCTCGAGAGCAACAACTCTCAGTCACCGTACCTTTTTCCCTTCCAGCATCCCAGGGCCTTCGTTGTCTCCCGACGGCTGGTAATCAGTGCAAAGGACCTTCAGCAATTCCGTGGTCTCGTTAGGGACATGGTGCATCAGGATTTTACCGTACCGCTTCATGTTGCTCTCCGCCTGATCAAAAGGCAGCTTTCCAATGTAGCGCAAAGCCTCTTGGTAGTTCTGTGGAGGCAGCCAACCAAAAAAAACCCCCCAAAACATTAAAAACAAACAAATGAAAAAGGTCACGTAACATTGGCCTCTGCTCTCCACTTTGAGGTGAGGCCAGAAAGCACTGCAGGCGTGCTGTGAGTACACCTTGAATGCCGTGTGCTCTGAATTATCACCTAGTTCCCTATTCTTGCTTGTTTTCCTCCTTGGGGAAGACCACCAATGTGGCTCAGGGGAAAGAGAGCGCAATTTAGATTCATTCCCTCACTAACCACCCTCGCTCCTCTTAAAGGGCACTGTAAAAAGCCACATCTGAAACAGAAAATGCCCCTCTGATTTCCACCCCTAGTCTACCGCACAAACCAAAACTAGAAAGCCGACACACAAGCGGCAGCAGGCGTGGTTACTGCTGCCTCGGCAGTCCGTCAGCACGCTAGCCACGGGGAAGCGGTCAGCAAAATGGGAATCTCACTGAAGGGGAGGCTAGAGAAGCGGTATTCTCCCCACTATGAACACGGGAGCAATGATGTCTCCTCACCTTGATGTCCTCTAGCTGGATTTTGAGGTACCATTCGTGATGTGCGTGCTTCTCCGCCAGGTACACAGCATGGGAGTAGTAACCTGCTTGACGAAGCACCTTGATTGCCGTTTCCACATCAAAGCGGACCTCGCTCTCACTCGTCTACAAGGACAGAAGCAGAAAGGCAGTCCTTCAGCAACCTTCCCGCAGTCCACAAGCGACAATCATTTACGTAAGAGGAGGAAAGCCAGAGCAGGGACGACTTCGTACCTCTCAGGCAAAGGAAAGATCACATGTGCAGAAAGGAAGAAGTCTAACCGCCTCTCGTTAGCTTGCCAGTCACGCTGGCAAAAGCCAGCACGCTGCAGAGGCAGGCAGGTGGCAAGCCAGGCAAACTGGGAGTGTAACCAAGAGCTTGGCAATAAAGCCAAGCAATAAAGAGCAAAGACAAAGGTACCGAAGGACAAATCCATTCTTCTGTCTCTCAACAGCCCCACCAGAGCCAATTTACAATGTCACCGCCCCCCCTTCTTAATTGATGACGACAACATTACAACTTTGCACGATTTCACCTTCCCCAGAATACCTTAATGAACTCCTCCAGTTTGGAGCTGTCTTTGAGTTTGGTATAGCAATTCAGCAGAAGCGTAGTATGGTCTGCATTGGCCAGGGACTGCAGGTGGAGCGTCTGCAGGTAAGCAGTGAGGTTGTGGATGCGCTGAGCGTCCAGGAATTTCCGAATAACGTAAGACGGTTCCAGCTTCCCTATAGTTCTGGGAGGGAAGCGTCCCGTTATGCCCAGTGAGGCAAAAGAAACAGAAATTAACAACAGAGCACGAAGAAGCCTTAACTTCAGCAGGCACTAACCCTCTCGGACCACTCAGCTGCGCATCAGAGGTAACAACTAGTTACAGCGTTTGACCGCCCACCCACACGCACAGTGAAACAAACCAAGCCTCTACAAAGGCTGCAGTCGGGACGATGGCAACAGCACACACGGAGTTCATCCTCCTTTAAAGGAGGCAGCGAGAAGACGGACGATGCTCTGACCACAGCTAACTGGGAAGCCCAGAAAAGGGGAACAAAAGCTACATTTTCCTTCACTGCATTGAAGGTCCGTTTGAATGAGTTCAACTCGACTCAATGAGTTGAAACACGTAAGCCCACAAGGAGCAGTTTAGCCACGGCTACCCCGACACCCAGTGCCGGCTAACGACAAAATACACGCCGACTCTCGCTAGACGTCGGGACTCCAAAGTTTCAGTTCTACGTGAACGTAACACACTCTGGCATTTTACAGAGACCGAATGTGAAGTTGCCAGTAAGCCCCAAAACGGGCCGCTCCACATTTTAAAACACCCAAGATGTTGTAAAACCTACATTAAGCTGTTTGAGGGTTTTCCAAGATGACTGCCACACTTGGTCAAATCACACCGTCCACCTTACCTGCCACGACCCCTTGTTTGTAATGCCCCCATCAGACCCCACTCCACCCCAATGTGCCTTCACTACTCGCATTTAAATACAATCGAAGAGGAGAACTTTATCCTAAGGTGCACAGCGCCTTTTTCAAGCAACTTTTTTTCTGAGGTTTTAATCTCACTGACGTGTTTCTCTCTACTAATAGAATTTTCACCTCAAGTCACACCTTTTTGGTTTGGTTTGGTTTTTATTCCCGGGCTGAAACGGAAATCGAGGCCTCTGTAGCTCCCACCTGTACCACATGGTCTGGCTCCAGAGGGCCCCCACTTACCGGATATACTGCTGGATGGCTCCATCGTGGTTCCCCTTGTTATACAGATGATCGCCATACTGCCGGAAAATCTCTGACAAACCATCGCTGTCCAAGTGGTGGCTCTTGGCCAGGTTAATGGCCATTTCAAACAAGTTCTTTCTGAATAGCATCTGTTAAAATACACGCCGAGAGCAGTATGAGGGAAGTGCCACCCACAAAACGAGTTCAGAGGCACCTGGAAAACACGTCATTTCTCCTTTTTGGTGCCATATACCTACACACGCCCGGGCTTCTGAGCACCGAACGCCTTATAACACTGGTCATGCTGAGGAGCTATCAGGTCGCTTGTTGCGTAACTCGCTCACCTGAACGGTTTGACTTTTCAATCTGCAGAGCCAGTACAATCGTGCAGACATAAGGCAGAGACTAAGAACAAAACAGATTTACGTGCCTCAAGTTTGGTTTGTGTATCCTTCTCCTGCAGCACGTGAATCTTCCCGTCTCTGGTCAGCACATACAGAGAACCCCACTCTGCTAAGACGTCTACTATATCATCGAAGATCGAGCTGTACGCAATGAATTTGTTGCACAAGTCATAGATATTCAGGACTTGCTTGTCCGAATTCTGTGCCTCATTCCCAGCAAACTCTGACCTGGAGAGCAGAAGAAAGTTTTAGAAAGCAAGGAGACCGTAGCTTGAATTCTTGACACCTACGCAAACTAGGGGTATCCAGAGAGCAAGACAAACGGGGTTCATTTGGGCAGTTAAATTAAGGGGACCCAGAGGGAAAGCACCACGAACACAAGTTCCATCTAAGTGTTAGACTGAGAATTTCATAGGACCGGAAAAAAAATCCCACTCGTTCAGCATGCTTAACTGCACTACTCTCACAACGGGAGTTAGGTGATGTAGGGGTCCGGATGAATCTTAATCACCCCTGGCAAAGATGCAATTGGCCCCCAAGAGCAAAGCTGCACAGGGAAGGCGGAAAAAGAGGGAAAGCAAGAAGAGAACTCATCTGTTCTGAGGAGCCCTACTTCGGAGAAGTCTTTCGGTCCTTGGAGACAATGACGAGGTACCCCCGATACCAATGAACAATCAGCTTCTGTCCCTCGAAGGCAAAGCAAGGGCCACGTTCGTCTGGTTGGTAAAGGTACACGCATTCGTTTCCTGCCACAATGAACTGGAGATCCTGGGAGGGGTCGCTGAGGGATGAACAGCGCAATCCACAACCGTGAGTGTCCAGCTCCAGGTGAGGATAGTCCTTCACTGAAAGCATGTAAGACTACAGAGGAAACATAAGGTTTCGGGGATCACTCCGAACTAGACTCTGAAGCCAATGCAATGTGTGATTCAGAGCCTCATTTTTTCCAGTTAACTCCCCACCTGGATGTTCTCCGTGGTCACCACAAACAGGTGCGTTGTTTTGCCAGACTGTCGGAAAGCAAGGCCGGTAACGGGATAACTGCCCTCATGTAGGATCTGGGTCTTACTGTGCCGGTCTCGAGTGATGTCTCCTTTTGTAAGTACAACACTACCATCTGCAAAGCCTGGCGAAGGGGACAGACCAAACTGTTACTTATATGGCATGCCTGAACCGTTATCCAGCCTAAGTCAGGGCGGCTCCAGTCAGCGACAACACCGTGCTCGCCAGCAAGGTATTAACAGGATCGCCACAGGTCCTCATGTCAAGGAAGCACGTGCCAAACCACCCCCAATCGCTCCCGTCTTGGTTCAGAGCTGCCGCCCGACCGCACGCAGGATCTCACTGTTCGGCAAGGCTCAACACGCGCTCCACGCACAAGCTTCGCTCACAGGTTACTTTTCTTTACGTCAGTCTGCACTTCGTTTTACAACCAGCTTTCTCATCCGCCAGTTGTAGCTATCATTTTAATTCACTTGCTTATTCAAAACACACTACGCGCTGAAAAAAGGCTAGCCGGAGACTTCCTAAGAGCAAGTAAAAGGCGCGGTTTTCACAGCTTGCCAACAGCCCTAGTCCTGCAAGTTGTTCCAGGGCGGAAGGGCACAACACACATACGGAAAGCTTTTTGATTTCAGCATGGGGACCAGCTCGCTGAAAGCGCTTGTAACCTCACAACATTACTGCTCTCACTCTACCAGAGGTTAGGCAAGAAACATTACAAAGGAATGGTTAAATCTGAAAAGGGAAATCAGCTTTTTTCTTTTTAAAAAAGGTTTCTAATGCAGTGCTTGAAAAAAATCTCTGTGATGTTAGGTATCACAAAACCTACGTTTTTTTCCCGTACTACAACAAAAGCTGAATCTAATACTAAGTTCAGTACGCGTGTCACCTCACTGACTGGCGGGGGAAGACAACATCAACTAAAAATACGTGCTTCCCTTTTAAGCGTCAAAGCTACTGCTGTAATATACACAGACCCAGGCTAAACTTATCTTCTCAAGCTCCCCGACAGTGCAAGATACACCATCTCTCTGCGAGGGTCACGTAAAAACTGTGCGAGAAGGAAAACTGTTGGGGTGTTCTCAGCTGATTTTTGTGCTATTCATTTTCCATACATCTGAGTAAGGATGGCAATGTTTGTCTCAAGCGACCACAGTTCAGTTTTACTTACCGATAGCCATGAAATTAAGATTCTCGTGGACGGTTAGGCAGGAGACAACTGTGGGCTTGTTACCCGGTATCGCTGGAAAAATTCGTGTGCAAAGAGGGTTGCCGCTGTCCCGTTTCTCCAGGTTCCAGACTTTAACCTGAGAACGACGACAACCCGGCATAAACAAAACGTGACGTATGAGGAGGCCCCAGGCCTGGCATCAAATGGGACAGCGTCCAGAGCGCGCAAGCTACTTAGGACTGCTGGAATTACCTTGGTCGATCTCCCTTATCATAAGAAAAACACTAACACAAACGCATTGCCCTCTTTGTCGTTTGACTTACCAGCGGGTTAATGCCCTCTTCATCCTCACCGACAGAAACCAAGATACTGTGCTGCTTCAGCTGGTACAGGTGCGTTACCCTCAGCTTGTAAGCTTGGAAACTGCTGAGCTGCAGGGAGCGAGGCAAAAACCAGATCTGACCTTCCATATGTAATCACAGTTAAGGTACTTAAAGGGAAAAAAGGAAAACCACACAAAACCTCCACGGTTCGGACCAGAACCAGCGGCCCTAACGCCTGCTTCAGTCCGACCCCTGGGGAGGCCACGGCAAACGCGCCACAGCGCCCAGGGGCGGGTTTGAGGCAGGCGAAGGGCAGCCAAGCGCAGGACGCTGCGGCCCCCCGCAAGCCCGGGCAGGAGCCCTGCCCGCGCCAGACAGCGCCGGGACCCGCCTGCGGCCCGGCCCGGCCCGGCCCCGCCGCCCGCCGCCGCGCAGGATATCCCCGAAGACGAGGCTGCCCCGGCCCGAGTCGCAGACGGCGATGCCCGGGGGCAGCGCGAAGGGCTTCCCGCCGGCCCCATCCGGGCCCGCCGCCTCCTTCACCGTCTCCCTGTCGAAGAAGACGAAGCGGCGCCACTGCAGGTAGGCAGCCATCTTGGGGCGGGGCCGCGCCCACCGCGCTGTCACGTGACATCGGATCACGAGGCGGCGCGCGGGGCGGCGCGGGGCGGGGCTCCCCTGCGCGGGGGCGCGCGCCGGCGCCCGCTCGGTGTCGCGGCTGTAGCCGGGCCGTACCCCGGGTCACCCGCCTCCATCGTGTACCTGTGCGGTGGGGTCGTTGTGGCCGGCGGCTATGGGGCCGGCGCCCCCACCCCCCCCTCCCCGCAGCAGCAGAGGGGAGAGATTTGGAACAACAAAAGCTGAAAACCTGCGGGTCAAAATAAAGAACGCTCAATAGGTGAAGCAAAGCTGCACACGAGCAAAGCAAAGTAAGGAATTTCTTCCCTGTTCCCCCGTGGCAGGCGCCCTCCTGGACAGCAGGGCCCCAGCACAGCCCTAAGAGTTGCTTTAGGAAGACACAAACCGTAACGGCAAACACTCACCGCCCCCACTTCCCGCAGCTTCTGTGGCTGTAACGCGTCGTACAGCACGGAATAGCCCTTTGGTCAGCAGGGTCGGCCATCCCAGCTGCGTCCTGCCCCCACCCAACGCAGCCCCCAGCCCGCTGGCGGGTGTTGGGGGGGAGCAGGAAAGAGAAAAGCAAAGCTGGGCACTGTGCAAGTGCTGCCTGGCAGCAGCCAAGGCACCGGTGCGTTAGCGACGTTGTTTTAGTCACAAGCCCAAACCGCACCACAGGCTGCCACGGGGAACGTTAACTCTGTTACAGCCAGCTGTGGTACGGGCCGGCGTGTGCCAGGAGCCTGGCGCGGCAGAGCCCCTCGGCCCTGCGGGCAGCCGGACCCCGCTGTGGCCCTGCGCCTCGCCCAGGGTGGGCGGGAGGGGGGGTGCCAGCTGTAGGGACACAGCCCCACTGCACGCTACGGAGGAAGCGGCGGCTCCCGCCAGCCCACAAGCGGCGCGGCTGCAGGCGCCGCCCCCCGCAGCAGCGCCCGGCTGGGCCGGCAGATGGGGGCCCTGCACAGCCCCAGGAGGGGGCCGCGGCAGGGAGGGGGGAGGCTCTGGGGGCAGCAGCACCCCCTTACTGTGCACCTTCCAGTCCTGCTTTCAGCCTCCGTTTCTGGCACAAGCTGCTGCGCTGCCCTCTGCGCCATGCTGCGGCTGGGGCCAGCCACAACCTTCCCACTGGTACACCCCAGCCCGCCGGCAGCACTGGCTTTTCTCCCGCCCCCCCCACCCTAGAAATATCGACATGCGAGCTCCAAAGACGGCAGAGCTGCCAGCTTACACTTCTAAACCAGACTAAAAGTACTTAATTTATCATTAGACTTTCGTTTGGGCAGATTTCAGGGGCTCACCGATGCTTTGGACTACGGAATTTGTGACTGAGAGCAGGTGACGCTTTAGCTACCCATAACCAATACCCCCACAGGGATTTTTAAAAGCCTGCAGAAGTCACTGTCCTTCATCACTACTTTCTTCCCATTCTTCATTCGCTTCTCTTCCCTGACCAGTAGGGAGGAGAAAATGTTTCAAGTTTTATGCAACCCTGCACGCAGCTGCTGTGAATCGGGCCAGCTTTAGCTAAAGAACCCAACAGATGGAAGAACGATGTACTGACTCAGAAACTCACCATACACAGTTACCGCTGTGGTTATGCTGGACAATTACCCGTGAGGTTTTCAGAGGGCCAGCCTGTGAGTCCCAGCCTCGGGAAGGCCTCGCACCGTTCCCTGTCACGCAGCTCACAGACTGCTCAGAGCTTTCTCGGCAGTGCCAGCTTAAGGTTCAAGAAGCACTTTGAACAGGACGACCCCTTTCCCCCCTGCAGTGGCTTAGGGAGCACTCTGGTGAAAAGCTGCGGCCTCACTTTTGACATTTGCTGTGAAATTTTCACATCGCGCTTCGGCGGTACGTATCGGGTATGTTTTGTAAGGCCCCTTCCAGGAGGATCCCCAGTTTGTCTCTCGTTCCTTAACTGCCGAAGGCATGAGAACCGACCACGCATTAGCAATACAGCATTAAGGTATCCGCTGAAGCGTGGCAGCAGCTTCCCCACCCTTGCCAACCGGCCTTCCCTTCGACATAAACGGGAACAAGCAGCACACCTCTCGCACGCTTCAGCTGAGCCCACGAGCGACACTGGTCAGAAGGGCCCGTCCCATCCCGCACCCTCCCTTTACCTGTGGAAGAGGAAGACGCGCAGGTGTCCTGCCTGCGAACAAACACGACCAGGGCCGCGGCGCACACCGGAGGCTTCCTGGGGCGCAAGCCGCCGGCAAGGCAGAGCTCAGGGGCGGCTCCTCATGGAAGATGTACAGCTACAGCCCCAGCAGACTTCTGCAGTGCCGCTCGGGCCCCTCACGGAAGGTCTCGTTGTCAAAGTCGGGACTAGCAGGGCACCGCAGCCAGATGCCAGGCAAAGGCAACCGCTCCAGCTGAGAGGAGACCACAGACCACCAGAGCTGGGAGGAGCGCACACCACCATAGCCAGGGGTCTGGACAGAAAGAGACCGCCTCTTGCGGCTGCGCGCCACGCTGAGGGCGGGGAGCCTTTCCCTTTCTCGAGGTCATCTCCCCGTCTCGAGGCTTCTCTCCAAAGCTCGTTTCGAGCGTCCGAGGCGTGCCAGGGTTCTCTAGAAAAAGAGTTCAGCACCGTTTCTGCTCAGTGCAGCTAAAATGAAAAAACAGGACCAAACTGGAGTTCCAGGGAGCTTTTATTGTGTTTAATCAACAAAATCAGGATATTACCATTCTTTTTTTTTTTTTTTGCACTCATAACTCATGAAGCTCTTCACAAGTCAGTGCTGCAACGCACATACAGCCAGAAGAAATACATTCTCAACAAAATCTGAGCTCCACTGGAGAGTTTGCCGATTACCGATTTAACAGAAAGCCAATTTCCCCCCCCTCCCCTGAATGTTTTCAAGGACTAACCCACATTGTTTGCTGGTTAACAGTAAGAATACCAACCTCTTGACTAGGGACCAGTGGATTACAATGTTCCACCTGAATTGCAAGTAATTTCTTTTCTTGAAATAAAAGTTCCAGTTTCTTTCAATAAAGGGAACAGCAACTATTTTTTTTTCTCCTGACACCCCGTCCCCGTAATTATTGGTTAAAATACAGCAAGACTGTATCTTAATACACCCATACCTCCCCACCCCGCCCCCCCCCCTCCACCCCCCAACCCCCAACTTGTCTACAGCAGAATTTAACAATGCTTCCACGTTTCAGCAACGCGACGGCAAACCGAGCAAGACCTACAGGACAATCTGCCACAGCCTCAAGTTGAAGATCGGATGCATGCTCTTTGGTCCAGAGACCTGGCTCATTACGAAGACAAACTGTGACTCACAGAAGATGGACCAGGAGGTCACAGCAATCGTAAAACTCCCTGCGCGGAGTACCGTCGCCCAACCTTTACCACGGCGGCCATACCGCTGCAGCTCCCGAGGACAAAATCCGCTCTGTCCTCAGAGAGCGGCAGCCGCTCGGCCCCAGCGGCACTACAGAGTCCAGCACCAGGACGGGAACCACCACGCCGGCAGCTCGGGAGACGTGGCACGGCACCTCCGCAACCTCCAGACAGAAACCGAGGCAGGACAGCTATCTGCTCAGGTTTGTGCCCTATCAGTCATTTGAAAAACAACAAGTGCCTGAAGCATTTTTAAATCCTTGGAGCAGACACCCTCCCCCAGCCCAAGTAAAAATAAACAACAAAAGGTCAGAATGAGATGATTTGATACCAACACGTACACAACATGAATTCATGTCGCGCTTCCCTGTTCTTACCCACAAAAAAAAGTCCCAGAGGGCAAAGGAAAGATGCTCCCATCTCATTCTGGAAATTGAACCTCATATTTGAGACCAACCCACCCCCCTCCCTTTGGGAAAAGGCCTCCAGTGACTGTAGCGCACTCCCGGCGGCGCACACCCAGGGACCAGCCTACAGCTTCTCTCCAGCAAGCTGAAGAGTCGCGTCACGCTCCTCGCAGCCGCTTCACCCAGCTGTGAAGCTCTGTTTCATCAGGCCCACGGAGCGGCGCTTTTAGACCGCCGAGGGGAAAAGCGCAGAATACGTCAGGTTCTCATTTACATCTTTGTCAGAGCAAATATTTGACCTGAGGCTCATCACTGAAGGCTCCAGCTGACACTGAAGTGTAAAGGCTGGTACGTGACCAGCAAAGACAGGAGCTCGCGAGGAACCTTTCTCAGGAAGCCAAAATTTATACACGCTCCTTACGCCTGGGTAGGTAAAAAAAAAACAACCAAAAAAAACCCAAACCAAAAACCCTGAAATAAAAATAAATTAAAAAAAAACAAAACAAAACACCCCAACCCCCCCCAAAAAACACTAGGATTACCCTAGTCCTTTGGAGCATCTTTCCGTTTGCAAGATCGCGTCTGTTAGAGATAGCCTATTAGCACCAAAAATAGGCCGCTTCCATTTTGACAAGAAGCCACCTAAAACTGGTGCCCCCGATAGTTTAGGTAAGTGCCAATCCTCAATTAGAGGCCAAGTTTAAAGTAATACTTTCAAAAGTTCTGTGCTTCGAGAGGGACCATCAAGGCATGGCACCAGGCTAACCTACCACAAATCCACGCGGAGCACGCGCATCCGACTCGGCATCGCTATCCTGTTCTTGTTACACGCGCGTGCCCCGCTAAGGTACACAACTTTTATTTACATTTTTCACGTCTCTGTTGCACTAAAATGATCCCTCTTCTGTCTCTCTGGAAAATCATAAGCTGGCTGCAGTACAAGAGCAAGATTTTACTTTTGGTCAAAGTTACCACCCACAAACTCCCACCCCCCACCCCTGAAAAGCACCCCAACATTGTTTACATTTAGTACCTGCCAGTCAGATGTAAGCTGCGTGGCTCACAGAGTGTCTGTGACCAAGCTCTTGAGTTTGTACTCTAGTGCAGCATTTGCTACAATTACGGAGTCACTGCTGACAAATGAAAAAAAAAAAACCCAAAAAACAAAAACAAAAACAAAACCCAAAGACAATTCCCCAAACGCAAAAACCTTTCCACCCTGTAAAGCTGCTGTCAGGAGGCACCTGGCTTCTATTTATGATCCTCCAGGAAACGGATGGGCGAGTCCGCCTCATAGCTCCAAACAGTTTCACTCCAATTCAAGAAAGGGTCAAATCGGGGACAAATTAAGACAATTAATTCCCGCCTCAAAGGTAAGCAAGCGCGGTGCGAGTGCAGCATCTGTATACGCAGTAACGACTGAGCAAAATGGACTGTGTTCGTCCAGGTGCCTCCTGACAGTGAACAGGCTAAAAGGGAATTTTAAAAGAGTACGGTTTTTGATTTGTCTCACTCCTTTTGCCTGTAGATCAGGCCAAACATCAAGCATGTTGGGAGGGGCACAATTTAAAGCAACACTACTTGATCAGAAAGCGCTTTTCAGCAATATACAATGCAAAATGACAGACAGCAACTCATGCCAAAACAGAGGAGATGGCAAGCAGCTTTCTGCAGCTTCTGACATTGACAGGGGTTTGCCCTTACCTGCTCGCAAGTCTGGACAGAGGCTGCTCTGGGCAGAAAACCCGCAAAGCCGCAGGAAGTCAATCAATCCCACAAAGCTCCAGAACTGTCAGTTTATGCACGTACAGTGGTTTTCTGTGGTTTCTCTTAAACCCAAATCCACGCCTCATGCACATACTGCTCGGCAACACTGACACCGCTGGATTTCCCTCAGGCCACGGTGGAACACGGGTCACGGCCCCTTCAGAGCCTGTCAGGTTCCTGAAGTTTCTACGGGGGAAATCGAAGCGCATCTCCCAACAGGCCGAGCTGCAGATTTTGAGGCCTTGCAGCCCCACAAGCGATCTCTTCCATACGAGCGGTGCAGGACAGTGTTGCTAGCACCAGAGCAAACCCAACCTGACAAGGGACGCTTGTAGAGGCCTGCTTTTCATGGAGGTCAGAGCACTTCTCATTGTTTAGTGTTGCAGAAAACTGAGCCCCTCTCATCTTTAGCTGCTCCCATAATCAGTCTAATCCCTTTAACCCCAGCAACCTTCATCACAAAAGAAAAAAAGTCATATATGAACCCAAACAGAAGAAAAAAAAAATCATATTTACAAAGTTTGTACAATATACACATCTGATTTTCTATGGGACACACTGCACCAGAGGAAAGAGGGCCATGGCTCTGAGACAAGTCTACATATCAAGTGCTGTAACTACTAATGGAGACTCTTATGGAAACCAGTCTTTAGTGTTCTGCTAGAGCATAGGGCTTTTCTTATGGCTCCTGCAAAGGACGACAGGCTACTCTTTCCTTCTGGAGCTATGATGCTGCACCTAATCAGCCCAGATTTTAAGTTGGTTTCATTTTAAATACAGGTATTTACAGTGTGGGTGAACTGCAGATGCATATCAACTCCTCCAATTCAAAAGAAGAAAAAAAAAAAGTTGAAGAAAAAGTAGTATTACCAATACGTTTCACCTCCCAGCCCTGGGCTTGAGTACTTGGGGAGGAGGAGAGGGGGGAGAGAGGGGAACTTTGACCTGAAACCAAAAACGGCTGCTGATTCCTTGGGCTGTGTCGGAAAGGTGATATTCTGAATGGTCTCATAGCATAAGGCACTTTGCACGAATAAGTAACAAGCTCTTTAGCTTAAAAACAGATGAGTAACCAGGGAGAAGTTGAAATGCACTCAGTCGACGGTTGAAGAATTTGAAATAGCAGACAAGCTCGTGTTTGTCAAGATTCTTCTCTTTTCAGGGTTTCTCTTCTTCCCTTGCTGCCCCTCCCACCCAAAGGAAAAAAATTTAAAACCAGCAGTTAGTGCAACTAATGTTCAATCAGCACACAGTGCAAACAAGTGGAAAAACAAAAAGACATTCCTCCTTTTATCTTCTTTCTTCTTTGCTGCCAAATTTAAAAAGAAAAAAAGGCCGAGCTCTTTAGTCTTCATAGTTCCGAAATGAAAAGACGAAGAAAAACCCACAAAGAGAAGGGTATCCCCAAAGAAACGATGTGTCACAGATCTGGATCAAAGGGCTTCACCTTCTGGCATGTGTAATCAAAGCCTAAAAAAACAAACCAAAACACACAACCACAACACCCACAGTTAAATCAATCCTGTGCAAAACCGGACCGTAAGTAATCAATCACACTGAGCATGCAGCAGCTCTGGAAAAGCAGAGGGCATTTGCAACAGCTCAACCTCAACCAGGGCTTCACAGAAAGAGACGCTGCTAACGCCCTACGACTACCTCCCGGTCTCCTGTCCTTCAGGAAGCGGCAAACCGTTCTCAGGCAAGGTCACGGCATTCCCCCGAGGAAGCCACTCAAGTGCCTTTTCCAAGTTCATCACCTGCCTTTTTATTTATTTATAAAACGTGGAGAAAGCTCAGCCAGCAAAGCAGAGGCTGCAAGTCAGCTCGGTGTGACTGGCTAGGGCCGCCCTTGGATGATTTTGAAGACGGGAGAGTTCACTTTAACGCTACCTAGCGGTCTGCTTCTGTGGCCACTTCGGGATTTTTGTCACCCGAGAAGAATTCTGGCAGCTTCGCTGGGATTCTCCTCCTAATCCATGATCTCCCAGAAGAGTACACAGAAGAATTATTTCCCACCCAAACTGTACCGCGCCTGCCCTCACACGAACTAAGACCAGATCGAACACCATCCTGCAGCTATTCTGCCCGACTGCAACGCAGGGCGAGTAGCCTTCTTACGAAAGGGCTCAACACGGCAGTTTCTCCTCAGCCGGTGATCAGAAAGGGCATACTTGGGAGCCTCCGACAGTGAAGCCTCATCTTCTTGCAAAGTTAACGATGACCTCGAGTGGCAGCAAATACGAACTACAGCTTTGCTACCTACGTTGTTTACTTGCAAGAGTTCTGTGAACCGAAGGATGCAAAAGATGCAGCACCTTCAGCTTGAACCTCTCCCTTCTAACTGGTGAGGCGCTTAGGCTCCTCTGTTGTGCTGTTCTCAAAGCTATCCATTTTCCCTCCTCACCTTTTTGAAGACCACCTTCCTCTCTGCCCCTCAAAATTCCTCATTTTAGCTGAGCAATAGAGAAAGAATTCCTCAGGCTACCAGTAGCCAGCCCAGCCTCCCCAAACACTATTCCCCACTCTCCCTCGTCCCCCATTTTTGGTCTCCTCAGCATATCGTCCGGATTTCGATTAAAACAACTAAAAATTACTGATCCTCCCCTCCCAGCTTCAGAATTCCTTGCACTGACAGTCTATTTCAAACCCTTGTTTCCACATTCACAGCCTCTTCCCCTGCGGTAACATTCGCACTTCAGCTCCGCTTTCATCCAACGCAACTTCTCTATTCAGGAAGGCACGTACATACGCACACGTTTACTGTTTCTCATCTTCTACAGGTTCACTGTGGTATTCTGCCACATACAGGCTCTTGTCAATGTTGCTTGGTATGGGTTTAATTTCAGTTCCCAACTGCTCCTCAATACTTTTCAGGTTGAATCGATCATCATAGGTGATCAAGTTGATGGCCAGGCCAAGGTGACCAAAGCGACCTTGAAAAAAAAAAAGTTTTCAGTATAATTTACCCGAAATGCAAACAGGAGCATCAGTAAGCCTCCTGAGATTGAAGCCTTTTAAAATATATCCCCCCCCTTTCTCTTTTTTATGAGGCTGGTGAGGCCAGGTTCAAGAGAACAGCCTTTTATTCAGACATTCGTGAGGATAACCGTCTGATACCAAAAAATAAATTTGTCAGAAAAATCCAAGCTGCCTGAAGTCTTTCTCAGATACAGTAATAAAAAACAGAAGCCAATTCAAGCCTAAGAAACCTCAGAATCCCAGAATCCCAGGCTGGAAGGGACCTCAGTGATCATGGAGGCCAATCTTTCTGGCAAGAGCACAGCCTAGACAAGATGGCCCAGCACCCCGTCCAGCTGAGTCTCAAAAGCGTCCAATGTGGTGGAGTCAACCACTTCCCTGGGGAGATTATTCCACTGGCTGACTGTTCTCACTGTGAAAAATACCACAGGCATCCGCAAAGTTGTACCTAAAAGATCTTCTTCCTCTCACCTGATCTGCCAATGCGATGGAGATAAGTCTCTGCCAGCTTTGGGAAATCGAAGTTTATCACCACATTCACAGCTTGGATATCAATACCTCGGGTAAACAGATCTGAAAGATGATCCAGGTCAAAGTTAATTTCAATGAGATCAAATGCGGACAGCATTTAAGGTGGAAAGATTGACAGTGATTAACACTGGCATGCACTAGTTTACAAGCAGAAGCTTCGCTTGTATCAAAGACAGGTTATACACAATTCTGTTACAGTTTCTTCTTGCTCTTTATCCGCTATAAAAAGGAATAAGAGAAGAAGAATGACCAAAACACCAGATCTGCGCATCTATGCCGAAGAAAGCAATTAGCACAAAGCTAGTTTTTTTTCACGATAGACTATTTCTGAGCAGGTTTTCTTACGCAGGCGCCTCCTCACACCTGAGGGTGCATTGCCAACGCCACGGCAGACACGAGGTCTGACCTACATCCCACTAGGTCAACTATTTTCATTCCACTTCTAGTGACTTTTGTTAAGCTGACCCAGACGCACGCAGCAATCCGCAGATACTGCCACGGTACCACCCAAACAGGACATACGGTGGTCAACACTGGTCAGACACGGGCCAATCAAAACTATGAAAACACTTAGAAAAGATGAGCTATAAACATTTCAAGAAACTTTCTCAGGCGACCCCAGTTCTACCGAAATTTCGTGAAGCGTACAGCCCAACAACTCAGGGAGCGCTCCCGTGTGAAAATATACAGAGAACTAGCACAGAAAATACAATCACAGTAAAACAATTTGTTAGCAATTGCACCTTCTCGGTTTGTTGCCAGAGACACAAATGTACACGCCTAAAGGAGCGCTGCACCCTGCTACATGCGGGCTCGGCAAGGACATCTTGCCAAAACATACCAGTCTGGTTTATTACAAATCAAGTGATCTGCTATACCTGGCTGAACAGCTAATCCGCTTCCTACCACAACCTTTAGAAACAGGAAGACATATTAAGAAATCTTACCAGTGCAAACAAGATTGCGGCATAAGCCATTTCGGAAATCGTGGAACACACGATTGCGGTGCTCCTGGAGAAATAAATAAGCAAACAAATAAATAAAACAGCAAAGCAAAACAAACAAAACAACCAAACAGCTGTGACTTTCAGGCATTCAAGTTACAAACACTGAACTTCAATCACGTGAATTTCCCCCTCCCCCATCAGAGAACAGCTGAGACAAAGCAAGTTGCCAGTACCTCTCTGTTAGCACTTCTTACCTGTATATTCGAAAGAACTTACCAGAGGGGCCCTTGGTACCACTTTTAGACAAAGACACTTAACTACCTGTGTTCTAAAGCCTCCTACAGTCACATCAGAACACTCACAACAGAAGTACCTTCAGTTACAATTAGGTGAAACGCAGGCCGAGGAAGTTAACAGGCCATTTTGACTATCGCCTCCCCCCAGCCCCCTGTCAAACTCGGTGCGCGTTTTAGTCATGCCCTTAAAAACTGATATCAGCAGGAGTTCCCTTTTCCAGTACGGAGTATTTGTCACTGTCAATTCAGATTTCGGGGTGGGATAAGCCAATTGTCTGTGAAGACTCTCACAAACAAGCCACATTGGGCCACACAAATATTAAGTAATATCACTGGTAAGGAGTAAAATTAACAGTGGGAATGAGCAAGCTGAAGGTTCCCACACAAACATACCTGCTTTCTGACACAAAGGTCACCTACTGACTGATCACAAGCATACAAAAAAATCAGACCTCAAGGAAGCTATTTGCATACCTTTTTTTCTCAATACTGACACCGCTTCTACTTCTGTTTAACCGATTACCTGCCTGCCTATGGCCCGGCAAACATTAGCGTTCCCTGTCAGTTCCATGAACAGCAAGCTAGGTTTCCGCTAAAGCTTTTGAATTTGTTCTAGCTTACATATAAAATGAAAAAAATATTTCAAAGTACTACTGATTTACATGCCTCGCTTCAACCTTCTGACATCTTTTAGCACACTTGCTGAAAACAAGGAAATTAAGAGTATGAAGCTCGAGGACAGATGAGCTAATGTACAATTAAGAGCAACCTCTGCACCAGCGAAGCTGTGTTGGCATTTTTCATCATCTGCTCCGAGGCCACAAGTGCTCAGCTGGCAAACGCCAGCCGCGGTCTTTGCCGGGAGGTTTGATCGAAGCCGCCTCCCCGACTTCTCAGATTCCCCTGCAGTCACAACGCAACACTTACCATTTGCAAAGCCAGGCAGGGCACTCAAATGGCTGAGTACCGGGGGTTTTGAAATCATTTGTTTGAAATTAGCCCATTTCCATCTGTGTCAGTCACACTGGGTAGCCTGCCACGGCTCCCCATGCTGGCAAAAGCAAGGCAGCGGGACTAAGAGGCATGCCTTTGGGCCCCAGCCAGTGCTTTCTGGACTAGACTAACCAACCTGAAGTACTCTGAAATCCCAACTGACCAGCTACGCTGAATAGTCTGCAAAGAGGTTTGGGGGCAGTGGAGTCTAAGAACGTATCGATGCCAAAGCAAAGCAATACGCGTTTCAGCTTTCAAAGAACATGCAAATCTAAAGCAAGCACGAGACGAGACTTACTTCATCCGCGCAGTAAAGCTCGGGGCAGTGTGGAATAGACCACCGTAGACTTTGTACTCACCTGCCTCATCTTAGCATGGATATAGAAGCAGGAATAGCCCAGCTGGGAGATCTTTTTGGCTAGCAATTCCACCCGTTGAGAGGAGTTGCAGAAAATGATCGACTGGTTAATCTGGAGCTGAACATATAAATAGCGTGCTCAGTAAACGCAGCATTTTACTAACAAATGACCCAAGACATAAGCCTAAACCCCTTCCAGACAGAAAGCAAAGCAGGTATGCTGCTGATAACTTACACAGTATATATTTTTGTACAAGAGGATGAAAAAAGTTAACAGGCTTCTGTAACACAAAGGTGTGGGACAAGAAACACGCAGTTCTGGCTTCAGCTAAACAGCACACTTTGGCAAGGAAAAATTGTCCTTAAGCCACCTTTGTTGTCACCCTCGGTCTTATTCTCCGTTCCGAAAGAAAAAAAAGCTTCCATATGCTCTTGACCCAGCCCTCCTGCTTACCCTGGAAAACAGTGTATTGAGGCAGTGCACTTTCTGACGCTCAGTGACATAGGCATAGTACTGGGTAACTCCCTTCAAGGTCAGCTCCTCCATCAGGTTAATCTCGTAGGGTTTCTGCAAATGGGAATTCTGAAAAACACAGGTAAGCAGTAAGCGGGCGTAGCCACGTGCAAAACAACGTAAGTACTTCCCACCCTCCGGCACACGTAGCTTCCTCCACAGCAAGGATGCACTATCGAGCCGCTCGCTCTTCATGCTATACACAACACAGACAGGGTGGGTAAAATTTCACAAAGGATTACTGAAAAATCCGAGGCGACCGAGCAGGATGAACAAGGAGCACCCTCTGGAGGCAAACCAGCGCAGATGGCACATAACTAACATCACAAGGTGGGAAACAGCACCTTATAGGCAAGAACTGCCTGTACCTAGCTTTTCCATTAATGCTACTGTGGGTCAAAAATCAGTTTCAAACTTCTGTCCTAGATTTAGGCTGATTTAGAATAAACCAGCAAACTTTGGATGCTTTTAAAAAGAACTGAGCACTAACAGCTGCGCGCCACTCATTCACAAGCTTCACGTGCACCGCCACCATACATATATGAAGACGTCTGCCCTCACCATGAACTTCTGTACACTCAAAGGGAAAGTGGCCGAGTAGAGCAAAATCTGTCTGTTTTTAGGTAGCGTGAGAATAATGTCTTCCATTATTTGAACAAAATCTTGAGACAGCAGCTTATCTGCCTGTAACAGAAGGAATGAAGAGCAAGTTAAAGTCATGGGGCAAGGTGTCAAGTCGTCCGACAGTACCACACTGGGAGCGGGGAGGAACCCAAACCAAAACACCAGGAGCCTTCTCCCTGCCCTTACAACGGGACCATCCCCTTTAGAGCACATGCCACGCCCCAAAAAGGTGTGCGATTTAGCTGCAGGAGGCAGGATTCACCAGTAAAAGGAAGCCCACCCTCTCCCCGTTTTCAGCACTTTGACTTAAACAGAACCAAACGCAGGGAAAATAAATGGACTCTAAATCGGAAACAGTTATCGGGGTCCTGTCAGAGTCATCCAAGAGCTTTCAAGCAATTGTTTTCTCAACCTCTCACTCAAGCTTGTACACTATCGGACGTTCATACATCAGTTTTATATACAATTATGTGGTAAGCACAGCTCACTCATTATCACCTGAAACCAAACGAAACACCTTCCTTCATTTCGGAACAGACTGTTAATCTGTTCTTCAGGAATCCCAAAGACAGGAAAGGTAAGCCTTCCTAGGTTGTTTTCTTAAAAGGTTCACGTGCAGAAGAATTATTCTGCCAAAATACCTCCTCAAAACCACTGAGAAATGGACGAGCTATAACCGTATAGCATCTCTACGCAAAGTCTGACTTGCTGCCGTGTGTAATGAGGAGGCTCGCCGAGACGCATCATTGCTGCTTTAACTTGGTGTTAAGTCCCCCAACGTTTAACACGAGCAACTTGCCTCATCCAATACTATCATCTGGACATGCTCGACTTTTGCTACTCCTTTCTTGATGAGATCGAGAATTCTCCCAGGGGTAGCTATCACCACATGCACTGTAAGGTTCGGAGGAAAAAAAAAAAAAAAAATGGTTAGGGCAACCAAACCAATGTTTCCAGCATTCGTGGCCATGTTTCATAATAACAGTTTGCGAGAATAACGGCAGCATACAAACAGCCAACAGGACACACAGCAGTCTGCTCCGTAACAGGCAAACAACAACAAGCAGCACAAATTCCACTGCCCCACTGTAAAAGCCACAAACAAACAGCAAGTGTAGCATAGCAAAAGTGCTCCAACCTGTATCATCAAGCCTCATGATGTCATCTCGCAAATTGGTTCCTCCCGTTGTTGCCATCACTTTGGCACCTCCCATGTGTTTGCTGACTTGGATACAGATTTGACTGACCTGCAGGGCTAGTTCACGGGTGGGAACGATCACCATTGCTGAAAGTCAAAAGCAGCAGCAGCGTGAGTTACTAGTAACACACTGTATCTTAAACGCTGATCCTGGGAGGCGACAGAGACTTTATGAAAGCTATCCTCCTATGGTTTCGGAGTTCCACTCAGGAGATCCCGAACAAAACCTACAAACTGCCTATGACGAGGCAGATACCATGCGAGGTTCTCCACCCCTTGATATTCCCTCTGCCTGAGCGCCCCAGCCAGCACACTTGCTTAGTACTCCAAACCCACCTTCCAGGGCAAGACCGTAAAGGCCAGAAGACATCTTCCATTTCAAGCTTTGGAAAGCAACTGTGAGAGTTTTCAAATTCCACCCCCACCCCCCACCGCTCCCCATTAACTTTCAAAGAAGGCACAAGCGGACAACCTACGCTGCTCAATTTCGTTGACCAGTTTTCGATTCAGGTCTGCTACACAGGGACTTGATACCATTACCTGGCTGCAGCCAAGCGAGATCCAGCTCAACTGACCTTGTATATTGTCCTTCTTTAAGTCTAGCCGTTCAAGTAAAGGAATGAGGTAGGCTCCACTCTTGCCTGTTCCATTTTTCGCTCTAGCCAAGATATCCCTACCAGATAAAGCAATGGGGATGCTCTCCTCCTGAAATGCAATGAGAGGCAGTGCATGAGCAATCACAAGCCCCGCTCGCTCAAGAGGCTGACCAAATTTAACTCTCCTTGCTAACAGCCCCACGTGAAATCTGTTTCATGAACAGAATATCCCGCAACTGCAAGCACTGCAGACAAATGGCAGGAAGGAGTTAAACCTATCAGCAAAGAGTCCCCCAACGAAGCAATAGCTCCGCTCCCCATATCCCACTTAAAAATCCTTATCTTGCCTGCTCGTAAGACAGCCAGGGATCAGGTACCACCAGAACCACACATTAGGAAGAAAGTGAAAAATTAGGTTAAAAAGAGCAAGGAGCCAGTGACAGTCACTACCAAACTGCTCCCATGGAAAAAGATACCCACTTATATCTTAACATCAGAACAACCTCAGCCCGCATAATTCAAACCTGCATGCTCCTGTGATATACTTGTCATAGACCCAGCAGGCTTGCCTTTTGAACCCTCAGCCATTTGAACACAGGCCCCAGGGATTTTTCACTGTACTGTCTTTTATGGCAACATCTAAAGAACCTGCAGCCCTTCAGAAAGGTGGCATGGTTATAATCTGTTTGAAAGCAGACAAATTACCTAAAAGCCATAGCTTTCTCATGCCTTAAGGAGATAAAGCAGCAGAGCTGGGTCAGTGACAATCCTCCAAAGAGCAATGAAAAGAGAGGTCAACCTCCCCACCCCCTGAAGTTTACACACCAACACTTCTTAACAGAACAAGCCTTAAAAGTAAAAGCAAGATGGAACGACAGAAAAGTAAACGTGCCAACCTATTAGTCTCTCCCCCGTAATCTCTGTTATGCTCCTTCCAGATGCTTATGATAAAAAAAAGCCCAGACCACGTGATAAAGTCATAGTTATCTTTGTAACAACTAAAGGTATGCAGCGTGCGGTAACTCAGTTTTCCGGAAGATTTATAGAACAGCCCCGTTCTCACCAGGACTACGCACGGGAAGGATGTTACTGAACAGAAGAGTAACACACCAACGCCTTCAGAGTGAAAAGGCAAATCCAAGTTAATGTGTCGAAAGGATAAGTCAGTCCTAAGTCACCCATTGTGTGACTTGGGCGCCTGGAATTCTCGCCTTCCCCAAAGGGCCACCATGTTCTGCCATTCACCCCCCCAGTTCTCCCAAATCATGACACAAGTATCCAACACTTAAGCATGAATAAGAATTTCAATCAATTTATAAAAACTAAATGCTGTTTGTAAGTCAGTCTGTTGGTAAAACAACCTGTATAGGAGATGGTTTTTCCCAGCCCATTTCAAAAATTCCCATCAGCAACTCCCGTTTCAAACAGTAATCTTCAAACTCGTTTCCTTTTGTGGAGGTCACGTCCTGAATAATCAAAAAAAAAAAAGCACATCTGTAAGATTAGGTCGTACAACCCACAGCCTGACTCAACAAGACTGCCTACGCAGGAAGACAAAGCACGTTCCGTTACTACATAGGAGTTCTCACTAGGAACCACTCTACGGGAGTTGCTATATAGCAGCTTCCTGCCTAAGACGAAAACGTCAGCTTTCTCATAACCAAACAGTGCCGCGAACCTACAGCGATACCTTTCAATCTGCCTCTAACACTCATAAAGCAAGAAATCCACAGTAAACTCCATTTTTGAGCTTTCCAAGAGAAGCGCCTCTCGCCGGCTGCTGTAGAATCTCTTCATTTAAAACGGCAAGAGCTGACCTGCTTTTGAATCTTTGCTTAGGACAAACATTTTGTCACCAGAACTTCTCCCACGTCTTTTATTTAATGTTTATTCCTACAATTCAACCATCCTTACCGAAGTTTTGATTCTCAAATCCTTTGGAGGGAGTTTTAAAGTCTTCTTCCAGTCATCACCAGGTCTACAGCAAAAAAAAATAAAATAAAAATAAAGTAGAAAAAAAGATCCAGTTAAATAATTTTGCATTTTTGTTTTCTTACATACAGTGACAAACACGTAATCTTTTCGCCTCCTGAAAGCTAGAAGCGCCTACACATACGAGCTCAAGTCTTCTCTGAGCTAAGCAGGACGCAACAGGCAGGAAACTGTAAACAGAGAAAATCAGCAGTCTGCCAAGCTCACAGAGAATTTGTGAAATCTTTATCCAGCCGTGATTCAAGTCCCGTTTTTAGGGCACGGAATCAATCCAGTAGAACACAGATTTAAAACTGAGCACTGACTTAGTCATATGACAGAAACTGGCTATAATCAATCCACACGAGAATATGTCATCACTGAAAACAAGAAGAAAATTCTCTCACCCAGGGAACATCCGTTCTTAGTCTGTAAGTAACACAAGGAGATACAAAACACTTTTGGGGAGAAAATTAAGTACGCACACGCCCCACTTGTTTATCAAATGTTGTCTTTTGATCTCAATTGAGATTTAGACCCCCATCCTCTGTCAAAAGCCACTGTACAGAGGAGAGTAAGTCCTTCTACTCCCCAGTCCCAGGAATTCATGAGTAAATCTTGATGAGTTTAACTCACTAGGCTCACTAGAGTAACCCATTTGGGGGGGGGGGGGGGGGGGGGGGGGAAGGGAAATGAGTCGGACAAACTTTAGGAACCTGAGCATTGCCTTACGCCCTCTCTGACGACATCTGGTATTTCCTTTGCAAATAATCAAAGTAAAAGCGAATGTTGTTCGGGGGAGGAGGAAGCACGGGAAAAAAGAAAAGGAACATGCTGCTGTACCACCCAAGTCTTTAACACCTTTCAGGACTTCCAACCCGCATGTTCACGTTCTATTAGCACACTTCCAAAACCAGTTTGGTGGTAGGAGGGTATCACGGTGGTACCATATTATTTCAGCTCAGGCTTTGATTAATTAAAGCCGGGGAGAGCAAGCACTACTATTTAAGATCGATGACAAAAGTGAACCAACTTTAAAGAATTTTCCACCACGAGAAAGCACTGCAACAAACAACTGAGAAGCATACGCAACCAGACTGGGACTAAGCCTTGTTTTCTCCTCTGTCTTAAATTTCAGTTCAGTTCCTTCCCACTCCCCAACTTCCCTCTCATACCACTTGCAGTGAGCAAAGAAAACAGGATGCTGCTGCTCCTCAGCAGGCTACCTTTGACAAGTGGCTACACGTTCCAGAAAGCAGAGAGTCGAATTCGATTTTCACAACAAATGTACCGCAAAGATCGCTGTCGGAGAGAAGCTCGCACAAAGAAACACAGCTTTCTTTTTGTAACACACATCACAGGACACTCATAATCGCCAATGTCATAAACCAACAGCAGAAAACTCCTTGAAGCGGGAACCCCAGAACCCCGTCCCACATGTGACTTTTAAACGCCACTTGCGCGGCAGCTGACACAAACACTTACTTAATAGCGGTGGTCATACTCTGTGCTTGCTGTTGAGTGCCGTTATTGATTGTGTTGGCATTTTTCAGCTGGTTCATCTGTTGCTGAGTTTGTGTGCCTCCACCTCCTGGGCCCCCGCTGGGTTTTACAGGGCCTCTCAACTGCCCATTCTGACTGGATAGACCCATTATAACAGGGTTCTCTGTTCTGGCCGTGCTCATGTTTGTATTTTTAAAGATGTCTTTTTAGACTTCAAAACTTTGAAAGTCAGTACAGAAACTGTAATAACAGTTTATTAGACTCTCCAAAACGAAGAGATAAATAAGTCTTGCTCAATATATGAGTCCTTTATTGCAATGCAGGCAAGCACCTGTAAGTCACTCAAAAGTAAAGTAGTAACTTGCTCTGATGCACTGTGGATCAACTTTTTTTTAAAAAAAGCCCTCTAACAAAGTTGAGTTGTATCAGAATTCACTTGCTTCAATCTGAAAGAGAAGCAGATGACAGCAATTAGCATAGGGATTTTTGTCCACGTAAATCACATCAATTTACCTTTGTCTTTTAAGAATCGCTCCTTCCCAGGCAGCGTGCAACAACAGTTCTTGCTTTTGTTTTCTCCGTGATAATTACCAAGACAGGCGTCAAACTTTCTTCCCCATTCTATAACGCTGCTCCCACCACCCTCAGTCATCAAAGATAATCTTCTGAACAGCTGTACTTTCAGCAGGATCCCAGTGAGTAACCGCTTGAAAAACACTACCTGCCTCCCCATAAAGCAAGCATGAGTTATCTCGACTGCGTTGCTGGTTCTGGGACACGGCAAAGCAGCCCTAGAACACTGAGCAACAATGTTACGCGCAGGTTTGTGACAGGAAGCAACACCACAATATCAAGCGGACGTTCCAGTTAAAAGCGATGAAACCCATAAGCTAGTCTGAACGCCCTTTTCCCTTTGAAAGGAAAATATAAATTATGTTCTGTTAAAAAAAAAAAACACCAAAACAACCAACCAAAAAAACCCCTGAAAAAACCACACAAACCCCACCCCAACAAACAGCTTACCCTCCCCCAACCCAAAAAGATAGCTGAACCATCTTACTCAAACTTTTAAATTGGATATTGATTTAACACCGTTTGGAAGAGCAAAACTAATGATATCATCAAGCTGAACTGACAGTAGCTTCCTGTTTTGTTAAGCCTAAGTGATGGAGCCTAAACTGAAGCAGTGAGTAACATATATTTATGCTAGATTTCCAGCTTCCTGCTTGTGTGTTCCGCATGACATTACCTTCCAGCTGTCAGTAACAACTCAAATTGTGCTCAAAAGATAACATTTGGCACACGTGACTTAAGAACAACACCCTGTTTAGCAGAAAGGTTGGCAAAACTCTAAAGACTTAATACGAAGTCTGCACATTACATAAAGTAAGCAGTGGACCAGAGCTGAAAAACCCCTTACGAGGACACTGGGGAGCCCCGGCAATCCTAGCCCGAAACCTTTTGGAAGCAACAGAAAGTAGGCTTGCCTGTACTTATCACACTGTGGCTGCATCCCGGGAAAACACAAAGGGAAAAACAGCAGACTACTGCTCCCTAACTTCAGCGTCCACGAACAAACACATGTTTCCCCAGTGAATAAAAGGCACATTCG
Source organism: Phalacrocorax carbo (assembly GCF_963921805.1). Taxonomy (NCBI): domain Eukaryota; kingdom Metazoa; phylum Chordata; class Aves; order Suliformes; family Phalacrocoracidae; genus Phalacrocorax; species Phalacrocorax carbo. The sequence continues at coordinate 8,841,101 of NC_087533.1, read as the reverse complement.
AGAGCATTTCAAGAGGATGGAAGAGGAATTCAGGCTCTTCCCAGGCTTCCCAGCTGCTTCCTGGCGTGCCGATTCCAGCTTCGCAACAAAACTTTAAAGTCTGCAGAACTAGGACTTTTTTTTTTTTCTCTCTCTCTGCTATTTATCTTCCTGACTGGAAGCGCTGTTTCAGGGCACCTTCGAAGAGAGATTGCTCCTGCCCATTAACTTTGTAAAAGCCGGACGAGTCGCAAAAGTAACCAGGGCCGCCTGAAAGACGCGGATAGTAACGCCGAGGGGCCCCCCGATCTTGCGGGGGGTGGAACCCCGCGGTGCCTCAGCCTCCCTCGCTCCCAACCGCCCTTTAAAAGGGCGGAGATTAAAGGAGGCCGCACAGCCTCCCCGAGCCCCGCAAACCTCCCAAACGAGAAGCGCCACCATTTCGCAAACCGGCGGTCCGACGGGAAAAGGGCCCCCCGCGCCGGCACTCTCCCCTCGGTGGGCCGACGGGGCAGGGCAGCCCCCGCCAGACCAGCCCGGCCCGTCCCCCGTCGGCAGCAGCGCCCCCCCACCCCCCCACCCGGGCCTCCGCGGGGCCGGCCCGGCACAAAGGAGCCCCACCGCCCGCCCGCGAGAGCCCCCGCCGCGCCCATTGTTCCCGGCGAGGCCGGGCCGCACTGCGGCGTCACCCCCGCCGCGGCGGAGAGCGGGACGGCCCCGGGGCCCGGCGGCGGGGTCCGGCGCCGCCCGCCAAAGGCAGCTGCGCCACAGCGGGGCACCTCCCGCCCGCCCGCCAACAATGGAGCGGCCCCCGCCCGCCGCCCCGGCCGCCGGCCAGCGCCGCCACCGCTCCACCCCGCGCCCCGGCCCCAGCGCTCCCGCCCCACCGCCGGCCCCGCACGGGCCCCGCCGCTCCCCGGCGCGCCGCAGGCCGCCGAGCTCGGCCGGGCGGCGGCGGCGGCGGCGGCCCCCCCGCTCCTTCCCCTTTCTGCCCCGCGGGCCCGCGCCCGCCCCGTCGCCCCGGCCCGTCCTCACCGCCACCAGCCGCGCTCCTGCCTCGCCCAGGTATAAAATCCTCTCGCTCCCCCTTGGTGCCTTGTTATGGCGACTCGACGCTCCAAGATGGCGGCTTCCTCCTTCCTCCCGTGCGCCCTCCCCCTCCCGGCAGGGCAGGCCGGCCACGCCCCCGACGCACGCACGCACGCACGCACGCCGCGCCGCGCCCGGCCCCGCGCTGCCTCCGCCGCGTGACCGCGGGACGGGGAGGGGCGTGGCGCTTCCGGCGCGCGCGCGCGCGCTCGCCCTGGCGGGGGGCGAGCGGCGTCCTTCCGCATCCCTGAGCTGGTAACGGAGCCGAGGAAAACATCCCCCCTTCCGAGAAACCGCCTGCAGAGCCGGGGCGGCTCCGCCCCGCGGGGGCGCGAGCCCCGCTAGCCCGAGCGGGAGAAGAAAAGCCTGAGTCCCGCAACACGCGGGAGCCACAACCACGGCGCGCGGCGGCTCGGGAGCCGTTCCTGCCTCCCTAGGCAGCCGTTACTACCCACGAGCGCAGCCCTGAACGCTAGCCTGAGGGTGCTGCGGTTCCAGCCCTGTTGTGCAAACGGATCTGTGTTCCAACGTTTCCCCAGAAGGCGGGGAGGCCTGTGCGTTTCCCCTCCCGCTGCTGTTGTTTCTTAGGTCCCCAGAGGTACCGCCGTCCTGGTGCCGTCGCTCACCCCTGCCCTCAACGTCAGCCAGGCGAGCACGACGCATCCTTCATTTCCCCCTTCCCTTCGCTGCCAGACAAGCTGCTGCCCTGCTGCGGGGCGGCCGCCGGGCCCCGCACCGTGGCGGCCGCGCCGCCGTCCCCAGGGGCAGAGCGGTCGCCCCCGCCACGGAGCTCCCTTGTAAGCCCCCTGCCACCCAATGCACCCCTCTCTTTAATGCTCCTGCACCAAGCACAGCAAGAGAAAAGGGAACCTGAAAAGACGGGCGTTGCGTCTTCAAACGCCAAGGGAGCAGAAAAGCTGCATCCCACCTGGCTTCTTGCTGTGCCAGCTCGTCGTGCCGCGTGTTGGCCGACAGGCACAGCCGCTACAGCCGGAGAAGCCTCGGCTCCCCCATTCCCGGCGTCAGAGGCAGGCGCTGGGTACGACTTTCGTTCTCTGATGCCTGCTGCTGCGGCTCTGGCCCTGCTGCGCGGGGACCCGCGTTTCATCTCGGCCCGTCGCAGGGCTAGGCATCGCGCTTTGCAATGAGACGCACGGGGAGCTAGCACTCCCTAACCTCAAAAGAACAAACGACAACAGAAATTAGCAGATGAGTAAATACGACTAAGGTCCGTAGGCAGCATACGCTCCGCAAAGCTTTAGTTACGGCAGCAGCAAAGATGACAAATGGAAAACGTTAGAGGTGATAAGATTCAGGAGCCAGAAGCGATCTGCATTTTCTCGAGCAGAGCTCGGAGAGTCAGTGTGGTGTCAACCTGGTCACTAGGTGTGTGTGTTAGTCACACAGAGAGCAGCCTCGCACACAAGCAGCACATTTTATCATCCTTATGTAAAGCTGCATAACTTCCGATTAGCACAATACCTTATACAAGGTAACGAACGTTTTTGTTCCTGACAGCCCGAGAACAGTTCTCCAGTGGGAGTGTGTGCTTGTGGTGGGAAATCAGAGTTCAGCCAGGAATTCCCACCTACAGCCACGAAAATATTCCTCGAATATTTGTCACTGAATTTTGCGACAATCTTCTTCTGTAGTCAGTTCCTTACCTGCCTGTGAAGTGACATTATTTTTCGTTTAAATCTATTTTCTCCCCATTTTTTTTTCTCCCATGCTCTTCTCTCTCACTATCACCTTCCCCACGTTCCACATGACAGTCACACATGGATCCCATAGGTCACGTCTGTACTGTAGGAGTAATTTCCTCGGCGTAGTGTGTGTTTGCAAGTGAAATCATTTGCGTCTGTTGCTTTGGAGCGGGCTCCCCCAACCCCTGCCATTCCCATGCCGCGTCTGAGGGCCAGGCTCACAGCCTGGGAGGCGTTTCCAGCCTACAGTTCCCCATGGCTGCACCCTGCAGACTGTCCCTCCAACCCGAGAGGTTCTGCAGCATCACCGCCACCGAGGAACTCGCGGTACCTTGCTTTGCACGGTACTTCTGCTTTGCTCATGGGGTAGTTGGGGCTGGGGGGGGGAGGTGGCATTTGTTGAAGGTCACAAGCTGGCTCAGACAGAGCCAGTCCCAAAGACGCCCTGCCGTGGAGAGCAGCACCCTCGTTGCTAGCCCTTAAAGGAAGTCCCTGATGCCGAGTGCTCCACCCTCCAGTTCTAGCTGAGTGAAAAACATCCTTCCTAACTTCTTTGTCTCCTGGGCACAGCAATACCTCACTTCTTGCCTTGTGCCACGGCCCCAGCAGCGCAGGGCCTCGGGACAGCCGAGCCGTACCGGACAGGGCTGGCTCGGTCCGTACCCCCGCCATGAGCCGGGGGACGCGAGGCACAGCACGAGCTCCCCATGCCCTCCCTCTGGCTTCGCTGCTCTCTGTCCTCTCACTTTTGGGAGAAGGGGTGCCCAGAGGCTGGTGCATCGGGTGGGCGTGCGCAGGTGCGCACAGCCGTCCTCAGGGCAGGGGAGGGCGGCCACATCCTAGGGGCAGCGGGTTCCCTGTCAGTCGGGATCACCAGAATAATGCCGTCTCCTTCTTCACCAGCCCAGGTCTCATCAGACTCCTTGCTGGTACGGAGGCTTTGGTGCTGCTGTGCCCAGACCAGAGGAGGATGGGCACGGCGCTTGTCAAACTGCCTCAGCTCCTCACAGAGGAAAAGTTTGGTGCCAACATGCCAGCTGTGGTGCCCCCCGTCTTGCTGACCCAGCTTGGGGTTTTCACACCGTGAATCTGCTGCTGCGACATTACTGGGACAAAATGCCGATTTCCCTGAGCAGAGAAAAACTTGATTTCCCATCTTTATTACGGCCAAGACGAGCACTGCAGGAAGGTGTCTAATCACTGTGTGTTGGACAGCAGACCAGCCTCTGCTAGCTAGTGCCCTTCCCTAGGCGTGCAGAGAGGCCGCTGAGGCTGTGACTTCCCGTGCAAGCCGCTGCATGCCCCCCGCCGAGCCAAGGTGAGGGGCGAAGCGGCAGGAGAAGGAGCAGAAGACGTCCACATGTCACTGCTGTTTAAAACAGCGAGGACGACCCCCGAGGCAGAGGGCAACGGTCGTGCAGACTGGACACACGCGTTTCATCTCAGGTGTCTTCAAAGTCTTGCACAGCTCCAGAGAGCTGCCTGGATCAGGGGAGATTTCTAGTAAGGAGGTCCCTTAGTGCAGAGCTTTCCAAACCCTTTCGGACCGCCTGGGACGAGGCCAGCCATGGGCAAGAGCCCTGGAGGTTTCCAGGGAAGACCTATAGACATTCTGGATCTTCTCTGGTACAGACCAAAGGAACGCAGATTCTTCAGACTGTACTTGAAAAATCAACTTACAGCACTAAAAAAAAAAAAGAGAAAAAAGATGATAAAGCTAGATGCTAATCTCTAACTCAGGTCACTCTACGCCTGTACGCCTGGAGCTCATTTGCCTTGCAAATACTTTATTGTTACATGCTGAGTCCCTCCCTACTCGCTTAAATTACTAACTCCACCCCAAAAGAAGAACTTTTGCTGAAACTGCTGGAGGAAAGACGGATCTTGCCCCTGAAACCATGGGACCTGTCAGCTACTCATCAGAGACCTATGACTTGGTGAGTCGGGCCTGGCTTTGCTTGTTTGAGGGGATAACAGGGAGAGCAGGGAGAGCTGGGGTGGACTGAGAGACCTCTGCTTTCTAGCTGTCCGTCTTCTCACCCTCCTGGTGGCAGAGGGAGAGCTTGAGCGATTTCTTACGATGGCACCATCAGCCCTCGCATCCCTTCAGTCCAGACTTGCCTGATGAGGGGCTGCGCGCGACAGCGCTGCGCTTGCCGAGGGCCAGCGAAACGGGGCCACGGCCGTTGTGATCCAGGGTTGCCACGCCTTCCCTTGGGGACAGGTGCCTAACCCCTGGCACCTCGCGCGCCAGCGCTCCGGTGAGCGCCGAGCCCAAGCGCCGTCCTTGCGTGGGGACCGAGACCACGGTCGGTGCCGAAGGGCCGGCAGCTCGCTGGCAGAGCCGGGCTGGTGCAGCGCCGTCCCACGCTGCCAGCCTGCCCGGGTCTCTGCTCCCTGCTGCCCTGCTCTCTGCGCAAGCATTGACAGTGTGGGCGTGAAACACTCGTCCCGAGTCGGGTGCCTTTTGCACCAGCCTTCGTGGCATAAATGACTGTGCACACAGCGTGCAAAGCCCTGGAAATCTTGTCGAGTGTCTTCACATAACAGGAATACCCAAGCGAACCCACTGCCGTCTCAGTGCGTGAAAACCCTTGCTACGGCTACACACGCTCCTACCCCGCTCGCCTTCTCCCCAAAGAGGCTGCCGTAGACTCTGCTGAAAGGGGAATAGGCGGTAGATTTACAAGAGGGGAATTTTAAAGAGGGGAAGATAAACTGCAAGTACTTCTTCTAATAGGGAGCGACCACTGTGTGTTCTGCCCCATAGTTCTCTCCCCTGCGTCTGCAAGCGAAAGACAGCAGCTGCACCTTTTAGAGTATGTTGTGCTATCCACGGGGAAGTCCGCTGCAGCGCTATCATTAGCCTGGTTTTCAAAAGTTGCAGCTCAGAATGTATTTATTGATAGAGTAGCTCTCTGCAGCGGACCTGAGTTTTCGTTTACTTCCTCCAAAGAGAGTAACACTGGCTTTAATTTTTAGCAATTCTTCCCTCCCTCCTTTGTCACGTACACCAGGGAAGAGAGAGGAGATGTGGGGGGCAAGCCCTACCCTCCTTGTTTTTTCTGATCCATCCAGTATAAAAACCCTTTGCGAATGGTGGTCGCTTCCTTTAGAACTTTTCTGCAGAAGGCGCTTCTCTCCCGAGCCCCTGTTGAAGCTCAGTGGCAGCGCTAATGCACGCTGAGAGGTTAAAACCACTCTCAAACCTTTTTCGTCCCCATGCTGGCTTGTTCCTCCAGCTGAACTCTCCATCAGAAATCTGTCCCACCACCAGAAAACCAGCAAAGTTGAAACGTGCCGGCCGCCTGCCTGCAGCACGTCATGCACTATAAGCAAGAGGCTGCTTGTGGCAAAACTGCACCATTTTTAACGGAGGGGGATTAAGCAGCACCATATACAACATGTCCCAGAACCTTAGCTTAGCCTTTTTACCTCTGTCGCGAATTATTTTAAGTCATGAAGGAGATCCCATGGGGGAGGGTGGGATCCCAGCTAACTTTGGACCCGAGCACGAACAGCCAGGAGCCACAGCAAGAACAGTTTTACACCTTTTCGCAGACTTCCCGTGGCTGGGAGTTTGTGACGCGCGTTTCCCACCTCTGCCTCCTGGGAACTTCGCAGGTTTGGCTCCCTCCCTGGAACAGGCCACACATCTCACGTGAGCCACACCACATTTGCTTTGGTGGTGCCGCACGTTGCTTTATTTCTGCTCGGCGCTTGTAGCGGCGACCTACCCACAGAGATTTGCAAAAAAGGCCTCAGCGGTGTCCTGTCAAAGCGGCGGCACAAACCTTGCCCTGTGCACTCACCAGAGAGGACCGCGTGGCCGATTGAGCAAGTGTGGAAGGAAACACAACGAGAACATTTGCACCGAAAGGATATTTATCTTGGTATCGCCCAACGGGTGCAGCGAGGGCTTCACCTAAACTTTGGTACTGTATGGGACCACTTGTCTCCGTAACCTTGTGCAAAAGTCACGTGCCCAAAATGATAACCCTGTTTCTCCGTAGCAAGAAAGCTTTGCCCGCTTAACCTTCTTCAGCGGCAGACTAGAGGAACAAAAACAGAGTTGCAGGAAGACGGCTGAGACCTCTGCCAGGTCCCCTGAGGTGCTGCGGGCCGGTTTTCATTGTAATGGGACCGAGGTAACTGGAGAGCCATGGGGGCACCCGCGCTACAGTGACGGAGCTTTTCCGCAGGCTTTGCTCTTATTCGTGGGTTTCCCTAGTTCAGCACCAGGAGAGGGGATGAGCAGAAGCTCCGTCAGTCTCTTGCACTGATGTGGGCAATTTCAGTTTTAAGGCTTTGGGAATGAAAGGTGCCTCTCCCGGCCTGGGCATGGGCATGGGCATGGGCTAGAAGGGAATGACTCGCCTGGATAATCCCTACTAGTGCACACACTCTCTGCAGCCAAATGTTTTGATCACTGGCAGTTGTGGGGAACTGAGAAAAGCAGCTGACACGCAGAGACCGGAATAACTCTGCGATGTGGTTTAGAGGGGAAAAGGGATCCCTGAAAGAAGAGCACAGAGGAAGGGGCTCCCGAGGCGTGCACTTGACTGCTCAGTTTCAGAAAAAAGGCGCTACTTCATCACCCCCACCCCCCCAAATCTGCCTGCAATGGTATCGCAGGAGACCCGCACAAAGGTCCCCCTGCGCGTGCACTGTGGACTTCTCCTGTCCCAGATCAGGCAGCCACCCGCCTCCAGTCATAGAGATGGGAATTGCAGCAGAGTCCCCAAAAGCCTCAGCTTGTCACATTCAGTGCATCTCCCCAAGCTCTGGTCCCTGCCTTTCCTGTTTCAGCCCGGACTCTGACCTTTCATCCTCTTTTATTTGTCTCCAACTCATCTCTGTCCCATCCCACCCACACTCGTTGCTCTGCTCAGAGATGCACATGAGAGGATGCCTCAGACACAGCTCAGCACACGCTTCCCCTGCCTGGGGCGAGTGGCTTACAGTAAAAACCCTACCTGCCGTCTTATCAGCAATCAGATGGTGTCTGATAGCGGCACTCAGCCTCCACACCTCCGGCTCCGAATGCGAGGTGATGCTGGAAACCTCAGCAGCCAAACACTCTGCAGGCTGCCCATCTGCTGTCGTCGGTGGCACCGGCGTGGCTCCAGGCAGTGCTCCAACACTCCGGCCAGCAAACCTGGCCATTTCCCATCATTTCCTTTTTTCCTCTAGAGCTGGAACCCTCCAACCTCTCCCCAGTGAAGTTACCCATTCCAACACGTGTTCTCTTTGGGGTTTTCAGCACACTCACCCGCATGTCCCGTGCAGCCTGGTTTGGTTGCTGTACCAAATTGCAAAGGTTTTTGCTTTGGTTTGGGGAGTTTCTGGGGGAGATCCAAGGATCTGGCCCCGGCCAACACATCACAGTTTTCCACGCGTAACTCCTGACACGGGGTCCAGGTACGGACTAGGCGGGAAATATTTTCAAGCCAGGGAGGAGACAAACTGGGAGGGATTTCTAAAGGCTTCTGTCTTTAGCAGCAAACTCCAGCCTCCAGAATCATACCCTGAACTGGAAAAATAATTGCTCCCTGGGAAGACGAACGTGTCTCACCAAAGGCTTGCAGCCCCACCATTATGTTAGGGGAAGAGAGCCACGTGTGTTTGAGGTTTTGGGCAGGGAGGAGGACCCTCGGTCCCCAAGAGGACCAGCTGTCGCCCGTTAGGGAGGAAGCACCGTGGCATCACAGCACAGCGGCAGCACCTCTGGGTGCAGAGCCAGCGGGTAACTTGGGGCAGACCAAAGTCTATCTGGCGCGACGCCCTTTCTGGCAGTAGCCGAAGGTAGAGGCCCAGGGAAGAGGGCAAGAGCTGGGCTTGTATTCCACGCTGCCCCAAGGGCTCGCTCACCTTCCTACTGTCCGCGGCTCGGGGAGTGCCTGAGCCAGCTGCCTGCTCCGCGCATTTGGTAACGCTCCGTAGACTTCTTCCCCATCCTCACACCCAGGCTCCCCTTGGAGCCACGCAGATGGTTTCAGCGGCGCAGCCATTCAGGACAAGCGCCGCTGCTGCTGCGATGTCACCTCTTTACCCCGGTCACGTGCGGAGGCACCCAGCGCGTCACCCGGGGAAGGCTGCCTGAGAGAGAAGAAACATAAATCACTCATCTCTAGCTACGCACAACGCAGGGCTCGAGGCTGGTCACGGTCATTTGGCTTAGCAGCGGGGGAGGGGGGAGAGAGCAAAAACCCCCCAAATCAGCTCTAAAACTGCTTAAAGGAGGGCTAGTATTTTTAGATGGGAACTTTGGCTGACAAGGGAAGGAGCAGCAGGTGCAAACAGCTACAGCTGGCAGTGAAAGGTATGAAAGCAGTGAGCGGAGACTTCCGCTGTGGTTGGCACTGAAGTCTCGGCACCGGTCTCCCGAGAGGGTGTGGGTGGGGGAGCTCAGGGTAACTGCTGCCAAGCTCTTCCCAGTTGTCACTAATTTCTCAGCTTGCCGCAAGCCTCCTGCGCCGCTCTCTTTTTCTGCCCATCTGCATCCGAGCCCTTTGCTTTTGGGACCGTCCAGCTCCTGCGAGGTGCCCGAGGCCAGCCAGAGCGCGCCCGCTGCCCGGGGGCCCGGTCCCAAGCACGCCTGCCGCTTGCCGGCACTCGGGGCTTGCGCGCGGTCTCAGCCCGGGTACGGGCTGCTCACCTGGCGAGGGGCTACAGCATGCCAAGCGCGAATCACATCTGCGGTGGCTCTATTGCACTTTCCTTACCAGGTACCAGCCCAGGGGCCGAGCGGTGTTTTCAGATTCCCTTTCCTGCTCTGGCTGCCGTTAGTTCAGAACTGCAAGGGTTACTAACAGAACAGATTTTTCTCTCTCCGCGTCCAGCCCCATAGTTATGGCACCACGGCACCTCAGAGCCGTTCCTCCAGTCGTGTTTGAACAGCGGCCCCGCTCCTTCCTCCGAGCGCATGGAAAGCAATCCCCAGCACGGCTGCTGCTGTCCCCACCCCCCCTCGCTCTGCCCCAGGCAGCTCCGAGGAGGAGAGGCAGAAGGGGACAGAGTCAGTGCACATAGCTCGAGGTAGAGATGTGCTCTGCGGTGAATCCCACCACCTTCGTACCTGACAGCAGGCAGGACAGGGACAGCCGGTGTCAGAAACGGGTGGAAAGATTGGGAAAGCTAGCAGAAGAGGGTTCCGTGCTGCGTGAGAAAGAAAAAAAAAAAAACCAAACAAAACCAGCAGGTAACTCAGCAAAAACCAGAATATGAAACCGGTCATCCCTCTGGACACCAGCACATCCCCAAATACGCTAGCGAACGGTTACAGACTGAGCAGCCCTCGCTATCAGAGGTCAGAACAACCCTCTCCGTGTGCTGCTGCACCTCCTGGGAGCCGGCACCAGCGGGGCCTCCCAGGTCAGCAGGCTGCAGCCAGGCAGCACCTCCTCCTGACGCAGGCAGGCTGCAGGGCGTGGGGGTGCTCCGCTCCAGGTCTGCCAGGGGCGCCTGCGGGGCTGGGTTCACAAACGCCCCTCCGGTAACCAGACTCTCTCTCTCCCCCAGAGCCAGGTGGAGCTGAGCGGTTACTATGAAGCAGAGAACAGCACCCCTTCTTTGGAGGGCTACTTTTGCTTCAACCCAGCCTCCTCTGTGGTTGGCAACCAGAGCGACGCCTTCAGAAAGGTCTTCATGCCCCTCATCTATCTGCTGATGTTTGTGCTGGGGACTGTGGGCAATGCCCTGGTCCTGGTCATTTTAGAGAGGTTCAAGCGGTCTCGCACTACCACGGAGAACTTCCTCTTCCACCTCACCCTGGCCAACCTGGTGCTGTTGTTCACCTTCCCCTTCAGCGTGGTGGAGAGCTTGGCCGGGTGGGTATTCGGGAAGTTCCTCTGCAAGATCCTCAGTGCTGTCCACAAGATCAATTTCTACTGCAGTAGCATGCTGCTGGGGTGCATCGCGGTGGACCGCTACCTGGCCATCGTCTACGCAATCCACACCTACCGCAAACGCAGAACTCGCTCCATCCACCTCACCTGCATGGCCGTCTGGCTCTGCTCACTGCTGCTGACCTCACCCGATCTCATCTTCATGGAAGTCTGGACAGACGACAGCAACCGCAGCATCTGCTATTTTCCAGAGGTTGGGATCGACGGCAACAACGCCTGGCTGGCGACCCGCTTCCTCTACCACACCGTGGGCTTCTTTGTGCCCCTCCTGGTCATGTGTTACTGCTACACAGCCATCGTCCGGGCTCTGTGTCAGTCCCAGCGCCTGCAGAGGCAAAAGGCTGTCCGCGTGGCCATCCTGGTCACAGGCGTCTTCCTGCTCTGCTGGAGCCCGTACCACATCGTCATCTTCCTGAACACGCTTACCAAGCTGGAAGCCTTCACCAAGAACTGCCTCCTGGAAGACCAGCTGGACACAGCCATCATGGTGACAGAGGCCATCGGCTTCACACACTGCTGCCTCAATCCCATCCTCTACGCCTTCATCGGAGTCAAGTTCCGTAACGACTTCTTCCGGATCCTGCAGGAGCTCGGCTGCATAAGCCAGGAGACCCTGCAGGAGATCCTGGAGGTGACGAGGAAGGGCAGCGGGATCGAGTCTGACAACACCACCTCTATCTCTACTTTCTAGCCGGGAAAGGCAGCCTGCAGGGCACACCTGTCCTGGGGCTTGCCTTCCCAGTGGCACGTGTGCTGTGGCCTCAGTCCCAAGTTTCACAAGCATCCCCACCACTTTCTTCACTCCTCAGGAAACCGAGGCCCAATAGCCTCCAAACACCCAAATCCCACCAGATCTCTTCCCTGGCTCTTTCTGGTTCTCACACCTGCAGAAATCTGTCCGGCGGTTGATGGCGGACACTGGCTGGCCGACGGTCACTCTGGCAGGGCCGGATGAACCCGAGCGGGTTGCACCCAACGGTTCCACGTCTCCCTCGAAAACCTGAGCGCAGGCGGCTCCGTGCACGGAGCCAGGCACGAGATCGAGGTGCCGGGGGGCAGGGAAAGAAGCGCAGACAAGTAAACGTGGAGTTTACTTGTGAGTAAAGCGTCAGTGAGCAAGGACTGGGGGCGAAAGCTAAGCAGGTCTCCGTTTCACTGGCTCAGGCTGGTGGAGGCAGGCCTGAAGGAAGCAGCAGGACGCAATGGCCATGGCACACAGAACGAGGCGCAGGTAGGACCAGCGGGGGATGCAGAGGTCGCTGCAATAGCATGGGCAGGTGGTGCTCGACAGTCTCCGGCTGCAATATTGCTCCTCCTGCTGCCTGACATTCGCCCCCTCCCCAGCCAGCCACGGCACATTGATTTTCCCAACTTGGCTCATGCCAGGAGGTCCTGCCACGGACTCAGAGATGTGACTGTCATGGATTCCTTTCCTGACATCGACTGCATGCTTTCCCGCTCACTTGACCTGTTTTATTGCTGTTAAGAGCTCCAGTGAGTGACTGCCGAACTGACCGCCTGACTACGCAAAAGCTTTCCTTTAAGGAAGAAAGCTGCCTGGAGAGATGGCTTCTCTCTTGTGCCTGAGCACGGGGGAGATGAACCGTATGGCTTTGTGAGGCTGAAGGTGTAACTTTTGGGGTTTTTGCAGCTAGTTGTAAGGCACTTTGTGCGTTCTGAGAGCAAGGAGACCCACTGCCCCAGGGTAAGGAAAAGAGCTCGTTTGCATAATTTCTGTGTTCGTTTTTAGCGGGCTGAGAGGGAACGTAGCATTTTGCTTTGCACCGTACTTTCCGATATTTTTGCTCTACCTGCATCTACGGGGCTTTCAGAGGTTTAGTGCATCCAGGTTGACACAGAACTAACCTGGGCGCTGATCTTGCCCTGAACCGGGAGTATCCAGCAGCTGCTCAGATCGGGCTGCTCGACAACAATTTGGTCCAAAATAAGAGCGTCAGCTTTCGCCGTCACTAATAATTGTGCCGCAAGATGACGCGTGGGCAGCCCCAACAGACACGCAGCCTGCTGCTTCCTAGGAGGTCTTGTCACAGGATAACATCGCAGCAGCCCGCACGCAGCGCTGCTCGGTGACATTTCTCTTGCTAGCTAAGCAGTGCTGTGGCCCTAACTCTGCGAGGGCCGTACGTACCAGCTGTCACACGAGCGCGGCCCTAATCACGAGCACACTTCAAAATCCGCTCTACCATTCGCCTCGCTTTTTAAGCAAAGTTGGAGCAGCGTCAGTTCTGCTGCTGCAGCAAGAATTTTGTGCTAAACTCACTTCTGAAGTGCAACCCGCTAACAAAGAGCTCGGTTGCGGCTGAACTTCACTGTACCCAAGGGCCCTGCTAAAAAGACCAGTCATTATGGAAGGGGTCACGTTACACCAGTCCAGCTCAGGCAGAGATCTCAATAGCTCAATCTCAAACTGTGACTCGAGGAGAAAACTCCCCAAGCGTAAGGCCTTTTATACAAAAAGCAGTCCACCATTTCCTGCAGCGCTGCGTCTTCAAAGCTGAAACCTGCAGGTAATGGCGACTGTGGTTGTCCAAGCACGTACCCGCAGCGGAGGAAGAGCGGCTCTCTGAAGCCTGCCCTCGCTACCTCCACGGTTGTACTGGTGAGCAAAGCTGTTGCAGGTGCATTGTGAACACCTCCCCAGCCCCAGTTCTGATGGGAACTGCGTTCCCACGCAAAAGCGTTACTAAAGAAATGAACAGTCAGGGTGTAACATTCGTACAGCGTTTGCAAGGTAAAAAGAAAATCTGCACACAAAACAGGGGCGGACAGATCACGCGTCTATCGTTACTATAGATTCTAGTACTGGCATGTTGGTAAACTTTTTAGAAGTTTTGACGCAAGCTGTAATAAACAAACAGTTAAATAAAATACCATCTTCTGATGTACAGTGCTTGCAAGCAGTTGCCTGCGGTCGTGCCACTCTTGCAAGGGAAACACATCAGAGCGCGCTAAGAGGGTTGACCGCACCTGTCTGACAAGCGCTGCTGTTCGCGGGGCTCGTCAGAGTACCTTGCTCAGATTTCCTTTCACCAGTGCAGCAGAAGGCTTTGCTGCGTTCAGAGTCCAGACCTGCATTAGCTCCTGCCTTCACAGAACCTCTTCTACCGGCTGCAGCAGCTCCTTACCCAGTTTTACAGCAGCTGCTAACCTGAGTGGGAAGCTGCCCTCGTACCCCCGTCCGGCTCAGCCAGCCTGGGGAAGGCTCAGCTTGGAGCTGGCAGCCCCTTCCCCAAAGAGGGGACGCCGCTCCTCCTGCAGCTGACGCAGCCAGCCTGCTGAATGGAGAGGAGCAGAAAGCAAGAGGAACTCTCCCTCACCGCAGAGGAAGCTGGGCTTTCCACTCAGTGAAATCCTCCCCATCTCCCCGAGGTTCGCGTGGCCGTCATATGCCTTGGCCCAGAGTGGGCTCCCCCGCCAAGCGCTCACGCCGCCAGAGCCACCCCCGGACGCTGCAGCCTCAGGCAGACCTTCAGGCTCCCCCGCGGAGCTCTGCTCGGCCCCAGCCCACCCCTACAGAGGGAGGCAGACGGGCTCCGCTCCCGCCTCGGGCTGCCGGCAAGGGGGACTGAGGGCCAAGGGGAGCTCCGAGGCAGCCGCTGCAGGGAGCTGGTGCGTGGGCAAGGCCACGTCACCGCTGTCCACAGCGCAGGCTCGCGTGACCCTGGCCCCAGGCTATGCTCTGCAAACAAGGCTGGGGCAGACAGCTCAGCGAAAGCCCTGGTCCCTGCTGAAGGCAACCCCAAAGAAGGGGACGCAAAGACCCCCACAACAGCACGCTGCTCTGCACGTCCTACGGGGTGACCGAGTCTCCCAGGGGACAGAGCTGGGGTGTTTCAGCAGAGCATCCTGCCGCACACGCACAGCCGTCACGGGGCAGTGGCAGGCAGCGGAGCGTGCACCGACCAGCACCAGCCAAGGAACGCATGAGCGAACGCGTGCCTGGGAGTGCTGCAGAGGAGGGGTTCTCCCCACGCCCTCGCACCCTTCCTAGCAGCTCTAGCACCCTCTGCCCCACTGTGACTCACGCAGTTTCATTCTGCGTATCAAGAAGACAACCTACTTCTTCACCCCACTCTCCCAGAACCGAACAGATGCTCGAGCACTTCAGTGTCTGTACCGCTGCCCGCTGCGTCGTCCTTATCTTTGAGCACAGGTGGCTCTGGACATACGACACCACAGCCACCAAGGCCCACGAGCTTGGGTCCCGGGCAGCACGCCACGTGCGCTGCCCCAGCTCCGTACGCCAACGGCAGCACAGCCCTTTTCTCTCCCTCAGCCCCCAGAGCCGGCCCCTCGCCCCGCCACGGTCACAGCACGCTCTGCGTTTGCTCTGGCCCCCCACGAGCACACAGCAGCTACAGCACACGCGCGCTTTCCCAGGCCACGAGATGCCCACAACAGCGAGGGGCTCCAGGCACCAGCGGACAGCGCGGGCAGCGAGCCCCTGCTCTGGGCCACCGCTCTGTTCTGCCGGACACTTGAGGTGCCCAGGGAGGCCCTGCCTGGCTCCCGCCCACCCCCCCCCCAGCCCTGTGCACACCCCTTCACCTACCTGGGAGGGCTGCCCTGTCCCGCATCCCGCGAAGGCCGTTCCCTGGTCCCAGCCCAGCTTCCACTGCCCGTAGGCAGCAGCGCCGGATTGTTGCCGCTGCGGGCAGGGCACAGCCTCGTGGCAGGGGCGCTCACAGGCTGCACCGAGCGCAGCCATCCCAGCTCCCACAGGGAGCTCTCGGCCGTCTCACCACGGGCAGGAGCGTCTCTTCAGGTAGAGGCGTGCGGCAACCGCCTCGAAATCACAGTCGATGGGACCTGCGGCGCTGGGAGCCTCACAGCTCAGGCGGCCAGCCCCTCTCCCGCACTCCCCCTGCCCGGGGGCCTGCAGCCCTCACGCCAGGCACCAGACGTGCTCAGGAACAGCCACGGGACCAGCAGCAGGGGAAAACAAGGCTGTTTGCCTCGTTACCCTCACTTGTTTGCAGCAGCTAGAAAAAGATGATCCCTTTTAAGCCATGGTAGCTAGAGGATGGACTGGCAGGGCAGAGGGTGGGATAGAACAACCAGCAAGCCTGGAGTTAGGCAGCAAAATCCGCAATACCGTACCAAACCAGTCCGAACTGCGTGGTTGGGCCTCATTCGACACAGGGAGCTGGCACGCAAGCGGCTGAGGAGGGCCAAGCCGTCCACCCCACCGCAGCAAGCCCCGAATGGCTGACCCCACTACGTGAGGGGCTGCCCAGCTTTACAGGAAGAAAACTCCAGCTACAGCCAAGTCTCAGCATGCCTGAGGCACAGGCGACTCCTGCAAGCCAGAAGAGCTCCCCCCCTCTCAAGCAGAGCCCCCACCTGACCAGAGTTATTTATAGTGGGGCCGGCTGAGCCCCTCTGATCAGCCCCAACCTGCTGCAGGTGATGCTGGCTGAGCTCCCGGGGGCTGGGCTGAGCACATCTGCCCACGGCCCGGCAGCAGAAAATCCCGCAGCCCACCGAAGACAGGCACAGGGTCAGGTTTTGAAATTCGTCTTTTTAATAAAAAGGCACCTATAAAACAGGTCAATACATTACAGGCAGCACAGATACCCAAAAACAAGCCTAAAAATTGTTTCAAATAAAAACCAATAAGATGTCTTCACATATTGTATTTATATATTTATATTTATATATATATTTATATAATGGTACAAAATGACTGGGGAAGTTTCTCCATGGGATGACAGAGAACAGGTCAGTCACCATTACCTCAACGTGAAAGCTAATTCCGGGTGTGTGATTATCTGACGTACTGAAAGATGTGGTTTCCCGGCGTTCGCTTCTGTGGAACTGGAAAAACATGGCGAAGTCACGGCTAAAACATGGGCAAGCCTTTGACTGTGATTAGGTGGAGCCAGTACACAGAACTCAAGCTGAGAAGCCGAGCAATAAACTACAAGACACGAGACTAGACACAGCTCACGGCAGCGGGCAACCGGCGGATGGCAAACCCTGCCCAGGTCTAACAAGGACTGGCTGTTCTTGAGCTTCCAGAGAAGCTCCTGCCTTATTGCTGTTCACAGACGCCCTCGGGAGCGGCGCCGGGGGCAGAGGGGCGTTAGGCAGCCCTTCTCCCCGTCGTTCAGCCATCGCAGCGGTAGGGGTAGGGCTGGCTGCAGGGCGGTGGGATTCTGCGGAAGAGCGCCGACTGCTCCTCCAAAGTCCCCAGCTCGGACCTAGCATTGGGATTTCCCTTTCGTATCCAGGGCTGCTGAGGCAAAAGGCTTTGCTGCTTACTCAGTTGTCATCGAAGGACAGGTCTTCCTCCTGCCGCCAGGCAGAGATAGCATCACGCTGCCCCGTCCCTGCGGGCGGGCAGCGGCGACCTCCCTAGCGCCGCACCCCAGGGTGCCGCAGCCCACGGCCACCAGCTGACACAGGGACCGTGCGCTGCTGACAGAGCGAGGACCGCAAGCCCCCGGCAACTCCTCAGTCGGGCTGGGTGCAAGGGACAACAGGGAAGGTGCGGACACGTGGAGATCTCGACCGGGCTACAACAACAGCTGTCTACAGACAAACAAAAAAACCTTCCGTATAGAAAATATTATGGCTTCAAATTGACCGGGACTAGCTGGTGGGTGATGGGCAAGGTTTGGGGCTGGCGTTGGTAGTTGGATGCTTATGAGAAACCACCAGCAGCCAACACCTGAAGTGCAGCCAAGAGAAGCCACAGCCTTTCAGGCAAGTCAAGCTTAGAAAGAGCTACATCTGTTTGAGCCACATCCTCCCACGTGAACCGCACACTCTGAAAGGATGGAGAATCCAACCAGCTAACATGTCAGGTCCAAAGCACGCTTCGTTAGCCTGGGCTGACGATTATTCCTCTGCTCCGACTGCCAAGGCAGGGACGAGCGCTTCTCTGCCATCTCGGAAAATGCTGCTCACTCACATCGTACCCAACAAAACCACACAAAGCAGGAGTCCAGAGCAAAATCCTTCCTCCAATCCAGACCCATGCTTCCCACCCAGTACCGCTCGCTACAGAACGCCCCAAGGCTTCAAGGTATTCCTAACCGGACTTTGTGGCTCCATCTTCTCACAGATCGGATCAGGACAGCCGCTGGGCTGACGTTTCAGCACCCGCCGGCCTTTCCGAACAGCTTGCAACGCGATAAAAAGCGTTGCCGTTCGCTCGCTGCTGGACAATCTCCCTTTCCGAAAGCCCCCTCCTCCCTGCGGTAGCGAGTAGGGAAAGGTGAGCTCTGTTACACGAGAGGTAGTACGCCAAGTCTGGCTCTGCAGAGAAAATCCTCCAACCGGTGTTCCCCTGGCAATCGCGTGCCCCGAGTTCACCGTCGGATACCCATAGGGTACACCACGCTGGAACGCGGTCCCCGCGGGGGTCCGGAGATACCGCGGTGCGTGCAGAAGCACACGCGTGTCACCCCACAGCCCCCCTCTGTGAGCAAACGCAGGAAAGACCACCGGTGCCACGTGCAGGAAGACCTTACGGAGCGGAGGATGGGGAGGGTGGAGCGCATCCAGAAGAGCCGGAGTTGTTCGACTGGCACGCTCCCGCCAGCCTAGGAACAGGGTGCTGCGACGCAACCTCGGCCTCTTCTGTCTGAAGCACGGGATGGCCGTGCTGCTGACGCGCAAGACAACTCGTACGCCGAGATGGAGCGTCACACACAGGGACAGGTCGTCTTCAACGGCTGGACCTCTATTGTGCAGCAGGGCAGGGCTGCTGCCGGGAGCTCAGGGCGAGACGGAGCTAAGGCTGCCTACGAAACTCCAGAGGAGGAGGACCGACAAGCACGAGGAAGACCTGGGAGAGCATTCAACGGCAGAGGTAGAGGGGGCGCGGTGCAGTCGCGGAGGGCGATGGATGGGTAAAGAACTGGTGTAGGAAGGCTGCAGAAGAGCAGGGTTCCCAGCTAGCCTCTCCCAGAAGCACGGGAACGCATCGCCTCGCTCATCTCGGAGCCTGCCTATCCCTAGGCACCTCACCGCCCTGCCCAAGGCGGGGGGACAGTGCGAACGGAGAAGAAGGGACTGGAGGTGACACGGCCAGTCGAGACCTTTGGGTCCAGCATATTATCGTCTGCCAAGCCCGGATCCTCGCTGCTACTCCAGCCGAGGGGCCGGCGTCCTCCCCGTCCCAGCCCACGGCAGCTCCGCCACGGAGCGGTGACGCGGCCTCCGCCCTGGCGGATGAGCACTGCTCCGGCAACGTTTCACCGGGGCCACAGCTCTGACCTCCCCGGCGGTCCTCAGTCGTCGGTTGTGTTGGTGTACTCGGCACAGCCTCCACAGGGGCCTAAGATCTGCGTGAAACTACACACCCCGCACATGCAAACCGTTCAGACGCGTGAACAACACAGGTTTGACACAGAGTCACTCTACAATGGGATCTCCCAATGCCCTGTGCACCCTGGGGGATCCTCCTGCCTCCCCCAGGGAGAGTTTTCAATCCTTGTACACTGTTGCCTTTAGCATGTTTCTTGTTTCTGGGTTTTTTTTTTTGTTTTTTTTTTAAAACATGTTTTGAGGCTTCTATTAAAACACAGAAATACAGAACAATTAAAAACCAGCACAAATTTTGCCTTTCCCAGCGACCTATTTACAGCTAGTTCCAAAAACCCTCTTGCACATTTTGGTTGCTTAAAAGGAAAAAAAAAAAAAAAAAAAACCACAAGAAAGAGGAAAAAAAAAAGGAAAAAAGAGAGAGATAAAAAAAGGGAAAGAAAAACGCTTGATGGAGGAAAACCATAAATGAAAACTTTACAGACTGCCACAGGGTCTGGATGCCCTTGGTCACCACGCAGCATTCCAAGTAACAGCCCCACTCTCCCAGCCCCTCCACCCTCCCCTTCCCCAAAAAAGAAAGGAAAAAGAAACCCAATTCACATCAAGTTTACTGCACATCTGGTTTTCTGTGTAGAGGCGAATCCGATACGAAAAGCATCCCACGTGGTGTCCTCCACCGGCGTCGGCCCCCAACCCTCCCCCGAAGAAAGGCTGAAAAAGGTTTGTACAGGCAGCCCCGTCCCCTCCCCACCCCTGAGCGGCAGCCGGGGTTAGAAGGGCAGGTTCGCCATGTTCCCCGGCCCGGGGATGTAACTCATCTGGCTGTCCAGGGAGACACTCCTCTGCCTCATCTGGTGTGTGACCATGAGGTTCTGCTGAGGCGGGGGCCCCATGAGAGAGCCCTGAGGTGACATCATGTGTCCCGTCTGAGCGTACATCTCCCCCGAGACAGACATGCTCCTCTGCTTGGCCTGCATCAGCATGAAATTCTGCTGGGCCATCAGGCTCTGCTGCGGAGACATCATGCCCTGGTGCATGCTGTTGCCCATCATGCCTTGCTGGGGCGGTATGCCTGTCCTGCCCAGCATGGGCACTTGTCCGGGATGGCACATGGGCATGCCGAGTCCCCTCTGCACGCCCTGCTGCCCGGGGAGGCTGGGGGCGTTCATGCCTGGCCGCACCGGGGGCTGCTCAGCCATCATGTTCTGCAGGTTCATGAGGTGGAGGTTGGAAGGCTGCGATTTGGGCGCTTGGCTGTCGCTCTTGGGGAAATACTGCAAGGTGCTGCTTGGCTTCTCTGACGGGATGATCCTGGACAGGTCAAACTCGGGGATACCCGTGGGCGTGGGGCGGATGACCTCGCTGAGCTCGGGGTCGTTCAGCACCGACGCCACCCCAGGAAGCACGGGCGGGTAGGGCTCACCGATCCGAGGAGGGATGTTCTTGCCCATCATGTGCTGCTGAGGGGGCATCTGGCTGGGCTGCTGGGAGGGAAGGTCCTCAGGCGGCAAGGGCATCCCCGGCGGGTAATGCTGCTGCATCCCAGGGCCGCCTCCCCCGCCGGGGGCCATGGGCATGCCTCCGGCAGGAGACGGCATGGCGTTGTGGGGCTGCTGCATGCGGGGGAACACGAGCTGGTTGGAAGGAATCATCTGCGAACTGTTGGGCACGGGGCCGCACTGCTGGTTCAACGAGTCCTGGGGCCCCGGGGGCAGCATCATGGGGTTCTGGGGGGGCACGCCCGCCCCTGGCGCACTCGGGTGCATAGGAATGTTGGAGCCCAGGGGGTTCGGGGAGGACATCATGGAGGTGGGGGGCGGTTCGTGGGAGAGGGGCTGCTGACCAGGCAGGTTCATTCCCATGGGACTCTGAGAGGATCCAGGCCCCACGGAGTTCAAGTGCAGTTGATTCGGCTGATTCCCCGTCACACCTAAGGAGGGCGAACAGAGAGAAGAGTTAACTCTGCCCACAGCCCTCTCAGGGCTGCAAAATCCACACCCTGGAAGCCTGCCGAGCGCCCCAGCTCAGAAAGCCCCGAGCACGGAGCGTGATGCTCAGTAAGCAGCCGCAAGGTGGGCTTGCGAAGAACCGACGTCAGGAAAAAGTGCCCCCGACTCGGGCTCCCCAGGCCCGCAAGCAAGAGAGCGCTATTCCAGCTTCATCCGGTCCCTCGCTAGATTGTAGTTCCTTACCGCCCTCCGATTTTAGAGTCCCGGCCGGCTCCGCGTGTTGGGACAGCCCTAGACCATGGTCTCGGCAGGGCTCTCAGCTGCCTGGAAGGCACCGAGGAGCGACTCTTCACCGCTGCCTGCCTGCAGGGTTAGCCACCCGGCAAGCTCCTGTGACCACATGGCCTCGGCGGCGAGGAGAAAAAATAAGGCAGAAGAGTCGGCAGCCCAACGCAGGTGCCGTCCGGGAGGGAGGACCGTGCTCATCAGTACAGCAGAGCGATCAGTGCCTGCGGAGGGGTTCGGGTTAGGAGGGAGCCAATGCATTTGCATGCCTGCGGTCAACCTAGGCGACTACTCAGCAGCGAGAGAGTCAAAAAGTTGGTTTTTCATTTTGAAAAATGCCAAAAATATTTATCAGACGCCTTTAAACCCCTAAATCGAGTGGTACAGCATGCTGGAATTCCCCTCCGGGCTGGTCACCAAGTGACGATAACACTCATTTGCCTAGCTGTCCTGATCAGTGCCACCAGCTAGCGGAGCATGTCTGCTGTCGCCTACAGAAATCAGAACTATGCTACAACACGGCCTTGCCGGTGCAGGCACCTGGGCTCCGCTCAAAGCAGCAGACTGCCAAACCCTGTTCAGTGTCCCCATCCCGCTGCACGAGAACGCAAGGGATCCGAGCAGCAGACCTCTGCCTGCAAGTCCTGGGCCTGAGACAACCCCAGAAGCCATGAAAACACAGGGCCAACACGTCCGCACAGGGTAGAGATAGTTCTGAAAACTTCCAGAGCTCACGCAAGAAGGGTGCCTCAAATGCCAGACTGGCTCACGTCCTTCCAGCCAGCACACCCAAGCTAGCAGCTGATGGACAGCCCGGGCACAGGACGGAGAAGTGAGCAGACCGCTCTGAACAAGGGCAAATTTAAGCAATCTGACATGGCAGTCGACAGGAAAACACAGTTTCTAATGCCTCCTCCACCTGGTGCCTCAGGCCTGCCGGCAGCCACAGGACGCCCCGACCCCTGGCAAGCCCCCGGAGCACGTACCTGACATGCTTCCAGGCGGGAGCATAGGCCTGTCCGGCAGCAGCTCATCATCAGAGGTGGCGATGGTTTTGATGGCATTGTGGTAAAGCGGTGTGGAGCTGGGCATGGCATACTTGGACATCTGGGACATCATCAGCGAGAGGGGGTTCTGGGAGGGGGATGGATCTGGAGAGGAAGTAAAAGGCATGTTGGGATTCATGGTGCTAGAGGTGTTACTGGCTGGCGCGGAATTGCTGCTCCGAGGCCCAGAGGGGAGAGAACCTGCAAGCAAGAGAGAGACCAGCTTAGTATCGCCCATGCACCGTGGCTTGCCCCCGTCAGACAGCAGCCCCGTCCCCTCCTTCCGACGGCAGCGACCAGAGGCGGCTGCAAGACACAGAGCTGGCGCAGCCTGGCACCCTCTGGACCGTCAGGCGGCTCGTGCGGAGACCCTGCTCCAGAAGAGTGATGGACTTCCCTTTCAAACTGCCCCCGACTGCCCGGCACAGACACATCTTTTGCCGCCTGTATCACAGAGCGCGAGCTGGGGTTGAAGTAAAAGCCGCTCTGTTCACCCCCCCCATGTACCTGAAAAGGCCCTGTTTGGACTCCTGGGAAAAAAAGACTCGCTCCACGAGACGTAAAGGCACACGCAGGCGCACGAGTGTCTCCCCGCTCCCGCAGGAGCGCGCGGGCTGGAGAAGAACACCGTCCACACACTCACCAAAACCAAGCACGCGCGCGCACTCGCACACAAGAGAGCCGGCATACCCTGGTCCAGTCCTCCCATGGAAGTAGACGAGTTCATGCTGAGGGTCTGCTTGCTCGGGTTGACCCCGGGGCTGGGCATGGTGGCTTTGGGAGAGGGCACCCAACCGGGGGAAGGAACAGCCATAGAAGGGGACTTCAGGCGGCTCGGTGAGCCAGTCGGAGACCGGACGTTAAGCGAGGAGCTCATCACCTGGGGGGACTTGAGGGGTCCAGACTGGTTTGAAGGTGGCATGCTGACCATCTGCGAGGGTGTCTGGGGGGACTTGAGGTTGGCAGAGGGGGAGGTGACCAGCGGCGAGTGCACCTGGCTGAGGGTGGGAGACTTGAGGTGACCCATGCTGGGGGAGTTCATCTGGCTGATGTTGATGGTGAGGTCAGAGGGCCGGCGGCCCAGCCCCCGGGAAGGTGCCGGGTGCATGTTGGCCAGGCTTCCCCCTTGCGCAGGAGCGGGGTTGGAGGCCGGAGGCAGAGGGATGTGGCTGAGCCTGGTGGTGCCGCCGATGCTCCCAACGGGCATGGTGCCCTGCTCAGGGCTGAACATGTCCGAGCCGCTGCCCATCTCCTGAGGCATGTTGGGGTAAGGCCCTTGCCCGCTCGAGAAGCCTTGCTGTCCTTGGTTGGGGAACTGAGAGGGAATCATCATTTTCTGGGCCCCCCCCAGCATTGCAGTGCCGTTGCCGTTCTGAGCCCTCGCCCTGGCCAGCTCCTCAGGGCTCATGCCCTGGTGGGCCATCATATCGGGGCCCCTCATCTTCTGCGACATCATCATCTGCTGCTGCGGAGTCATCTGGACGTTGAGGTTCATGTTCATGTTCATGTTGACATTCATGTTCATGTTGAGGTTGCCAGGGCCCATGGGCGCGTCCATGTCCCGAAGGCCCGACTGACTCATAGTGGGGCTCAGCATCCCCCGCGTGCCTGCAAAATCCATTCCCATCGGGGCGCTGCTCAGACTGTCCCCCGTTATCTGCCCTGCAAACATGGATGGATCCATCTGCCTGTGAGCCTGTATCATCCTCTCCATTTCCATGCCCTGGCTCATGGAGTTGCCGGACATCCCCATGGGCCTCTGCATTGCCACCGGGCGTTTCTCCATCAGCTGATGCCGCAGGATCTCCTCCCTGGCACGGGGATTCATGAACCTTTCAGGGTCCCCTTGCCCCGACGGGTAGGGCAGGGTGCCTTGCGGAAAGTTCCCGGGGCCTCCCATAGGAGGCATATCGTCGCTCCATCCCATGCCAGGTCTGACTGGCCTCTGCATGGCGTTCATGGGGCCGAGAGCATCCAAGGGCATGTTCTGCATCCCTCCGAAGCCAGAGACTCTCTGCATTTGGTTCCCAGGGAACCGTGGCCCTGGGAAGGGTGGCCCTCCCCGCAGCTGCATGGGGTCCTGCACATCTATGGGTCCCCGCAGCTGGCTGCCCATCCCTGGCGGCCACTGTTCTCCAGGCTTGCTGTGGTAGGGTGGCGGGGGCCCACGCATCATCATGCTCCCCATCGACTGCGGGATCATGATCTCCTGCATGGGCCGGCCGTGGATGCTGATCTGCTCCTCCTTCCGTCGCTTTTCCTCGTAGTACTCTTCCTGCAACTTCCTCCAGGCCACTTGCTCCGGTGTCAGGCTGTCCTGGTTCAGCCGCTGCATCATCATGTTCATCTGCTGCCCCATGTCAGCACCTGGGTGGTGGGGCACCTCGTGTTCCAGACCGGGCCCACCAAGGCTCTGGGTCTGGGAGATCATGGACTGCAGAGGCTCTTCATACTTCTTCATGCTGGCGGGGGGCACAGGGGGCTGGGCAGGGGCAGCCTGCGGCTGAGGGGCAGTCCCGCCCTCACCCGCATTTTGGCCAGACTTCATGAAGGGCTCGGCCTCCCCGCTGCGCAGCAGCAGACGCTCAATGTCCCGCAGGGTCTGCAGAGAGCGCTCTCGGTGCTCCAGCTGCTCCTTCGAGAGCCCTTCCGAGTTCAGGGGGTTCCTGGGGCCCAGGCCTGCCTGCCCATTCCCTGGCATCCCCGGGCCCGGGCCCTCCCCGAGGAGGCTGGAGCTGGACGTGGCAGAGGAGTCCACTTGCCCAGGCTGCATGGTGTTGGCAGAGGCGGTGGGCGTATTTGGGTGGTTACTTCCAGGCTGGTTGCCGCCGCTGTTGTTCCCCAAAGAGTTGGGAGTCAGATCTCTCCGGACATCTTCATTTGTCCCTTCCTGGGGCAGGCTGCTGGGCGCAGGCAAAGGTGTTTGACTGATGGTCTGCGGTGGAGGCGGAGGCTGCGGCGGGGGAGGCTGCGGCTGCGGCTGACTCGCTTGAGGTGCCGGTGGCTGGGACTGCGGAGTGTTGGCAGGAGGGGGGTTAATGGGAAGCGGCTCAGCGACCCCCAGCACTTTAGGAGCTGGCGCCTGGCAGAAAAAAGGAAAATAAATGTGAGCAGGGAAAACCCTGGTATTCTTCCCTGCACCCTGCAGGAGACCCCTCTGTCCCAGAAACATGCCCTGTGGCAGTTTGGTGTTGTTCCTTGTGGGGAAGCAGCAGGTCCTGTAAAGGCCCTGGAAAAGCACCCGGGTGTTCTGCCCACGTGGCTGCGAGGCCACGTCCTGTGCCCCATCCCAAACTTCTCACAGCTGACAGCAGCCAGGACTTGCTCCGAAGAGGTTCCGCAGCAAAGCAGCTTCCCACCCCACAGAAAGGGCGTTCTGACAACCCCTTTTTCCACAGCTGAGCCAAGAGCTGCGGGAGAAGGGCCGTGTCGGAAGGGCAGGGTCAGCAGTGAGCAGCACATGCCGACAGGAGCATCTGGTCCGTGGCTGGCATACCTGGTCTAGCTTTGCCCGTGGGACGTTCTGCTGATGGTAGGCCAGAATGGAGTCAGCTCGGCCCTGCAGGACAGCTTCCGCAGCTCTGTGGAGAGAGCACAAACCGCTCGAGACCAGGCGTTGTGCCGCATCCCACCCACCCCAGGTGCCACCTCTGCTCTTCAGTCCTGCGGGAAGAGGGAAATCTCTGGAGGTCGCCAAGAAGGGGGGATATTCTCAGAGTCCTCCCACCTGTCCCGCACAGGCCCCAGCGAGGTTCTCCAACTGATGATCGCTTGCCCTGGGATTTCCCTCTTCCCACATCCTGTGATGGGCACTCGGCTCTACCCTGGGCCTGCTGCCCTAAGGTGGCTGTCGCCAAGATGCTCTGGGATCTGCCCACTGAACCCGTCGCGTAGCAGAGCTCTCAAACTAAACAGCTGTGCTAAGACTCCACGGCTGAGACAGCGCAGGATGGAAAGGAGGGATCAAGGGGAGAACACCGAGCGTCACGCAGCACTCCCCATGGTACCCTTAGGTACTCCCAAATCCGACCAGCAGTCCGTACTGCTCTGGGTGAGGCTGTGTTGGACGCTGTCTAGAGGAACTTGACAGCGTGCATCGCAGGGCGGAGTGCTGGGCATCGCTGGGAGGAAGTGTGCGTTTAAGACAAAGTTTGCCCACCGGCAGTAGCTGCCAGCAAACGTCCTGAACCTCAGGGGGGACCCGCTCTGGGCAGCCAAAGCGACATGGGTCTGTCCAGCTCTCTGTACTCAAGCCAGCGCGCAGCAGGCAGGTGTGACAGGCTGGCCCTGTGCCAGCGCGGGACAGACGGGGTTTACTGCTTACGTGTTAGCAAGGTGCGTTGTAAAGACGTAAACAAACTGTGAAGGCTGCTTTCCCGTCCCGCCGCCTCCGCCTCCTGCGGCGTCTGACCGTAAGCCGGGGGCAGCACCATGAGGCACGCTGGAAGAACTGCTCTCGTTCAGGGTCGGCAGCGGGTTGGACCCTGGGCCAAGCTGCGAGGCCGTGGACATCGCAGGATCTGCTACATTACAATCTGCGGGAGGACAGGAGAGGAGCTGCCGCGGCCGGCCCGGCGGGACAGCCCGAGCCGCCCCCGCCGCCCGCACCGCGGGGAGGAACGGGCCGGCGGGAGGGGGCCGGGGCCGGGGCCGGCGGGAGCGGGCCGGGGCCGGGGCCGGGGCCGGGGCCGGCGGGAGGGAGCCGGGGCCGGCGGGAGCGGGCCGGGGCCGGGGCCGGCGGGAGGGGGCCGGGGCCGGGGCCGGCGGGAGGGGGCCGGGGCCGGGGCCGGCGGGAGGGGGCCGGGGCCGGGGCCGGGGCCCGGAGGGCCGCCGGCAGGTGGCAGCAGCCGCCCGCCCGTCCCCGCCGCCGCCGCCCGCTGCCCGGCCCGGGGCTCTCCGCCCCTCCCTACCCGCCGGCCGCGGGGCAAGCGGCGGTGCCCTCCGCCGGAGCGGTGACCGCTCCTCGTCGGCCGGAATTAGATAATATTCCTAACTAACAGCAAGGAGCGCCGCAGTTAGCGGGAGCAGCGGTGCCTGGCTCCCCAGGCGCCCCGCGCCCCCCCCGAGGCAGGCCGGCGCGCCCCCCCGCAGCCCCTCGCCGCGGACCCCCCGCAGACCTGCCGCCCGCCGCCGGCACAGCAGCGGTGAAAGAGAAGGGACGCGGCTGGAAACCTGGCAGCAGCACACAGCCGCTGCCGCCGGCCCCTGGACGCCATCCCTCCCCGAGGGCTGCGGGCTGCGCAGAGAAGCGCAAGGGAGCAACAGCCCGGAGGGGGAAGGCGGCGGGCACAAAGGCCACTCGACTTGGATTTTATCCACTTCCACGTTCGCCATCAGCTGTGGCCCTTGGGCCCCGCAGGACCTTGCTCGGTTCTCTCAAATAGTCTCCCTGTTGCAATTTGAAAGCAAACTGAATTCTAGCTACCAAAAAAAAAAAATAATAAAGTTTTGATGCTTTTGGAAAACAGGAGAGACCTACAGTTTGTTGCCCCAACCAGTACACACCTTGGCCAGCTCAGCCCTGCCTGAACTGCTGGGCAAGACCTCGAGAGCCTCTTTAGCCTCAGTTGCCTTTGAAGCACAGCTACAGAGAGCGGGTGGCTGGCCTGGCACAGGCTTCGCTGCTGCAACAAGGGCAATGCATGTCGCCTGGCCTGGCCGCCGCTATGACCGGGATAGGCATGCGTAACCAGATTTAAGCCGGGCACGCTGTCAAGATGGCAATTTTGCCGCTGGTGTGGCCAGAGCGATGTACAGCAGGGACATCCAAGCTCAACACCTTCCCCCTCCAGCATTGCGGCAGCATCTCCACAAAATAGGTGCCACAGCTCACCACATGGCCACAAACAATCCCACGGCACGACTGCCGACTCTGATGGCCCGCCATGCCGCCCACCCGGCTAAGTCAGCACACGCAGGCAAAGCTACGCCTGCCCTGCTGAGCTGCAGGAGGGAGCTGGCGTTATTCAAGCTTCTGAGCCGGTAAGGAGAGAGACACTCACTGTGTGCACTGCTGATGGGCTTGTCGTCTTCCTCGCTGTCCGGCCCAGAGCACCATTCGTCCCCACTGTACGGCTGCTTCCTCTCCAGCACACACCGCCGCTTGCTACGGGGAGCCACCTCACCTGCAAAAGGGACAGAGCCATCAGAAACGCTGCAGACACCCGGCAGAGGCTGGGAAGGCTGGGGCCCTGCCCAGCCGTGTGCTGCACGCTGGCACTGCCGACCCAGCCAGGACGCACTGGGCGAGGAGCCTTACACCAACATCCACTCAGCCCTGGGAAAGATCCTGAAGCAGCTGCTCGGTCTGGGCTCCTCGTCTTCGCAGCCAGACCTGGCGAGATGCTCCTGTGAGAGCTAGTGGTCCAGAACGAGATGCCTTTCTTACTGTCTGAAAGGAGCCTACAAACGCAGGACGTGTCCAACTGCTGTTCCAAACAGGAGAGCTTTGGGCATTAACCCTAAATTGAAAGGGTCTGAGATTTAGCACTTAAAACCTGAAAATGGAATGGGGGGGCATGTTCGCATCCATTGTAGGAAACAGAGACGGACTCTGCCCTTCACAGACACTAGTTGGGCAGGGGCCTTTATGCCCTCTGTAAACTTGATGCTCCCTCCATTTCTCAGATGGGGCTGATCCAGCCCAGAGAGGAAGTGGCTTGCCCAAAGGCACCCGGGGACTCGGGGAAAGGAATCCGACGCAGGATGGATAACTTGCAGCCCTGTGCTTTAATTCTAATATAACATTGTCTGGCCTCCCTTTTTCACATCATCTGGTGGTTCCCAGGCCACATTCACATGATCCATCAGCACGCTGCGGCAGGAACGTAGCAGATTTGGGCATTCCTGATCAAGCCATTTGAATAATTTTCCTGTGGAGGTCTAGGCTGCAAGACAGTACTGGGATAAAGCTACAAATGCTTATGATCGGTGGCATGCAGTAAGCCCCTAACGCAAGGGGGAGAAAGCTTTCCTGGGGGAGGAGGTCCGTTCAGGTAGGTTCTACCCTTTCTTCTGAGGCACAGCTTCAGCCTAAGCTAGGCAGGCAACTCAGCTTTGGCTGTGAAACCAAACGCCATGGGGCACGAGCCAGAAGAGCAGCTCTGCATTTGGGGAGTGTCAGGGACTAGAAGCTTGTCTCAACACTGTCGGCAGGCGAGTTTCTCTACCGCAGCCTGATCGCTACGGCAGCTGAGCGGAACAGTTTAATCACCAAGGTCGACCCGGCAGGAATGTGCACCCCGTTATCTCGGAGTACTCGTCCTCGACCCACACGCCCGGGCTCAAGGCCGCCTGGCGACATATGTGGTGGGGCTCGGACCCTCTAGAACTTCCAAGCACCGTCTAGTGACAGTACTGGGCATCCGCCCCACCGCCGAGTGGGAGGCAGGGGTAGGCAGAACAGTTACTGACTGTGCAGTAGGACAACCCTATAAAGGGGGAAACTAGACGGCGAGCGTGCTGGAACTTCCCCCCCCCCACCGGACTCTACGATACGTTGGACCGCGGGGTCCGCCGGGACCGCCCGAGCAGACGAACCGCTGTGTGATCTGTGGTGGTAGCTATTGCAACAGTCCCACCCTCTTGTTCCCTTTTTCACCTTTCTTTTTCTCTCTTTCTTTGCTTTTCTCTCCCATATCTATTTCTGGCCAAATAAAGGGACTTAGCATTTGACTCCATCTTGAGTCTTAATTCTGTTTCCGAGAATGTAACAGGAACGTAGCCACGATAACACACTGGAGTCAATCAGAAGTTAAGCCCAGCCACCCCCAGCCTCCCAGAATTATCTGAGGCCAGTTGGAAAGCAAGGGGGTTTAACCTCTGCCGATCGTTCAATCCAACAGCGGACTGTGACAGGGAGCGGGTGCGAGTCTCGGTTGGAACCAAGGGCACCGAGGGATCTCTCCTCTGACAACCCCCCGCAAGACGCTCGAGCGTCCCATGCGGCTGTTGAGCGCACAGCTTGGTGGCACGCAAGAGGCTACAGGGAAGGCTGGTGAGGACAGGGAAGCCAGAGGGTTTGGAAGCACTGACTCAGCCCTTTTCCAGAAGCCACGTGCTGTAACACAAGAGTCATCCATCGCTGACGAAACCACAGAACTGTTCAGACAGCGACCCTCGCAGCACCTCCTCGCTAACCACGACCGAGTGGTCGGGCAGCTCCAAGAACACCACAAAGGCAGCTCTTTGCCAACAGCAAGGAGACAGAAAACAACTTGACTGGGTCCCGAGCTGAAAGCCTGCATGTTGCAAAGCAGGGGTGTTTGGCACCGTTTCCGTGAACCGTGCTCTTCCTTAGCTGGCCTCGGTAGCCCGTGAAAACCAGGGTCCCAGATTCTCCGTGTAACAAAGGGTTTAGAGAATGAAACGTAAAGACGGTGCTCAGCCACCCCGGTCCCAAAACCGCAGATGGGACAAGCGGTGATGCAAAGACGGACAGGCAGCCAGGACAAGCCCAGGCAGAAGCTGTAGCACAGAAACCCAAGATGCTCACAGCTGCTCCCATCCCAGGTCCTGCCAGGACGCTTGGAGCAACAGCAAGGAGGACGTGCTGAGGCAAGGTTTAGGAGAGTATTACCTTTTGATTCTGCGTCCTGCGAAGGGGTGCTGGCTTCTCGCTGTTCTCCGGAGTCCACCGAGATGCTTCGTTCCCGTTTCACCTTGCCCTTCAAGGAGCTGAAGTTTGGGACAGTGTTCTGGCTGTTTTTCAGTCCAGAGTTGCCAGGGGAGATCTGAGTGGCCTTGCCGCCATGGCTGCCCGCCCCCACACCCTTAGAGCCCAGATTGCAGGTGGGTGCTTGGCTCACATTGTGGTGCTGGGCCGGGGCACCGCTGCTGCCTGCCTTGCCATGGCTGGGCAGTTTGTTGTCAGGGTGCATTGGATTGGCTAAAGCTTCCCACAGCGCCAGTGGAGGGAGCTCCCAGGCCCTTCGGTCAGAAACCTGCAAGAGAAGAGGGCAGCGAGTGAGCGTGGTGCCCCTCGCGTGGGCGCAGGCAACGGGCGCACTACCCAGGGCCGGGGCACGGGGCTG
The DNA here is from genome assembly GCF_963921805.1 of Phalacrocorax carbo. NCBI lineage: Eukaryota > Metazoa > Chordata > Aves > Suliformes > Phalacrocoracidae > Phalacrocorax > Phalacrocorax carbo. Next base: position 8,809,813 of record NC_087533.1, on the reverse strand, counting down.
CGTGGTTGTCGGGCCAGACAAAGCCTGTGGCAAGGCACAACCCAGAGCCACCTGTGCCAGGAATTAGCCCGGGCCCCTTTGAGCAAAGGATCCTGCTCCGCAGCCAGCCGCATGCGCACAAGCAGCAAATTCCCACCCAGGCATGGCCGGCTTGCCAGGCGCGAGAGTCCTTGTTTCCAAGGCCATAACGAGAACGGGGTGCTCCACGCCAGCCCGGCCCTTTGGTGAGCAGAAGGATCCTTAGAGCTATTTTGCAGGTGTTCCCAGCACTCAGACAACTTTGTGACCCTGAACAGAAATCTGGCGGCCTGCTGGCATCAGGGACCCCCTTCTGCTGCTAAATCGGTTTCCTCTGCTCTGCAAAACACACAGGAGACAACTCAGCAGACAGAAAATGCTCTTGATGCAAGCCTGTAAGGGGAAAGCTGGGACGGGGCAGGGAAGGACTGTGAGGAGGAGGCGGTGGGTTGCCAGGCAAGGGCAGAGCTGGGAGTGGGGGCACTCGTCAGCTACGGGTATCCCTGTCTCTCCTGGGGGCCCGAGGGACCACGCCAGCTCCTGCTCCAAGGCCTAGGCTGGGGGAGCGTCCACTTGAGCGGCAGCTTCCAGCCCAGCAGGATGATGCAACGTGCCACGGGCCTGCCGGGACGGCAGGGTGAGGCTCTCCTGCTCCAGACCCAGCCCAGCTCTCTGAACAGGCCCGCAGGCTGAGGCAGAGCGTTTCAGGGGAGAGGCAGTTAGTTAGGGCAGAGCGCACAGGCTTCTGGGCTGGAGGACACGCAGGCAGCTGAGCAATGCTGCAGCAGCCCTCCTTGCAGATGTATTTGCCTTGGGAGGGTCTCTTAGGCTCGCGCTGGGATTCCTCCCCTCGGAGTTCTGCACGGGCGTTACAGATGACTGGGATGCAGCTCCATAGCACCTGAGAACATTGTGCGCTCTGGAGGGCTGCTACTAACCCTCAGTTCAACAGACAGCCCCGGTGACTGCAGGGTGCGTCCCTCCTGGCCTGCGAGTACCTCCTACTTGCAGCAAACAGCCCTCTTCAACATGGCACCGGCAGCGTACCACATCAGCCAGCCTCGCCTCCGGGGCTGCCGGAGCGGGCAGAGGACGTCCCTCACCTTCAGACACGGCTCTTACACGCCAACTCTTCCCAGCCTGAACCACGTTCCCTGCTAAGCCCTTGGAGGCAGTCCCAGCACAGAAAGATGCACATCCCCACGAGAACCGCTCCCCGCTTCCTTCGTCTGGGGGATGTAACTCCTCCTGCACGGGGGCCCCACGTTCCTCTGCTACAGCCTCCTCACTACCCCACAGCCAGGGACCCCGAACCTGCAGAGCCCCCCATTGCCTGTCACAGTCTTCTCTACTTCTGGGGGAGCAGGGGGGAAGGAGGGTAAACCATGTGTTCGTGGAAGTTGAGGTATTACTCTCTGTTTGCTTACATCTGCCGTGTGCTTTGCATGACGCCCCCACAATGCACTCAAGAACCTTTTCCGTGCCCAGGCAGAGAAATTTCCCAGCACACGGGGGTTACTGGGCCCGTGGTCTGCTCCTCCCATCTGGTCTGAGCAGGCCAGATGCTGCACACAGATTTCTTCTGCCACCCAGGGACAGGAAGCGCCGGCTCCAGACCAAACTCCGCATCTCTAAATAGCGCCGCAAGAGCTCAGCAACACTACACACACTGCTCCTGGCTTGCCGAAGGCGGGCCCGAAGACGTACCATCGGCAAAAGCCAAGTGCTCGCTCTGCGAGGGCAAAACGGCGTACCCAGAACAGCACATGCAAGCGGGGAGCAAAGCACACTTGGCAGACCCGTAATCCCCGAAGGACGGCGGTCGCCACAAGGAGCAGGCTGCAGCTTGCCATCCACTGCCGGCGAGTCCCTTGCCTCCTCGGCACCTGCCTCCCTGCGAGGCAAGGCCGAGCCGGTGGCTGGCTGGCACGCCGCGGCGCCCGACCGAGAGCAGCCTGCGCGAGCAGCGCTATCGCACGGCCCGCCCAGGCATTCCTCGCGAGTTAGTGGGATCGTTCGTGCACAGCTTGGCCTATTGCTGCTTCCTAACTAGCGAGTCGTTAGTCGCTCCCTCCTCCTCCACCTCCTCCCTACGCACCTCGGCGAGGGCTCTGCTCTAGCCTGGAGGAAGATGGTGAGCCACAGCGCTGATTAATTTTCACAGCACATAAGGGAGTTGCTAGCCCTTTAAGTGTCAGCCAGTCTCACTCGCTCGCTCTTGTTCTCCGGGGACCTATTAATAGCAGCTGGAAAGATCACATCACTCTCTGGATATTTATACCCCTCATTCCACACCAGGAGAGATTTATGTCAGAGCTGCCGTCCCAGTGCCTGCCCAATTGCTCCGTCAAACCGCTCGCAGGGGGAGGGGAGCAGAGCGGGGAAGGAGACGTGGAGAGGGCAAGCGGGGAGGAGGAGGAGGTCCATATGGCACAAGCTGCAGCGTTAAGCACACACGCTGCCTGCAGCCGCTGGCTGGCCAGCCGCAGGGAGCCTTCGGCCCCGCTGGAAGAGGCTGCTGCCAGACAGCATTCCAGAAAGCAAGCCCTGCAGCAGCTCCCGCTGCTGGTGGCCCAGAGCCCCCGCCTGCTGCGCTGCGCTCGGCGATCTCTGCAACACGTTGCACCGCAGTCCTGAGGGTCACAACCGACTGACGCCAGGGTGCGGCTAGAGCAGCCCAGGAGGTGCTACCACCGCCATCCGTACTGACGACAGGCTGGGAGATGCAGGTCTGCCTGTGGCACATCTGCACGCACAGATACCGCATTCAAAATAAATCCCACAGTGCTCCACTGGAAACGGGAATGCTCAGCAGCATCGCAGCCCAACCCTAGTGCAGCATAGCATGGGCATGTGAGTACCCTGGGGAGGGGGGAAGAAAACCAGGGCGCCGCTAAGACCACGCCTGCGGAGCCCAGACTCACGCTCGAGATGCAACCCCTATCCCTCTAGTCCTCAGGTCAGATTGCAGGGAACGCAGGCACTGATCCCGAAGGACCTGGCAGCCACCACGGCAAAACCTTCAGACCCTGCCCGCAGCGTGGATGAGCCCTGCACGGTCCCTCCAGAACGCCACATTCTTGGGGAATCTTTCTTATTCCTTCGTTTTGGGTGTAGGCTGGTGCTGCAGGGAAGACGTCCAATGCCTTGCCTCAACCAGCCGCAGGATGGAAAGCCGCCCTGGGCTGACGGGGAGCCCTGGCTCAACCTTGGGAAGCCCTCCTCTTCCAGCCTTGACTGAGACTGACCTCACTCCCCTCGCAAACCCTAATGGGAGCAAAGCCAGAAGCAGCTGCCCGCGGATTCTGCTCTGCTTTCGGGAGTAGCAACAGTTGGATCCTGTTGCAGATGCATAGCGGGGATCCATCCCGGCCTCCCATCTGGCTGGTTGCAGTATGCCGATAGGCATCTCGATTGCTGTAAGCTCCTTGCACACGCCCCTAGATTCAAGCTAGATTCCAGCAGGCATGCCACACATCTGGGCCACAGAAGAGAATTAATTAGAAAGTAGATACACTGACATGGGGAGGCAAACGATCCATAACATCTTGAAAAGAACATGACAAAAAGGAGATTGCATAGAAATCTGGCTCCCTCCGCAATTTAGCAACACACCCACTCCAGCCCAGCAGTTTCGAAGACAATAGCAAACTTAATTCCCAGTGGTTATAGTAAGGAGCCGAGACTCCTGGCTTCTATCCCCGGCTGCCACCGATTCCACGAATGACCCCGAGCAAGACGTACTCCTGGGTGCCTCGACTCCTCCGTCATTAAACGGGGGCGCAACCCAGCCTACCTCATGCGGAGAAGGAGGCTGACAAGGCACAATAAATACCTCTGTTGGATGAAGTGCTACATCTAAATGCAGAGGGAGAGTATTTGTGCCTGGTACGCCTGAAAAGCCGCAGCTTTAAATCAAAGACCGGGACCTTAGCAGACAAGAAACCTCAAAACAAAACAACAAAACCTGCTTTCAGTAAGGCTCCTCCAGTACGGTCTGAACAGCAGCAGAGGGGGAGGAGGAAGCTCTGGGCGAGGAGAGACTGGGCTGACATATTCCCAATCCCGGAATTGCTAGCTGATAGTTCAAGAAACCTGAAACCCCACTGCGTTCCCGGAGGACTTTCTGGTGAATCATGCTCCTGCTCGCTCCGAAGGACGATAACACAGATTCCCAACACTGCCGCAAGAATGCGGAGCCCGCGCCCGCCTCCCAGTGGGGCAGGAAAGCCTCCCGGCTGCCAGCCTGCCCGCCCCGCAGCTTCCACGTCCGGACACTGGCTGACATTGCTGCCACGCTATCCCTATTGGGAGAACGGGTGAGAGGAAGCCGGGGAACCGGAGTCAAAATGGTTCAAAAAAGAAGGCGCTTCGCCGCACCTCCCTCCTATCAGATTCTGGGGAGAGCTCTTGCGAAACCCAGACGACTACCAACTTGCACACACACGGCGAAGACCAGAACCCAGGCCTCCGGAGCTGTGCTGACATGCCCCACAGCTCCCGAGAGAGAACACCCAACGTACGAGACGAGACGGGTCATCGCGACTGAGTGATGCAACGAGCAGAAAGTCACCCAGCCCCTCTCCGCCAGCCAGTCCGGGAAGTAACAAGACCAGGTTGCCGTTGCAAACACCCTCTAAGCGCACTGTCCATGACCACCCACCCACTCGCTACAAGCAGCAATCCTGGGACAAGCCCCATCCAAACCGTCCCACAGACACCGCCAAAACTCAAGTGGAACACCTTGGCTTTGGAAGCGAGAGGTCCCAAGCAGGCTCAAGGGCTTCTGGAAGAAAGGCACTAGGCAGAGAACAGCAAAAGGAGAGACCCCAAGGACCAGCCGCCCCCTCCTGAAATACCTCTCACCCCAAGTCTGGATGCGATCGTGGGCACGCTGCCTAACACCACTCCTAGATTACCGGTCCTCGCAGGGTTAACGCAGAAGGGCTTGGAACACCTCCAAAGAAATACCATACTATTTCATTAAAGTCAGAGTATTTCACAGAGGCAAAGACTACAACAAACTTTCCAGAAGCAAGATTTCTGAAGCCGGAGACTCTTGGGTGATTTCTGATTTGAGAAAAAGACCAGAATCAGAAACTTGACCTTTTCCATGCAAAAATGGTTGTTCCAAAACAATCCTTTTCGCAAGACCATTCAATGGGTTTTGAGCCTGTTCCAGTGAGAAACAAAACCCTCAAAAACAGTAGCGAAACAGCACTGCTGTCACCCAGCCAGCTCCAGCCAAGAGTCAGCGATGGGCTCTAACAGCCAGAGGAGCCCTGGAACCCCCCCGAGCCCGACAAGCACAGCTCTGAGCCAGCACGCTATTTTGCGGGAGCGTCTCCCTGCACCTCGCCTGAGCGTGTTTATCACCAGTGAGAAGAGCCGTAACCCGGGCTGCTACTGCTGAAGGTGTTCTCAATCGAGTCTTCCTGCGGCCGGCCAGACTCAGAGACATCAGGAGGCAGGCAGTGTCTGCTCCCGCTGACAAGAGTCATCTGTTTTGAATGCATCACGAAATTCTCTTGCTCTTATACCGTGACACAGATAGCCCAGAGAAGCCCATTTTCTTTACTGTTCATTTCTTGGACTCTTTTCATGCCCCGTTAAACAGCAGAAAAGGTGGTACCCTCATCAGCTCTATCACAGAATCATAGTATCGTGGAATGGTCTGGGTTGGAAGGGGCATTAAAGATTGTCTAGTTCCAACCCTCCTTCCACTAGGCCAGCTTGCTCAAAGCCCCGTCCAGCCTGGCCTTGAACACTTCCAGGGAGGGGGGCACCCACAGCTTCTCTGGGCAGCCTGTGCCAGCGCCTCACCACCCTCACAGTGAAGAACTTCTTCCTTACAGCTAATCTAAATCTACCCTCTTTCAGTTTAAAGCCACTACCCTTTGTCCTGTCACTACCTCTGTGACTGTCACCAATCACCTCCTCATTCTCCATGTGCCTTCGCAGAGTTTCCAGGAGGATCTGCTCCATGATCTTTCTGGGCACAGAGGTGAAACTTACTGGCCTGTAGTTCCCCGGGTCCTCCTTTTTTCCCCTCTTTTTAAAAATGGGGGTTATGTTTCCTCTTTTCCAGTCAGTGGGAACTTCACCGGACTGCCATGACTTCTCCAACATGATAGATACTGGCGTAGCAACTTCATCCGCCAGTTCCCTCAGGACCCGCAGATGCATCTCAGCAGGTCCCATGGACACGTGCACCTTGAGGGTCCTTAGACGGTCTCAGACCTGATCTTCTCCTACAGTGGGTGGTTCTTCATTCTCCCAGTCCCTGCCTTTGCCTTCTGCAGCTTGGGCGGTGTGGCTTGTGCACTTGCTGGTGAAGACCAAGGCAAAAAAGTCATTGAGTACCTCAGCCTTCTCCGTACACCAGGGAACCAGGTCTCCCTTTTCCTTCCAGAGAGGGCCCACATTTTCCCTAGTCTTCCTTTTATCACTGACGTACCTATAGAAGCTTTTCTTGTTCTGCTTGACGTCCCCGGCCAGATTTAATTCTATCAGGGCTTTAGCTTTCCTGACCTGACCTCTGGCTGCTCAGACAATTTCTCTGTATTCCTCCCAGGCTACCTGTCCTTGCTTCCACCCTCTGTAGGCTTCCTTTTTGTGTTTGAGTCTGTCCAGGAGCTCCTTGTTCATCCGTGCAGGCCTCCTGGTGTTTTCGCCTGATTTCCTTTTTGTTTGGGAATGCATCGCTCGTGAGCTTGGAGGAGGTGATCCTTCAACATTAACCAACTTTCTTGGGCCCCTCTTCCCTCCAGGGCTTTATTTCATGATACTCTACCAAGCAGATCCCTGAAGAGGCCAAAGCCTGCTCTCCTGAAGTCCAGGGTAGCAAGCTTGCTGTGCGTCCTCCTCAGTGCCCTAAGGATTTTGAACTCCACCATTTCACGGTCGCTGCAGCCAAGGCTGCCCTTGAGCTTCACATTCAGCAACAAGGAGGGGCTGGTGGGGAGAACAAGGTCCAGCGTGGTACCTCTCCTTGTTGGCTCCTCTATCAGTTGGAAAAGGAAGTTATCATCAACGCATTTCAAGAACCTCCTGGATTACTTATGCCCTGCTGTGTTGTCCCCCCAACAGGTATCGGGGTGGTTGAAGTCACCCACAAGGACCAGGGCTTCTGAATGTGAGGCTGCTCCTATCTGTCTATAGAGGGTCTCATCCGCTCAGTCTTGCTGGTCAGGTGGCCTGTAGCAGACCCCCACCAACGTCACCTGTCCGTGCCCTCCCTTTAATCCTGACCCGTAAGCTCTCAGTCAGCTCCTCATCCATCCCCAGGAGGAGCTCCACACACTCCAGCCGGTCACTGACGTAGAGTGTGACACCCCCTCCTCGTCTCCCAGCCCTGTCCTTCCTAAAGAGCCTGTATCCTTCCCTTCCAACGCTCCAGTCGCAGGAGTCGTCCCACCAAGTCTCCGTGAGGCCAGTAAGATCATGGCCCTGCAGGCGTGCAGATGTCTCTAAGTCCTCTTGTTTATTCCCCACGCTGCGTGTGTTTGCATAGAGGCATTGAAGTTCCCCCCCCCCCCCCGAAGCAGACTGACTGGCTGGAGGGGCTGGAACGCCTCTGTGCTGCTCTTCAGGTGCACTCCTGCTGACCCGTGATCCTTCTCCAGACTCTGGGCATCTGTTGCTGGCACTGGCATCAAACTGGTAGGAGTGGGATGGATTGAGGTTCCCCTCCCCTGGCAGCTTCAGTTTACCAGCTTGGCAGGCCTATGGGAGGGTTCTAAAAGATCTGCAGAGAGAGCTAATGCTCTGTGGAATCCTACCAGTTCTCCGAGTCATTTTGGCAGACCCTGCTGATCTCCTGCCATTTGGAGCTGCCTCGGGAGCGATGCATTTCAGCGGGGCTGCTTGGCCACGAGTCTCAAAAGCCTTTAGCAGGACAAAACCTCAGACGCATGTTCCCTTCCACCGAGGAATAAGACATCCCCACCTAACACAGGTGGAAACTGAGGCTCGCAGAGAGCGAGGTGAAGTGGGGATGCCGTTTGCTTTCTGCCCCTCACCCTACTACCTTTCTCCTGCCACAGCTTCAATCCATCGGTGTCAGAGGAGCGCTTCTTAGCGCTTCCTCGCCCCAGCTCAACAGCATCTCCCACCCTTCTGCTGCCTGCTGCACCCCCAGGCGGAGCCTGGCTTCCCGTCCTGTGCACGGGGAGCCTCCAGGTCTATCACTGAATTTGCAGATCCTTCCAGCTTCCGAGTCCAACTGGCACGTTCCCTACGGAAACCCTGCATGTGCCAGACATTACTCGACAGTCACACGTGTCTCTATAGGGACAACAAGAAGGAATTATTTTGTGCACCGGCTCGTGCGACCGGCTGGGGACGGGTCAGCAGGAGGCCTGCGGGCAGCTCCGGGTGCCCCACGTGCAGCGTAGCTCAGCCACCCGCGCGTCGCGGCTCGGCAGGCTGCGGTGGTGTAACAGCATCTAGTAGGTCAGGGAGCAAAGCCAGAAATCGCTTCCAAAGGTACTGCCGCTGATGCTCAGGGAGCTTCGATTTCCTCTGAGGCAGGATCTCTTCCCACAGCATGTGAAATCTGGCCAGAGTCACGGGCCACTGTGACAGCTGGACACCCCCGTAGAGCCTTTGGGGTAAACGCCTCGAGGATCTTAGCTTGTAGATGCCAGCGGCGTGGCTCAGGCAGGTAGCACCACTGGGATACGCAAAATGCTTCCGCATCTGACCCCCTCAACCGCTCACCACTGGCTGCCCCATCCTACGCAGCTCAGGGCAGGAGACCACCCCAGACCGCGACGGCACCGGTGTGCAGGGGTGCACAAAGACAAGCTCACCTGCACGTGAAGGGGGTGGTTTCCCTGTGAGATCCATTACGGCACATAACACTGCAGGCTGAAACGCACAGCAACAGCACGGGCCTCCCTGTGCAGTTGCTACATGGGATTAAATGATCTCCTCGGGCAATTCCCACTGTGTGTGTGCACTAGGGTTACTGGGATCGGGTGAGTAACGCTTGAAAGTCTACCTGGTGAGCCGCCCTCCACTACAGCAGCTCTCCTGACTAGCAGGGCTTGTAGATGAGCCCGTGAAAACTCAACGTCCCTACAAATACCACAAGGGAGCCAAGCCTTGCCTAGAGTCACGCGTGTCGGGTAAATGCCTGATGCAGCCAAGCCTATGAGGAGGGTCCTTCAGCTGCCTCTAGAGTTAAGTAACCGCTTTAGGATCCTTGGGCAATAACTGAAGACGCCCGAGAGCAGTGTGCGGGACCGGAACCCAGCGGTGCTGGAGCTTCACGAGGAGCTCCCGAGCTGCAACGCTTGCCTCTTTAGCAGAAAGTCTCTCTGCAGGGCTCTGTGACGTACTAGCCATCGTCAACAAGGACATCGCACTTGGTCCCTTCCCCGCGCACCGTCTCCAAGCCAGAGACGCAAGAGTTCCCGTGCACCGCGGGGTCTGCTCCCCGCGGCTGGTCCAGCGCCATGCCACGTGCCTGGAAGCATCGGGAGATTTTTCCGGGGCGTCGCACTCAGCGCCCCATCTCTGGGCCTGAGGCGGAGACTGTGGGACAAAGCCACTAGGTGTCACCGTCACCCAGGGCATCCACAGCCTCACCAGGGCTGAGCACGGGCAAACTCGCTGCACCTCCTGTCAGCGACGAGGCACCCGAGCTGGTGCAGGGCCTTTGTGCCCGGACCCCAGCCTTCCTCCGCACCCCAGCCCTCACGCTGGGGACTCCGCAGGGCGCGGAGGGGTGTGCTGGAGGGTAGAGCCACGCACCGTACCCCTGCAGCAGCCGCTTACCCCACTTCCTCAGATAAGGGCAGCACAGAGACGCCTGTTGCATGCTGCCGGCAAGGGCTAGACATCTGATACCACCTTGCAGAAAATCTCCCCGAAACAACAGCTCTCCAGGTGAGCCCAACAACGCAAGCTTAGGCCACTTCCCAGCCTGAAGAAGGGTACGGTGTTTGCAGCATCCTGGCAGGAAACCCTTGCGGCAGGGAACACCCCTGCCACCTCTCAACGCGGTACGACCAGCAGCGCAACAAGCAGGTTTGCCGTTGAAGGGGGCTCGTGGCAGAGGAAATAAGACATTTTAAGCCACACACAGGAAGGCTTGCTCCAGCAGCCCTGCTTTGACCTGACTATATGCATTTTTTAAGATCACTCAGCGTCCCAGGGTTCTCAGCCTGCTCTCAAAATAGCCATCAGTCGGGGAAAAGTTGGGCTCCCTTCACGGGCCCAGTCCTGGCACTAAATGCAACATACCAAGGACAAAAAGCAGGGGCTGGAGCACCTAAGGGCCAGCAAACTGCCCAGACTGCGGCACTGCGTCTACACACGTGAGCACACGTATGTACCCCAGCTCACCCGGCGAGGGGGAGCTGACAGAGAAACGCAGGGAAGAGCGGGGAAGGCAAGGCTGGCTGCCCCAGCACCTTGCCCCTACGCTGCACTCTGCCAGCCCAGATTGCAGAACAGACGCAGAGTCGCCAAGCGCTCCTCCAGGATTATAAATACCAGGCCCAGCACGCAGCAGAGCCTGGGCTCTATATTTAAACCCCGGCTGAGGTCACTTCCTTTTCCCAGCAGCTCCCTCCAGCCCCCACCTCGTCGCCTCGCATTTGCATGCCATCATGACTAAGGCACATCGGGGTTTAAGGTCAGAGGGGAAGCGGCCATGCATCTGCCTTGCAGGAAATTCCACCCTGGGAAACCCTTCACCTTCCCCAGCGTGGATCGGATCGGCGCGGGTAGCGGAGATCCTGCTGCTGAGCGGTGGCAGCTGCCTGTGGGCGGTACTGGGACTCCAGCGCTGGGCTGGAGAGGGAGGGAGAGACCTTGAGGAGAGGGGAGCCCCTGCTCCCCACCTGGCTTTACCGTCAGAGCCTGGGCTTGCGCCGATGCGGAGAGGGATTTCCCCACTGCACGTCCCGAAAGGGCAGCTGCTCCACCTCCTCAGCATGCTTCACCTCCCTGAAGCCTCCTCCGCATCTCGAGCTGAAATTCCCCAGCTTCTCCCACGCAGGGGGTGCAAAGAGGCAAGGCCTTCCCCACAGACCTAGCCCCAAGGGCTACGTTGCCCTTACACACCCCACCGAGCTCCTCCAGAGACACTATGGTGTAACCCTGACCCAGACCTCCAACCACCCCACGAGAAACGGGCAGAAAGAGCCACAAATCGCCCCGTCTCATGAACTGCAGCCCTCCGGGGGGGGCAGCAAGACCCCTCTTTAGCAGCAGATGTACCCACAGGCAGGGAAAAGGGACCAAGCAGCAACCTGTCCTGGGGGCTGACCCCCGAGAGCTCCTCTCCTCCCCCAGGACAGAAGTCTCGTTACCTTACGACACAGAGTGGGCTACCGTCACTCCTCCTGCCCTCGTGCCTGAGGCTCACAGGAGGCTTTGGGGTTGGCAGCGGTCTCCGTGGCCAGAGCCCAGGTGCCCAGACTCAGCCGATGAAGCTCCGCAGCAGTTCTGTTTGCATTCGGTACGGTAACTGGGGCTGTCAAGCGCTCCCAGCTCAGCCCTTGGCCCTCCACGCCCAACTCTAGGTACACCATTATTTAAAAACCAGAACGTATCAAAAATAAAAGTTGTTGCATCAACAAAGACCGGGGTACAAAGGAGGGGGGAAGAGTGCAAAGGCTACCTAGTGGGAGAAGAGGCGATAACAGACCTCTCGGAAGCCGGGTAACTGTTTGGGCTATGATATAAGCAAATTAGCTGCTGGGTTTGCGGTAGAACTAATTGGTGATGCTCGTACGGTACCTATTAGGTTTCAAAGTTCTCGGCCGTCTGGATAACCGAGCTGATTCGCAAGTCTCTGAGCTAGCACGAGACACGCCGGGATCTACATCTCTGAAGACCGACAGCCAGAACGTTTCCTGTACGCAGTCTTGGCATGCCAGCCAAATGCCTCTTCCTCTCCCTCATCCCACGGATTCTAGAGAGGAAATGTGCGACAGAGCAGGGGTGCTGAGGCAGCCCTGTAATGCCCGGGGTCAGCCGACAGGGAAGCAAGCGTGGCACAAAGCTGCAGGGAAGCATCACTGCCACCCAAAGATGGGCAATTCAGAGCTGGCCAGCAGAGAGGGACAAGGGTGTCCAGCTCCTCTGGCCGGCGAGCGGGTACTCGTTGTCCTCTCGGGCACAGGGACGTCACGCTCTGGCCCCGAGCCTGCACCCCGGCAGCGTGAGCACACCGGCGAGGCATGCCTGTGCCCTCCAAGCCTGCGCCTCTACAACAACAGGAACCAGAAGCCACAGCAGACCACGAGCAGCTCGTTGGCCTGCGATCACGTTACAGGACAGGAAGGAAGAAGGCACTTTGATCAGGCTGGAATCGCTTTAAACAGCTTCCACACCGATACCTCAGCCCCTGGAATTAGCACCCCAACACCCCAAATGTCCCATTCCCAAAGACACATCCTGCTCTGGCACGCGCGCCGGGGCCGGAGCAACGCAGCCGCTGGCGGCCACGCCAGGGCTGGACGAGGGCTGCTCCCAAAGCAAGGTCACGGCAGCAATCAGCCTGGAGGGCGGCGGAGAGCCTCCCTACGCCTTGTCAAGGGAAATCAAGGCTCAGCGGGGCCCTGTCTCTCCGTGTACATCTTCACCACAGGCGTGTGCTAGCTGTCCTCAAAACAGCAGCAACCGGCGGGTTTGGAGGCAGCTGGCAGAGGGAGGCTGGCGCTCCCCTGCAGCTCCCCTCTGCGTACTCAAGGGTGGCAGGAGCTCCCCCACCTGCCCACGGGACCTCCTGCCCCACGCACGCCCTGCGGCTGGCAGGCAGGGGGTTAACGATGCCCAGGGAGCTGCAGGCAGCCTCCTCCTTGCCCTCTCAGGAACAAAGGGGCCACTGTGGGAGGCCAGGCAAGTGTGGGCAGATCCCTGGGACTGGCAGTTACCCACTGGGTGGGTCGTTACTGCCACGCACTCTCCTCCTCCACTCAGGTAGGAGGAGAGCGGCGGCTGCCGGCCCTTCCCATGGGCCCTGGAAGGAAACAGGGCCAGCCGAGCCGCAGGAACACCATGCCAGCGTGCCCGGTGGCCCTGCAGAGCAACCTCGCTCCTACCAATTTGTCTGGGTACAAAATGCAGTCAGACAGCCACAGGCACAAGGCTGCCAGCCGACACCAGCATGCAGCAGACCAGACTGTGAGCCGGCTGCTGAGCGCTGCCAGTACCGCACCTGGGTCTCCAGCAGGATCAGCTGCCCTCTCAGGGTGTGCTACAGCGGGACCGGAGAAAGAGGAACCAGGTTTTTCCCACCCCAAAGTCACATTTCAGTGGCGGGTGCAAGTGCTGGCCTGGGACTGGGAAACCTGAGAGCTCCTCAACTTGACACACACGTGAGCAACTGCGTATGGGGGGGTATGACAGTGACGGCTTTCCAAGCCTCCACAGTCTGAAACTGGGATGAATAAGCAAGGGAGCAAGCAGCTCCAACATCCTCCCACACTCCTACAGATTTGCATCTCCCGGCCCCAGCACGTCAGTGCAAAGAGAACTCGGGATGCTCCGAATTCACACCCCCGAGACACAGAGCTGATCCCCGACACAGCGGCAGCACTGCCGCTGGGAAGTCCTACGCAGAGGCAAGGCTGGCACTCTGTCACGCTCCCAGACTCTCCAGCAGAGCCTCACGCCCCCTTAGGCATCGGACCGGGGTACACAACCACAACTCAGCTCGCTGAAGTGTACACTGAGCATCTGCGTGGAGCCCTTGGCCAGGAACCCGACTCTGGACTAGCAGCCCACCTTACAGCCGCTGCATGATGCCTCCAACATCAGAAGCAGCTCCGGCTGGTCCGCAGGAGCGTCGCAGTGCAAAGAGGAGCGGAAAACAGCCCCGTTCCGCTCGGCACTGCCTCCCCAGGACGCCTCATGCTGGGCAGAAGCCTGCAGGCAATGCTGCAGAGCACAGCTCCAAACAGCTGGGCTGGTCCAAGTCCCGACAGGGGGAAGCTGCAGCTCGGGTGCACGCCGTGTGCGCTGTGCACAGCCGCTGCAGCTCGAGCCCCGTAGGACTGACTGCCTGTCTGTGTGGGAGGTGTGTCCTTTTCCACTCAACACTGCAGCTTCTTCCCCCATCTCTCAACTAGACTCAGTCTTCCCATTTTCAGGAGCACAAACGCAGGCCAGCACAATTCTCTGACCTGGCAGCACCAGCTCCGCCAGCAGTCCCCATTCGGTTTCTTTTTTATCCCGTCTCCCAGCGTCCCACGCTAGCTCGGCAATGCCACTGCTCCCTAATTTTCCCAGAGCCAGGCTGACAAGCAGCCTGAGCGTGCTCCCGCAGCTCCCCAGGTCTGCACCCTGGCTCGTGCTTTCAGAGCCGGAGCCTTCTCCCCTGCGACTCCCAGGTAACTGTTCTGTCATTTCTTTACATTTCCCACCTGAGGGCATCGCTTTCTTCCTCGCCCCCAGATCGCTCTCGCCTGCTGCTGTTACTCAGCTCCACCAAGCCCACTTGAAGACACGCCGTACAAGCTCAATACAACGCTACTTCAGGTCCCAAACAGGCTGGCTGCTCTCAAAGAAAGGGCTACAAGTAGATCTGTCAGCGTAAACGCGCTGTGCTCCCCACTTTGCAGCCAGTGCTGTTCAACAAACCAGCGCAGCCTGCAGATGGATTTTGCTCTTCCCTAAATATTCAAGCAAGAGGGCCCAAGACGAGGGCAGGTAAAAACATATGACAGACCTGACAGGGCAGGGTTTAATCTGTGTATCTTTACGAGACAGCATGCCTCAAATAAAACACAATCTCTCCTTCCAACAAGGAAAAGGAAGAAACTGGGTAACCTCTGGCAAAAGAGATTTGTCCTGATTTTTTTTCTTTTCTTTTTTTTTTTTTTTTTTTTTTTTTAAGAGGGACAAAACAATCTTTGTCCTCATTTTGCTGGGCACGCAAGCACAGGGCAGCCTCCGTACCCGCCGCCCCAGCTCGGACAGCGAGTAATAAGCACGACCGGCCCAGCTTTACCCAGGCTTATCGAAACTAGGCTGTACAGTCTAGGGAAAGCTGCATCCCTGTGCTCAAGAGAGAGGTAGAGCATAGATGGGATTTCCAGACTACACCGATAATCGGCTCACAGAAACCAGATCGGACAGCACACTCTCAGAGGTCACCGCTCGGCTCCACGACGTTCACTTCAGACGCTGTTCCTTTAAACGTGGCTCCAGAGACCACACAAGGGTTAAATCTGCCTATAAATATCTGTTCTCAGCAGGGCTGCTGCTCTGAACCCTCCAGCCATCTGTTCTAGCTTTCCCCCATCTAAGACTCTAACATCTGAAACACGCTCACAATTCTTAGGAGTGCTCCCAAAAATAGACCAGCGCTGTGGCTTAGCTCTGTCGCCTGTGTCTGTGAGCGCAGGAGCATGTATGCGTGCGCCTGTGCCGGCACAAGCCTGGAGCTGTGCGGATACGAACACGTCTGCCTCTGTGACGGCGAGCAGGCCCGCACCAGCACGGCTCTATTTGCATCCATGTTGGCGTGGGTGTGCCTGCTTAACCGCAGATCCATGCGAATCCGCACGAGCGTGTTCACGCCGGTACAAACCTGCATCTGCACGCGTGTGCGCGTTTGTACCAGCGCGGGGGCGTGAGAGAATGTGGCAGCCTCTCTGCCAGTGGATGCGACGGCAGTCCTGCCGTGCCCTCTTCCCCGGCGGGACGGCAGCGCGGCGGGACGCGGCCAGGCACCTCTCCCGCCGCAGCCCGGCCCTGCCTGGCCTCAGCATGAACCAGGTTGTCCTGCAAGGTGCCGCTGTCCCCAGGCCTCGGCGCTGCAACCCAGACAGCGAGTCTACCCTACAGCACAGCAGGGAAGGGAGGACGCTGGTTCTCTCGTTCAACGCTTGGCTCAGCAAATTCAGCAACCCCACCTCCGGGCACCAGAACCTCGCTGCGAAAGCAAGTAAAGCCTGATCTGCGCGAGGCCGGAGACACGCCACCCTGCTCGCATCCAGCCGGGGCTTGCAGGATTTCCTCAAGCGCTCCAGAGAGCCGGGGCAAGGCACCTACTGCAGACACAACAGCTTTCTCTTGGAGCAGAGCGGGCTCCAAGTGTCTCATAGCCCTTTCCAGCTATCAAAGACATCAGTAGGTTCACCCTTCCGACTGCTGAGCCCACTAGCCTCGCTCCGCACGGGCAAATCCAGGAGACAATGATCATCTTTGCGCTCACAAGGCAAAATGGGAAACAAGCTGTCAGCTCCCAAATCCAGACATCTTGTCCAGGGGCAGATCGTCCTCCTGAGCATCCTCAGGGCACAGCACTGTCCACCTGCTCTGCGCCCAGCACAGCTCGCACTGAAACACCCATCATTCAGCAGGGACCATCGCAGAGCAGCTCAGCCCTGGCTGCTGGCCCTGCTGACACCGCATCACAGGGCGATGTGCACGCAGAGCCACAGGGAGGGGACAAGCGGTGTCCATCCTCCACGCAGTGCCGACAGCCCGAGGACCAGACAGCAGCTAGGTTTGCATCTCTAACTAGTTCCACTGGAGGGATTTTTCCCTTCCAGACCGAGTAAAACTATAGACAGAGCCTTGAACGCAGAAGTGCCTGGCTGCGGTATGGGACGGGGCTGTCTCAGGGCGCTCCGTTTCTGCCCGTCGCTAGCCCCCACGGCGGCGTGGTGGGGAACGCCTGCCACAGCGCGGCACACGCAGAGCTGAGCCTCCCCGACCAACACTCACACACACGCACGCACAGCCCACCGGTGAGGAACGCTGCGGGGGGCTCTCTCGAGCCTGTGCCGGCACGCGAGGGCTGGTGGAAGGGACCAAGGCCGCCATACCAGGGTGCTGCACTACTGAAGTCTCGTTCGGCTTTTCCTGGAGTGCATTCAGAAGGGGACCTGACAGGTAGGAAGGGCAGAGGGCAGAAAGCACGTACCACCACGGTTTTGCTCGGGGTTTGCCAGGTGGCCCCGTCTCTTTCACCCCTCTGACGTACTCGAGAGAGCCGGCTAGATGCAAGAACTATAAGCAAGACTTTCCAAGAAGCCCAAAATGCAGGTCCACCTTCAACTCAGGTGACCGCGTAACTGGGGAGAGCTTGACGTTCCAGCTCTTCGTTTCAGCCTTTGACAGGGGGATGTGCTGGGAAACAGCCTCAGCAGACTGAGTCAACACAGCTCTATTTCTGACAGAGGGAAAAAAAAACCCCATTGATCCAGGTATTGATTTGATGCAGGAGTTTGTGTTTGTTTAAAAGTTTGCCCATGGGTGAGACCTTGTTACAAGCGTCTTTCCTGGTGATGAGGTTAGAAACAGACCGTGCCGAACTCCGGTCACCTGCCTAGGGAGCAGATGGAAGCAGGTGTGGAAGTTAAGTAGTCCCTCGGGGATGCTTCCCTCCCCCACTCCCCCAACATTAAAAACCAGGTTGCTGGGTGGAGGAACACCACGAACAGCTGTAAGGCAGCACCGGCATTTCGAGGACCACGGCGCAGCTAGGGTGTAAACGGGGGGCTGGCAGTTTGTGAGGCCAAAAGGACTTAAACAGCAGGTCCATTTCAGGATTATTTCCTGCCCTGCCTTTCTCTCAGAAAGAGCAAGGGGATTTTCGAGATCCCCACAGGTTTGCAATCCAACCAGGCAAGGGCCTGAGAAGCAGAGAACAACACTGACCGGGACAATGTGGAACTGACAACTCTTGTTTCCTTCCTTCCAGCAAAAGCAAAAGCACACAGATAGCGGGTACCTGCTTGGTCCTGGTACTTAACATAGACAACTTCCAAAAGCACTGCACGCATCAGCCCCTGTGCCAGCTCAGGCCCCCAGCGGGCTCCACGTTTGGTGGAAAATAACGGTCTCCACTGCAGGACCCGGCCACGGGTGCCAGCAATCTGCAGGTCGCTCCGAGTTACTATACTCCATTCCAGACCGTTCCTGCTCTTCTTCTGGCCCACATATTTGCCAAGCGAACGCCTGCAAGTAAGCTTAAGGAGAAAGCGTGGCTGCATCAGGTGCAGTTACTCCATCAGAGAGATACTCGGGTCTTGCTTCAGAGCTCTCCTCTTCCCACACCTCCTCAAACCCTATGGGCACAAGCTCTTAAGAGTCGGGCCAGGGAATTGAGGACAGGCTGAGGACTAGGCACACCTGAATGCAGGAGGTGCATCGCCAGCAGCTACCTCCTGATCCCAAAGCTCCTTCCCCTAGCGCCCAGCAAACGTGCAGCATCCGTTGCCCTCTACTCGCGTCCAGCCCCAGCGATCTCTGCCAACAAGCACCAGATCCCAGCAGCACCGCTCACTTTTCCTAACCGCTTCTGTCCTGCTATCCCAGTCCCGCATGAACCGCAGACGTACGCACACTGCAGTCTTTTCGTAGCCACCTCCAGCTGTATAGCACAGGCAGGGCCTCTGACCATCGGGGAAGAGCTTGGGCACAACTACGCGTGCAGAGAGACATCTTCCAGGGACTAAGATAGCTATTGCTCCCCTCACCTCTGCATTCCCCACGTGACACATGGCAGAGAGGCTCAGCCTTACCGGGAGCTCGCAGGCACCTTTCCCCATTGTATTCTCAAGCCTCCTTGTGCACCTTTAAGTTCCTTTCATTTCAACGGAGCAAAATATTCTGGAGGATTTATTTTGCCATTTACATTTCTTAGCCCATCACATCCCTTCCTGCTAAACTAAAAAAAAAAAAAACCAGTAAATCAACTTCTCCCCTTCCCTGCCTTTGCTGCCTTGGAAGTCTGTCTTGCAATTGCGCGGTGATATATGACGGAGGAAGCAGCAAACTAGTTCAGACCAGTGTGGGTATCCTCAGATACCCGCACGGCTCACAGCAGCCAACCGGCTGCTTGCTTTCATGCAGCCCTCTTGCTGAAGTACACAGAAGCCAGAGTCAGGCTGAAGCATTTGCTGCCATTTATGCATTTGAAATAGCAAAAAATCAACACACAAATTAAGAAAATCTGTCTCTGAGACCAACTAACCAATTTGCACCTGAAAACTCCTCTTGCCCTGAGGAGCCGCCTTTGTTTGCTCAAGGAAGTTTTGCTCCCGCGAGGTGCCGCACGCTCAGGCGCCCAGTGACCCCCCTGGGGTTGGACACACAGCGAGATCCCACGATCCGTCGCGCAATTCAGGCCGGGATGCGGGCTCGCCACAAGCAACGAGCCGAGCCGGCAGCACTCGGATCGTACCTGCGTCACCCCCTGCGCCATGTCCCCCCCGCCCTGGGAACAGGTCACACGGCTGCCCACAGATGGGCTACAGAAGCTGGATGCATATGGAGCAAAGATGTTGATGGCCAAAGCACAGGCCACGGGGCAGGAAACCACCCCCCGTGCATGCACCCCATTGCTGCCCAAGCCCAGCTACAGCTGGCTGCAGGGACGCGCACGGTGGGAGCACAAGGTGGGACAGTGACCGGTGGCCTCCCTGAAAGCCTAGGGGATAGCTGAGCTCCGAGGTCGGGGTGCTGCTCCCTGGGAATTAACAGACCAAAGCAGAGGCCCAGGAGCGCTGCCAGTGGCAAGCAGGGGTCTCTCGGAGCTTTTGCGTCCCCATCCGAGTCCCAGCGCTCCGGTGCACCCGTTTCACCCTAGCGCTTGGTGCAGCAGGCAGGGAGCGAGCCGTTCAGTCCCCCGCTGTGGGGGGTGATACCAGTGCTTACCAGCGCAGTGGAAGCAGGCAGCTCCTGTACCACCCTACCGCACCAGCGCCCACAGGAGATGCCCATGTCCCTGTGGCCAGAACACACGTGTCGTGCGCAGCCTGACAGCACGAGGCGCCTGACACCCAGCCAGCTGCCCACGCAGCCTGCTGCCGGAGAGGCCGGACACGCCTGCTCCGCCCTCAGCAGCACAGCGTCTGGCGGCCCCGCTACGAGATGTTGGGCTGTTCACGCAGGAGGGCTGTTGGCTCCCATCCTCCCAGTGGAAAAGCCGACTCCAGGGTGCGTTTCAGCCAGCCACACCTGCGCCAAGGCAGCCACGAGCCCTTGTAAATGCTCAGGAACAAAGCTTCGCCTCTCGCCTCCTCCTGCCCCCTGAAAGCCAGCCCGCAGCCCGCACGGCTCCTAGGTGCCAGCGGCCGAGGGAGACTTGCTCCTCGGCTCCCATCCTCCCAGGCCTGGCCTGCACAGCCTTAGGCACGACACTTCACCTCTCCATCTAATTGCCCGTACAAGAGCGGCCGCTGCCATCAGCCTGCGAAGGCCTGGCCGCAGCGAGCAGCCCTCCCTCCTCCCAGGCAGCATCACTGCAGGCAGAAGCAAGGCGGCAAAACCAGGCTGCCATCCTGCACCTTCTCCCCCTAGACCGATTCTGAAAATAAAAACCAGCTTCCACTTGTCCTGGCCCTGAGAGAGAAGGAGGCAGAAAGAGGTTTGTTGTCAATACATGAAACTGTCGCTAAGTGAAGGAGGAAAAAAATCCGGGGGGGAGGGGGGGGACGAGGGAGGGGACAGAACCGCATTTTTACTTCTGGTGGCCAGCCAGCTGACTGACTCAGCCAGTTTGGTCGCCTGCCATATAGATTTAAAAACAAAACCAAGCTCTCGGAGAGGGGAGAGAAGGGGATTCGGATGAACGTGCTTTTTTGTTGCGTGTCGAGCAGACCCTAGACCGGCCTAAGACGCGTTTAGGAAAATGGCTTCCCTGCCACATTGTGCCCAAGGGCTCGGCACAGAGCAAGGCGCAGCACAGGTCTGCCGCTGCCGTGCTGCTGCCAGCGCCACGCGCGGCGCGAGGCTCCCGCCGCAGCACCGCTCCCGGCAAATCCGGGTCTGGAGAGGAGCGCGGTGAAAGCCCAAGGCTCCAGAGCTGGTTCCCGCCAGCCACCTTGAGGGCTAGACACAGCGGTCTTGGTCCCCAGGCAGAGTGCCTCTACCGCCAGGCAGCACGGCCAAGGCCAAGGTGACCTGCTACGTCTGAGGTGTCCTGCATCTGCTGGGAAGAGAGCTGCGCACTATGCTGCGGGCAGCTCCCCACCTTCGCCTGCTCCCTGCCGGAGGAATGTGCATGGGAGGTGGGAGGTGGGAGGAGCGGGGAAGAGGTTGTTTTGAAATACCAGCTCCCGTTTTATTTATCTGGATCCCACAGTGACCATGGCACGGTAGCCACTCGCAACGAGTGCTTTCTGTTCCCAAAGCGCTGGACAAACCCGGACACGCACTCCCCACGCCCTTTGCAGCAACGCAACAGGCTGGCACGATCGGCATGGCACCAGACACGCAGAGCTCACTGCCCCACACCGACTCGGTGCGTCCACACCGCCGGACGGCCATAAAACAATCGTACGTGAATGAGCAGTACCTGGCACGCTGCAGCTGCGGCAGGCATTACAAACACAAGCTGGTGAAGCCTTGTGAGCCTCCCACGCAGTGATCTCCCATAGAAACTGGCCAGCCTCCCTGGAGATTAATCTCTCGCTCACTGCGGGGAGCGCTGACAGAATAAGTTACCTAAGGAGCTGACGACAGGTAAGAGCAAACCCTGTGGCTCTTATTCCCGTTTCAAGATAGCAGAACAGAGGCACAGAAAAACCAAGGCCTTGCCCAAAGCTGCCCCAGCCATCGGCAAAGCCCAGAAGAAAACCTTTGCCCTTTGGCTCCCGGTCCCCAGCACGGACATTAAGACAATACTGAAGCGTGGTCCGCCAGCTACCCCGGACGAGGTGTCACCTCCAGCAGCGCCCCGCCAGCCTCGTAAGGGCTCGGAAGAGAGGTGCGGATGTGCACCGCCGTGGGCACGGGGAGCAGGTGCGGGGACCCCCCCGAGGACTGCTGCAGAGAGGCACCCGGGCAGCCTGCTGCTGCCGGCGCTGGTTCACGCGGGAAGCAGGCGGACAGACGCAAGGACAGCCGCCAAGCCAGACAGGACCCGCCGCTGCAGGGCGAGGGGCGCCGCTCACAGACGGGCGGCTCAAGCTCTCCCCAGCCTTCAGCCTGGCGGGAACAGGCTGGCCTCACCTTCGGAGATGTTTCTGATTTGAGCAGAAGGAGCAAGACACGGGGCTGGGGGCAGGGGAGGGGAGCGACGGGTAGAGGTTTGCAGCGGAGCTAAAAGGGGAGATTTAGTAACTGTCGGAAAAAATGGCTGCTTTATTGCAGGCAGCTTGTAAACCCTGGAGCCTGAAGGTCTGGGAGTAATTTCTCCCTCCCACGTGCTGGGCTCAGTTTGTACTGCGGGTCAGAGGTCAGTGCTTTTCCAAAGCATTCTGGGAAAGACGCCAACTGGAGCAAGCTGCTAAACACCGCTCCTGCGGCAGGGCCCAAGCTGCTGAGAGCAGCGGGCTGGAGCGCACCGTTAACCCTTCGCAGGGCGATTCCTCCCCGCCGTCCCTCCTGGCTCCAGCCCTCGAGAAGTGCAGGAAGCGCAGGGTGGGGAGGGTGCCTGCTGCGGACCCGCCAGAACGGCCTTCCCCAGAGGCCGCCCTGCACGGCGCTGGGCTGGGGAGGCAGCTGGCCTCCCCGGAGCGCCAGCTGATGCCTCGGCATCGACCGGGGCCCGGACTCGGCCACCCGCGTGCAAGCTCAGCCCGCGTCCTGGCTCGCCAGCCACCGAGTCGTGCCGGCGGGCTAGGTCCGGGAGTCAGACTCCTCGCAGGGGAAAACAAGAGGCCAGTGGAGCGAGAGCCGAGCGCCTGCGACAAAGCCTCGCATTAGGCTCGGCATAGAGGGAAAGGCGGCTCACAGGAACGCGCCCAGCACCCCTGTAGAAGGGAGAAGAGCCCAGTACCGGTCTCCTCGAGCCCAGCACCAGTCCCTGCAGCCCACACGCCTGTCCCTGCCGTGCCACTGTCCTCCGAGAAGCCTGTAGGCACAAAGTCACAACCAGGGGCACTCAGGGGAGACAAAGCTCCCGTTGGCAGGGTCCAGACGGACTCCTGGCACCCCTTCTCTGCTCAGAGAAGGGATGCCCTCCCTCCCCAGCAACCTCCTGGGCCCTGGCGCTTCTTCTGCCTCCACTCATCAGTGCTTTCTTCCCAGGGTAATGTCATGCCCCGCTGCCTTCCACCTCTCCCCCACCGATCTCCTGGTGGAGGCAGCGACCGGCCTCCACGTGGCACCTTCTGCTTCTCCTCATCATTGGGTAAACACCCGGACCTACCAGTCTTGCCTCCAGCTGCTGGTGGTGCTCTCATTCCCTCAGGGGGGCTTTCAAGGCTGCCTGCCAGGGCTCCCTTATCTCCTCAGCCACCTCCTCCCGGGCTCCGGGACAGGGTCTGGCTGGTCGGGGGAGGCATGGCTTTGCTGTCTCACCCCTGCGATGCAGCGGCTCTGGATCACCTGTGCAGGCGAGAGCATGGCTTCCTGCAGCATTTCAGCTTCCTCTCCCAGGGATGTGTGCGAGCGTTTCTGGCCTGCAGCCCAGCCCCGCTGCCCCCACCCCACCGAGTATCCGCCAGCACACAAAGAGGAAGGGAGCTCAGTTCTGTTTCTCAGCGGCATCTCTCATCTTCCTCTCAGACGCATGCCCCATCTTTCCCTCGCTTCATCTCCTTCGTGCTCAGCGCCGCACCGACGAGGAGGAGGGGCCTGCGGTTACTGCCCAGGCAAACAGGAGACCCAAGCACTCGACTCGGGTCTGGCTGCCGGATCTGCTCTAGGCTCTTCCCCTCCGCGCAGCAGCACCGGTCCCAGTTGCCACAGACTGGTGCCCGACATCATGCCGATGGGTGCGCCGGGGCCCTTCGCTGGTGACACGGCAGAGCCTCAGCCCTGCTCGCCATGCAGCCCCCGGCCTCTGCTCGCCGCCAGCCAGACGCCCTGCCCCAGCCTGGTCCCACAGCTCCCATCTCTATGCCACGTCCTTCACAGGCACTCAGATAATTTCACCAGCTCCTCCGGTGGCAGTCACCCAGCTCTCCTGCTACTGCTTCTTCGACGCCTGGCACGGGCATGGGCCACAGCCTTACTTACCCAAACAGGGGGGCCAGAACCTACTGTCAACTAATCGTGTGCTGAGCAACGCTCCCCCCGCAACACCGCTTCCTCCAAGCTGGCACGGGGGAGCTGGCTGTGCCTCTGCACCCCTCTACCACAAAGACGGTCACAGCAAAGAAGACGATCCCTCTCCCTCCAAACACAGACTTGTGCCTTCTTGTCTAAACCCCTTTGAATCATGCTCGCATCTTTCTGATCCAGGTACAAAACGGCAAATTTCCCCACCGGCTTCGTTTATTCCATCTTTCCAAGCTCCTGTTTTCATGTCCCACCTGCAATCCCTCCAGCTCCTTCTTCCAAACCTGCCTTTACAGTCAGAGCTGCTGAATCCTCTTTCATCCTCTACCATATCTTCTGACTAATCCACATACCTCAGCCCTCCTTCTGGGCTTTCCCCGAGATCACAGCCCGGCGTTGCCTTCATGCTCCCAGCTACTGCTTCACCAGTTTCAGGAGAAAGGAGTTTGTTCCGCTCTCCCCCTGCCTGCCCCCCCCATGCCCTCTTCATTAAATCCTTCCGCTCCATCCCTCTCAGCTCCTCCGCTCTCACCTCCGGAGAAGCCCCCGGGCTAGAAGCACACACGCTACAGCCAAGGCATCTTGGTGACTGTCGTGTCGGGGGACTGGCCGGGCTTGGCATGAAGATCTCCTCCCAGGCTACCGCCACGCTTTCTGGTGACAAACGCATACCCACGGACAGGAACCTGGCACAGCAGCGCCCGCCGAGAGGCTGAAGGCACAGAAACGCCACTTTGGAGGGTGCTTCCTGCTGCCAGGGTGGCAGGACTACCAAGCCTGGGGGTTACTACTCTCAGAAGGCAGAAATCCACAGCCCTGCTGCCCTCAGCACCCAAGGAACACATCGTCCCACCGCTCCGCCACAGCGGAAAGAAACAGGCCTCCCTTCTCCACGAAGGGGCCAGACGAATACCTGGAATAGCGGACTTGGCCCCCCACAGCCGCGCAGGACGCGCCCCAGCCAGACACCGGAGCAGAGCATCCCGCGCTGGCACCAGGGCCGCAGCTCGCAGCTGACCTTGCCACATCTGCTCCAGTCAAACGGCTCCGAGCTTTTTGCCCCAGACTCCGCGCCTGCCTCAGGCCCCAGGCGCTGGTTGGAGACCTGCCAAGGAGAGGGCTGCCTGTTTGAATCACAAGCCAGAACTGGCTAAGCATCACCTTTAATAAGCCTTTCCCCTCCATCAGGCACCCTGATTTTTTTCAGCTACGGTCTTGTGAGACGGAAGGCTGCTTGGAGCCGAGCCAGCACCGGGGAAACCACCATTTCAAGGTCCTGCGAAGGAGCCTGTAAGAGCAGAGGGGAGCTTTGGTCGGGCGTGCGGGGGGTGATGCAAAGAGCAGGCTGTTCGCTGGGAAGCTGCTGCCGCTTGCCAGGAGGCGGTGGGGGAGGAGGCAGCAGATGTCCGCAGACAGCATTTGCCGAGAGCCTGCAGCGCTCCAGCCCAGCGAGGGGAGGAAGGCGGCGGCTGGTGCCACTGCTGCTGCATTGTAATTGAACAGGACAAACACGACGGAGTCTGCCGAGAAAGCTCACGTTGCCTTTCCCCTCCGATAACAGCTCCTTCAGCGACGGGAAGCGGGAGTCCCGGCACCCCGGCTGGGAGGTCGGAGAAAGACCTTAGGATGACTGTCGAGAGACCTTGAAAGCAAAAGGAAAAAGCCCTGCCATGAAGACTGCAAGACCGCTCTTGCCCAGGAAGCAGCAGCGGCTGCAAACCCCGGCGCAGCCATCGCGCCGGGGCCGTCTGGCGACGGGGGCCGGGGTGAAGGCAGCATGCTGCAGCCCACGAGCTGCCTTTATTCCTGGCATGCGCGACAGCCGGGCACTGACAGCCAGAGCCCAGGCAGGTGCCCGAGGATGGATGCACAGCAGATTCCCGGGAGAAAGAGGAAGAGAGCCCAGGAGGCTCTGGCTGCAGCCTCCCACTTTGGGCAGCGGAGCCAAAAGGGGAGATGCCCCCCACCAAGGTGGGGATGCACGTTCCCCCCCTCGTTTTGCAAACAGCGGACACAGGGCTGGCGCCGTGGCGGGCAGCCAGTGAGCCCAAGCCCAGCCGTGCTGCTTTCGGTGCGAGCGTGAGGTGCCGGCAGGCTCCGAGGCAGCTCACGTGGTTCTTGTTTCCTGCCTCTGGGCAGAGGAGGTTGGCTTCCTCCCCACCCTAGAGCAGTGAGGCCGACCAGGGGAGCTCCGCATCCAGCAGCTACCCCACGACCACCCTTCTCCCACAGGCTTTGTCCCGCACCCGGGATGTGGCGAGCCAGGCAGCGTCAGCCTGTCAAGACATACGGTGGCCAGGAGCAGCGCCTTAGAGAATGGGACCCACGGCACTGGCACCCCCGAGGGGCAGCGGCAGGTCCTAGGCAAGCCATCCTCCCGTCAGACAGCATCCTGACCGTCGCCGGGGTCTACACAACCCTCTCTCGCTCACTCGCTGCCCAGACTGCTCAAAAAGACCTTAAAACCCCCAGAAAAATGGGCACTTGCCGTTTCGGATGGAAAGGAACCAACTTCAGCCAGAGGGGTCTTTGGCTCATTAAGCGATCCCACCCTCAGGCTTGTTGTTCAGATCAAACCAAGCAGCTCCTGGGCTCCTCCTACAGCACACTGAGATGCGGTCTGGCACTTAGGTCCACTTGAGTCCTCTTAAAATAAAAATTAATTGATATGCAAATCAGACGAGGCATTAGAGTAGTCTGCTGGCCAAGGGCGATGCACAGATTCCCTGCTGCTTCACGCTACAACCCCAACTCCCCCACACCTCTCCTCCTCCCCAAGCCCAGGGTCAGCCGTCAGCCACGGCGCTCCAGAGCCGGGAGGACCCTGCGGACGCACGCCTTGCGTGCAGAAGGGAGCCTGCATGGCAGGTGTTCGTCTTGAGCCAGGTCCCAGCTCTGCCTCGTCCCCTCCCTGACCCTCAGCACGTCACATCTGGCAGGAGCACGGCTGGGCTCGCGCCGGGCCACTTGCACACGATCAGACTTTGCGCCTGCAAAGCAGACAGCAGAGCTGCTCCAGGCACTTCAGCGTCCGTGCCCAGTGGGGAGGCAAGGAGGTAGCAAGACAACTAAGAGCCTGGCCTCCTGGCATGTTTGCTACTGGGATTCTTCTATCAGTTTCCGAGACAGATCAATTCTTTGCACGCTCCCGATAGCTTTTCCAAATATACTGCAAACAGCAGCCACAGCCCTCGCACCACCCGCAGCCAGGAACAGCCACAGACCAAACGCCGAAACAGCAACCATCCAACACGCTCAGGATCAGGTCACGGAGGCAGGGCAATCCCAAAACGGGCCGTGACTCTCGGACAGGCTCCCGTCTCCTCGCTCCCCCTCCAACCAACCAACCGCCAACTACAGCTACCTTCTTCCGCAATCTTGTTTTAACCTGAGGATGGGCGACGCAGGTGACCTCTCCATCTGGTCGCGGCGGGGTGAGCACAAAGCTTGGCATCGCCCAGACAGGGATCAGCAGCCCGGAGGGATGCCAACATCATCCCTTTCCACTTAAAGGGCTTGGAGCATGGCTCTGCCAGCACCGGCCTGAGAACTAGGAAATCCTAGGGTGGCTGGTTTGCTTCACTGGTGTTGAAGTACCCAGCATGGACCTCCAAGGGCCTGCGGGCTACTGCTGGGAATTCAGAGGAAAGTACTTAAGAAAGGCAGCCTGTTATTGCAATAGCCTTAGATTTTTGCACAGGGGTCCATACCAGCATCAGAAAAATACGTGGAGCCCTTAAAAAGAGTCTAAGCCTGCTAATATAAGTAATGCATTTTGATTAGACGAGGACTTTGCGAAATTACTTTCGATTAAAAAGCATAATAAACTAACCGATAAACATTTGCCACCAGCAGCTGAGCCTCTCTGAGTATTTTGTAAGCGCTGTGCGGGCTGGGGAGCGGTCACTTACATGTAAGGTCCCGATTGCACACACACTCAGGTGGGTAAATCCCTCTCCTCACTAAAATAACAAACGCACCTGCAAAATCAGGGCTAAAATTACATTTATAGCAAAATATTTGTAAGTGGCAGGACACCACTTTGCTGAAGTTCTGCTTAGGGCAAAGTAAATCCTTTCTTTACAAAATATTTACAACTTCAAGCTCACGAAACTGACTTTCAATGAGCAAAACCAGGTTTGGGTTTTGGGAGGGCTTTTTGGTTGCTTGGTTTTGTGCTTTGAAACGGGCTCCAAAGCAGATTCAAACACTGAAAACTGTCATTTCTTTTTTTTTTTTTTTTAAAGAGAGAGTTTTAAAAGGGAGCGGGGAGCAAAACCCGCACTGAATTCTCCAGTGGAGGTGGGCAACCGAGGCAGATCATTAGCAAGCCACGGACGTGCGGAAACGTTCTGGGAGGAAGGGTGCTACTGACTGCATTACAAGCACACTGCTGCACTTATCCGTTCTTCTTTTGGGGCCCTACTGTTCTCATGGCAAAGACGACAAACAAGGCTTCGGACTTGTCACCCGTGGTGTCAACTTCATGTGAAACGGGATTCTCTGCTGACAATTAGGAAACTAATTAAAGAGTGCAAGAAACATCCACTTCAGCCACTCTAAAGCAGATATACGCAGGTGCATCACAGGAATAAATAACAATAACAAAAAGGTTTTTAATTCTTCTTTGAATACTTTTCCCAGCAGCTCCCCACGCGTTTCGAGCTCCGAGAACGAGCTGGGACGGAGCAGCTCATCTCTGCGCGAGGCCAACAGGAGAGCCGCGCTCGTACTTCCCAGCACCAGAGCCACGGCGCTCGGCCTCCGCTGTCAAACGCAATCTCGGCTTCTGCCCGCGAGCCCCGAGAAAGGACAGGGGACATATCACTCATTTTCCAGGTGGAGGAGGGGATGCAGCCCCGGGAAGGTGCTTTCTCCCGCCCGACACAGCAGAAAGCTGGGGATGGGTGGAGCGATGAAAAAAAGAGAGAGGAGGGCACGGTTCTGGTGCCCGCATCCCGCTCTTAGGGCTGCCAGGCCCGCACAGGCTGCCAAATCAAATAGCCATCCAGCGCCGCGCTCCTGACAGGCGTAACAGGCAAAGCCCCCAAAGCAGGACTGGCGCGAGGCATCCTTCCACCCAGAGCCACCGCTGCCCACGTCTGATGCTCATCCACCACGACTGGCAGCAGCTGATGCCTACGGATCCCACAGAAACCCCGATCTCTCCCGCCGGAGAAGCTCCACAGCTCCCCAGGCCGCTGCAGTTTGTACAGGCTCCAACCAACACCCCCGTCCCGGTCTCTGCAGGTGCCTTTTTACTGTTGGAAAGGGATCTGGGACAGTGTGAGGACACGCGAGGAGGATGGGAAGGACCAGCCCGTAGCCCCCGTGCCTCTCCGACAGAAGCGCTTGTCGGGAGTTCAGTGCCGCCATCGGTGGGCTCCGCCGAGGGAAGCCAGACAAAACCGAGGGCAGACCTTCAGCACCCCCCCGAGAGAGAGTTTACCCGAAACTGAAGGCTCCCAGTTCCCTTCTTGGTACCATCTTACCAAGGGAAGGCAGGCAAGCCCCAGCTTATTCTGTGCCCAGGTTTCTCCTACTGTAACACGGTTGCTCAGCCAAAGGGGCAAACTACACAAGCCTGTCCCTTTCAGGTCAAACATTGTGCTGGCGCCACCCGTGTTCCTACATTCCTGTGCCCACCGGCACCCTGCCTGGGCACTCCGCCGTCCCCCGTGACGGGGAGACGACCAGCCCAGCGTCCAGCGGCGCTCCTTCCCACGAGCCTTGCAGACCGACACGCAGCGCACCCACGAACGGGAGCCTCGGCCTGCAACCGCAGTGGAAATAAAACTACTGCCATTCAGAGAAAAGGCATAATTAGCAAAGATTAAACAGCCAGTAGCTACGCCGGCAGCGGGGAGGGAAGAGGCAGACCACCACCGCCCTGTAGAAGCGGAGTGGCTGCTTCCCTGCGCCCCTCACGCACCCCCCCAGAGCCCTGCGGGTCCTGTCCCGTGCCGTGCCCAGCTCCGGCGGGAGGCACCGAGCCGGCTCGCCCCGATCACTAGAAAGCATCTATACCACAGTATACAAAATCCTTCCTGTCTTCTTTTCCAAACGCATCTCACCCCCTCTCAACTGGGACCCCCTCATAAAAATAAGAAGAGACAGGCCTTTCCTGGCATTTCCTTTTTCTGAAAAGGCTGTAAAATTTTCCAAGCGTAGCCAGAGCCAGAGCAAAGTTTGTCAGAAGCTCAGCTCATTAGGCGGCTGCTCAAGGAGCCCCGCGGGAGGCGCAGGCTGCATAATTCAAAGCAGCTTGGACCCTGAAAAGAAAATAGAAACCAGGCTGCGAGAGCGAGGGGGGCAGCTCCAGCTCCGGTGTAACCCCTGCTCTGGGAGTGCCCCATCCGCAGGGCTCAAGAGGAGCCCCGGCCCCAGCAGAGGTGCTGCGGCCAGCCCAAGAGGAGCTGGCACCAGGCGGAGGAAATTCCAAGCCTGTTGCTTCTGGCAGCCACACCGGGCCCTGGCTAGGACCTCGGCAACCTGGAAACCGGCTACTCAGCAATTTTCTTGCCATCCAGAGGGCTTGTTCTGAACCACAGTTTCACTTCCCCCTCCCTGCGCCGCAGCCCAAGAGGCAGGGAACACCAGAGGCAAAAAAAACGTTTGCTCAAAAGCTGTTGTGACCAAGGACCCCCCGAAACTGCTCCGCTCCGGGACGGCAGTCTGGAGCTGCTGCCGGCCCTGGGTCCCCCCCTCCGTTACATCTGGGGGCGGGGAGAGCAGAGGAAACTTGCTTGGACCAGCCCTAGGTCTCCCTGGTTCCTTTTGCTCCTTGCCAGAGAAAAGTTCAAACAAGGCTGCACAGAGGCAGGACACAGGCAGCTTTCAGCCCAGCCTAGCTGCCGTGCTTGAGGCTCGCCTGTGGCCGGACCCGCTCCGTTCAGGCCCTGTCTGGCCTGATCCTCTGCTGCAGACCGGTGCTGGAACGAATCCTGCAGAGGAAGTGGTGAAAGCTCCAGTGCTGCAGGGGTTTCCACAGCCTCGGCCAGCTCGCTGTCAGGAGAGTCACCCAGAGATGCAGCCCTTGCTCTCAGTTACTGCCCTTCGGAGCTCCCCATCCCAGCTCCTCGCTGCCCCGAGCCCGCAGACCGCCAGGGCTGCAGGAGACCTACAGCATGGCTACTCGGGACCCCCGCAACGGCCTCTTCATAAGCCAGCGTCCTCTACCAATTGCAGCCTCACACTGTGCCTTTCCCAGGAAGCCAGGAGCCCAGCACTGCGTAACAACAGAGCAGCCATCCCACCCACTGCCGAAACCCCTTCCCATCTGAAGGGGAGCACAACTGTTCACTGGTACACAGCTCTTGAGCAGCATCTTTCTCCCACAGAGGATATTCAGAATATATTTTCTATTAGGAGGCCTGCAGTGCTCCGCAGAGTCCTTGCCTGCGGAACCCGTCAACCGATCCGCACCCGACCATGGCAAGACTGAGTGGCGAGTCCAGGAAGACCATCCGTGAAGCCAGCTTCAGGAGGGCACACGTTGCAAGCAGCAAGAAACAGCTCCCCTTAACTTAAACCCTTAAGAGAAGCCTGGGTACGGCTCTCCAGACAAGGGTACAGCGTTCTGGGAGAACAGCATTTCTCTGCAGAGCACGCATGGGACGAGGACCACGGTGCTATTTGGAGAACCAGACGCTCGACTGTCTGTTTGCCGCTGGTCTGTCTGACAGTCAGTTTGCGACTTCTGCTATAACCACTTGAGTCATAGCTTTCTAACTTACGGTTTTCTCAGCTGGGCAAATCCTGGAGATGAGACACTCAGGGACTGGAAAGCTCACGGACGCCCCAAGCATTGAGGATACTTCACGAGAGAAGCTCCTGACCTCCAGCTTCTCCGAGGGCTGGAAAAGCCCCCGGACACCTGGGCTAGAATAGGAGGCTGAGACCTAAAGAGGCAGCTGAGGAGGAGCAGAGCGATGAGCAGGAATCGGGACTCCTGGCATCTGGCCCTAGCTCTGCCCCATATTCCCTTCCTGCCTTTGGTTAAGTCATTTCCTTTCACTTTTCCTCCCAGTCTCTATTTTGAAGGCAAAAAAAACCCCAAGGCCTTGCTTCTGCGGAGCGCTCAAAACCTCCTCTGGCCTGTGACAGTGCAGAACATCACTACCGCCAGAGGCTGCAAGACGCCCGGCGTGCAGGAGCCACGCTGCTCACGCAGACCCCGGCAGAGCCTGGCACTTCCTGTGCTTACGTTTCGAGAAGCACCGAGTCTGTAAACAGTCAGTGCCGCGGAGCATCTTCTGCACGAACCGTATCCTAGCCTGCTCCCCTCCTTGGCCACTGCATTAAGCAGCTGAGCAAGGAAAAGGAAAGCTGCTCAGCTGAGCCGTGACAGAAGGAGCAGCGTACCCACACGCGGCGTTGCTCCGGACAGCCAGCCTGCAAGGAGGTGGCCCTCAAGCCGGTAGCGGCGAGGATGGGTGAGGGAATATACAGCAAGTTAAAAGGGAGGGGAGGATGGAAACAAACAAACAAACTACAAAAAAACAACCAACCAAACAAAAAAAAAACCCACCAAAACCCAACCCAACCAGCAGCACAAAGAGGCAGGCTGGAGTAGAGGTGCCCGGGGAGTGGGCCCTAGCTAGGGCTGGTGAGCAGCTCCTGCTGCGCCCTAGCAGGTCCGTCCTGTGGCCTCCCACATACTTCAGGGAGAGGGAAGACCAGTAGGCACAGGCAGGAACAAGGAGCACTCTGTGGTTTTGCTCGGTATTTCAGGCCATCTCTCACACAGGAGGAGCTCTGCTTTGCTTTCCAAGTCTCGCCCTCTCTGGCACGGATCACAAACCTGGCTTCTGGCCCAGGACTTGGCTCCAGCAGAGCTCCTCACCAAACAGGGTGACGCCCCACCTCTGGGCACAGCGCACAGCCCCATCTTAAAGCCATCTTGAGGCTACTGACCCAGCATCAGAAGAGGCTCCCCATCATCCCCTAGCTGGGATTCAAGGCATCTTGAGTTGCAGCTGAAAAAAAAAAAAAACAAACCCCAAATCTAGCTCCTGCTCTGGGTGGAAGCAAAACCCAGTAACAAAGCGCCACTTTCTCTAGCAGCTCCGGCCGAAGCTGGCAGACAATCTGCCCGCATCGGGGAAGCGCAGACTCCCAAAGACACCTAGGCACAGCTAGCATGATCCTCTGCCTGCAGCTGCCCAGGAAAGACGCAGTAGGACAAGATGCCAGGTGAAGGCCCTGCCCCTCCACCACCGGCAGCACGGAGGGGCTGGAAACCACTGCCTGATGCAGCCATCTGACAACCAGCAAGGATGCTGGGATACAGGGGAGCCACTTGTGGCCAGACACCAGTAGCTGCCGAAGAACCGGCGCACCACTCCAGAAAGAGCTGAGCAAGTGGGAAGCAGGCCTCATCCCTCTGGCTGCGCCGCGCCCAGCCCAGATGCGCACCCAGCGAGAGCAGAACAGGTTCCCACTTGGCTCCCCAGGGTGCCGCAGCCCACCATCCTCACGCTGCTTCCTCCAGAGGAGGGTCGCAGCTGGCATCAAGGCAACCCTGCCCGATGGGGAGCTGTGTGTCTGCAACAGCCCATCCTGTGCCCTGGCGGAGGGCCGGCAGGAGCGCAAGGTGGGAAGGGAGCTCCGGGTCCAAGCAAGCGGGACTTGGAGCTGGTCAGGGCACCCAACAGCAGCACACCCACTTCCAAGGCTTGGTGCAGGCTTGGGGTAGCCACACCAAGGGGTCCCGTGCTCCCTCTCCCGCCGCACCAGGAACCAGGCTGCCCAGGGCACCAGCAAGCACAGCTCGGCTCGCCAAGGACACGAGGAAGCGCACAGAGCTCCTGGCAAGTCGCCCCTCTGTAGCGTGGCTCTCCCTTAAATCAAAAGCAGGTGCCAGTGACACTAACCGCTTCCGCCGCTCCGGCTCCTGCCAGGTACAGCCCTGTGGCAACGGCAAACGCCACCATGAAGCGGTCCCAATTAGTACAAAATCCATCACCCTCTCCACCTCTGAGTTTCAAAGAAAATTGGGTAGGAAGAACACAAAACCAGCTCCCTGCTCCCAGGAAGGGACTGGTGCCAAGCGGATGACCTGGAACAGGCACCACGGAAGGAGGAAGGGTGCCTCTCATCCACGCCACGTGGTTTGGCTGGTGCTGCCTCCCAGGGAGAGTCCGAGGAAGGGCAAAATACAGCAACAGAAACCATCCCCGCCAACCTCCGGTAACAGTTCCTGGGTGCCTTCCACTCGGGGCTGCCGGGGCGGTGGTCGCAGAAGGGAAGCCAAACCAGAGGAGCAAAGACCGACCTGCCGGCAGGTAGCACGCAACTTGAAGCAGAAGTCGGGAAGAACCGAGAACTCATGTTCCGGCCATCCTCAGTCCCTGGGCCTCCCAGAGCTGCTGGACACGCGCAACTGAGAAGCAAAGCGGCTGCAATGCTTCCTAGGCCCCTTGCTCCAAGGTGGGTGTGTTTGTCCAGAGCTTCGGCGCTACAAGAAACCTGTAGGGCAGTTTTAATTCATGGAGATCAACTACGTGTAAAGTCAGTATCCAAAGCTCCCGCGCCCCCTAGAAACACGGAACCACGCACAAGATCGCCAGAGAACGCATTTGCCAGTCAACATCTTCCTGGGAGGAAAGGCGAGCTGAGTGACGCCGAGTCCTGTCCTGCATCAGATTTTGATTTGCCAGTAGAGTCATGCTGGCAATCCTCCTAGCACTTTGCTGATGCAGCTTAAATAACACGGACAAAATATCACCGCATCTGTTCATCGTATCGCTATGATACCTCCATCCTTCATTGTGTCACATATCCATGCACCTACGTACCACGTTTCCTGTTAAAAATGCCAGAAGTAGTCACAAACATAGCCCAACCCTCCTATGCTCGCCCCTGCCCAGGGCACTGGCGCGACGCTGGGTCTCTGCCAAAACAGCAACAGTACGAGGAAGATGACATTTGCGGGGCAAGCTCCGGGCTCCTGCTCGCCTAAAGCTACGGGGGACGGACAGACATCACCCCTGGGAGGAGGCAGCTACAGCGCCTCAGGAGCAGGCTCACGGGTGGAGCAGACCCCCGACGCGTTCTTGGACAGGAACGGCAAACCTGCGCTCTTCCACAGGAGACTTACTCCCCCAGAAGAGGCCTGCTTAGGAGATCCCTCCGTCGGGGTATTTAAAACTAGATGGAGCCCTAAGGAATTAAGGGCTGGAAGCCAGCCAGTGCCATCCCCAAGGAACGGCTACACCCGAGCAGCTTAAAACCCATTGCAGCAGCTGGAACACACAACTCATGCCAGCAAGAGCACATCTGGACCTCGGGGGAACGCAGACGCATCCTCAAGCACTCCAATGGCTAAAAACTTTCACTCTTAGCAGCAGCCGAGCCTGACGCAATCACCTGAGACAGCGCAAGGAAGCAAAGGCTCTCCCGATGTCAAGGCTGCACAGGCACGGCACCGACAAGAGACGGGGCATGGAAAACAATCCCAGGGCCCGACTTTTACTTGGGACTCTGCAACCAGCCAAAGATGACTGGGGTAAGCCGCTAACGCCTCTACAGCGGCAAGAAACAGCTACTGGCTGGGACAGAGCTGATGCTCCCCGCAGAGCCTCCTCTCTTGAGGAGACTCCCCAAGAGTCTCCTCTCTAGCTACAGCTCCCTTCCGCACCCCTCCACACCGCAAGTGCTGCCGGGACGGAGAGTGCTCACAGTGTTTCAGCCGGAGAGAACCGCAGCGGCGGGGAGGAAAAACAAAGCTCCCCCCCCGAAAACAGCACATACAGAGGACGCGACACCAGCTAGGCCGACGACTCAATAGAAAAGCCGAAGGCTGAGTCGAGCTTGGGCCGTAGGGACTGTCCAAGCCAGCACCAGCAAGGTCCACAGCTCTACAGGCTTGAGTTCGCCTGGAGCTGAAGCGCAACTCCAGCGCATCCTTGGCAGCTGCCCTGCAGCAGCGTAGCCCAGCGAGCTCAGTACTTCCAGCTTCACGCGGCAGTCTGTCCCCTCTGGCACGCGGCAGCCTGAGAGCCACCTTCCAACAGCAACATGGCGAGAGGCAAAAGCTGAAGGGCTTTGAAGTACAAAACATAACTATTTTTCTTTCTTCAACTGAACGACAACTGTACTTTCAAGTTTCTGAGTAAGCTTTCCTTTAGCCGCTGCCTTTTTTTTTTTTTCCAGTGGGGGGGCGTCTAGAAAGTGGAAAGGGACTTTCAGGGGCAGGGAGACGTAGTAACGCCTACAGTATCGCGCCACAGAAAACACCAAATGCCACAAAACGCATTTTCTAGGTAACGAAGATACAGGTCAAGGTGGGGGAGAGGCGCCGATCGCACCGTCTGCCCTGCCAAAACGGCAAAACACACGTTAAAAACCAGACAGAAAGGTTCTAGAGCGTTTAGGGTGTGAAGGCTCTGGCAAACGTCCCCGACGGAGTGGACAGTTGCTGTAGAGACAGCACACCGATACGCTCATCTTCCTTCCGAGGAGAAAGAGGATCAGGCGACAACGTCGACCTGGTGATTTTTGCACTAGTAGCAGCCACGGGTGTGTATTATATACCCACGTGTGGCGGCAGCCGGCGTTATCGCAGGCGCCGGAGTCAAAGGAGTCTTGCTTCAGCACCGACACAGACTCGCCATGCGACCTTGGGCAAATTGCTTCCTCCGTGACTCACTTTTCTTATCCCTCCTGCCGCCAAAGTAGCAAAACAAGGCGCACGTACATCCCTTTGCAGAGACCTGGCGACCGACAGCTGGAAGGAGCTGCGCGTCGTCGCTGCGTGCCTGGCATGAAAGAGCGTTTGGGCAGCAAAACGAGCCGTAGCCACGCTCGCGGCTCCCGCGGGTCAAGAGCGCGCAGCTAAGTCTCCCGCAGCACCGCTCCGCGGGGCGCACCACCGCAGCCAAAGACACGCAGTCGTCCTCCGTGCCACGCTGCCGGCGGCCCTTTGCCTCGCACAGCCGGGACGCAACCGTACGCCACCGCAGCCCGACACCCTGTCAAACGGCGCTGCCCCCGAGGCGCGCAGACGCCGCGCACAACAACACAACAGCCTGCCCTGTCACGTAGCATTACTTATGTGTGCAGATATGCATCCTTCTCACATTTCTACTCCAGCAAGTGGTTGCTGGCAGAGCAGGGCTTGGACAAGTTCACCACCTGCTCGAGACACATCCCCAACACAACGCAGGGATGGTTTTGTTACCTTGGCTCCTCTCTGCGCGCAAGGGAAGCGCGTACGTTCGGCGTTTCCTCCCTTTTTCCTCCAAGCCGACCGCATGCCGTGGTTTACCTCAAGAGGGGACAGAAGCCCGTGCGGCAGGGCACCGCAAGGAGAGGGGAGAGGACTCCCCGGGACACCTGGGACGGGTCCGACAGGAGCGTTTACCGAAACCCCACGTGAACCGCGGCGAGTCCGGACGCAGGAACCCCGGTCCCGGTCCTCCCCGGGGCTTCGGCGGCACCGATATTGCCTTGCAAAATCCAGAGCAGCCCGGCTGCAACCGCGCACAGCGCGCCCAAGTTCTCCGCGTCCGGCGCGGGGCCCCGCGGCGGCTCTTCGCTCCGGGAGGAACGACCGGCGGCCGCGGCGGCGGGGAGCCGGCAAGAGCCGTGCCCGGCGCGCCACAGCAAAGCGGGACGGGCCACGCGGACCGGGGCGGCATCCGCGCCGTGCCCGGAGCAGCGCGGGCAGCGGGTCCCGGGCCGGCCGCGGGGAGCGGCGGGCAGGCCGAGCCGGGGCAGCGCCCCCTCCCCGCCGAGCACGCCGCCCCCCCCGGGGGGCTGCGCTGCGCTACGGCGGCTGCCCGCTGCCCGCGGCGGGCCGGGACGCGCCCGCATGACAGCCCGCTGGCGGCGGCGGGGCGGCGGCCGCCCGGGCCCGGCGGGGCACTCACCTCGGCGGCGGGGCGGCGGCGGCGGCGGGGCGGCTCAGGGCAGGCCGGGCGAGCCGGCCGGGGCGGCGCGGCGCGGCTCCGCGGGCTGCTGAGGGCCGGCCGGCGGCGCGGGGCCGGCGGCGCGGGCCGCGCTCATGGCTCGGCCGCCCGCCGCGGGGCCGGGGGCGCTGCCGGCGGAGCCCCCCGCCCCGCCGCGCCGCTCCTTGCAGCGCCGGCGGCGGCTCCAGCCCGCGCCCGCCGGCGGGGGTGGGCGTCCGGCGGCGGCGGCGGGCCCCGGCTGCCCGCCCGGCCCCGGGCCGCGGGCGGCTTCCCCGCGCTGCGGCGGGCGGGCGGCCGGGGGCGGGCGGCGGGCTGCGGTGCCGGCGGGCGCGGCGGCCCGGGCGCGGGCGGGGACGCCGTGGCGAGGGGCGAGGCGCTGCGTGTGCCGAGCGCTCCTTTCTCCGCCGGAGCCTGAATAATCATTTGGAGAAACAGGATCATTCACTTTCCTCCGAGCGCGGAGCCAGGCGAGGCCCTGTCAAAATAAAAGCCCCGCGCGCTGATTAACCGCTTCCTGCTGGCGGCCGCTGCGCCGCCCGCCCAGAGGCCTGCCGGGGAGCGGCACCGGCCCGCCGGGGGCCACCGGCCCGCCGGGGAGCGGCCCCGGCTCGCCTGGGACCGGCACGCCGCCGGGGACCACCACCCGGTAACGCCCGGCGCCCGCTCCAGGGGTCCCCGCCGCGGCCTCCCGAGGGGAGACGTCGTCCTCCGGGTGCGGGAAGCGGCACGCACCCCCAGCCCTCTCCCGCACGTACGCGGGTGCCGGCGGGGCCTGACCGCAGCGGTATGGCGTCCCAGACCTGCCCGCGACGGCGTTCTCCTGCCGAGCGTCTCTCGGCCCCGCTTCGTCACCCAAAACACCAGCCCGCTCCGCTCCGCCGGCGCGCTGAGGATGCGCCACCGGCGACGCCAGTTGTGCCGAGGGGTGAGCCCCGCTGTGCTGGGGAGATCGGAGGTCCCCTCTGCCACATCTCCCAGAC
Organism: Phalacrocorax carbo; assembly: GCF_963921805.1. NCBI lineage: Eukaryota > Metazoa > Chordata > Aves > Suliformes > Phalacrocoracidae > Phalacrocorax > Phalacrocorax carbo. Next base: position 8,770,977 of record NC_087533.1, on the reverse strand, counting down.
CCAATGCACAAGACACCGAGGGCCGGCCCTGCACCTGGGAAGGGCAGCATGTTACTGTCTTTACCAACAAGTTCTCCATGCGTTAACCACCGTCCTCCCCTGAGCAACAGCCTCATAGACCCAGGAAATCAGGAGCCTCCCTTCCAAACCAGCCGAGGGCCAAGACAGGGCCCACCGGTGACCGTTGACTCCAGCCTTCCCTGGGAATGACTGGGACCAGCCAGCCAGAAGCTCCTGACACGCTCTGCCGCTGCGGGATGCAGAGGATACTGGGTCACAGGGTCGGAACGATCGGCCTCGTCCTGTCGCACTTCTGCAGAAGAGGACGTCTGGACCTTTGGGAGATGGTCCCAAGCCGCCCCCAGGGCTCCGGGACTCATTCCTTCGCGTTGCCTCTCCCACAAGAATGCCAGCCCCAAGCTCAGACCTTCGCAAGACCCCTGTGGGCAAGGCCCTCGTTACTCTTATGAATATGATTAATTAGGTCCAGTTAACTATGCTGGAATCAATGATGTGACTCACAGCTACACCGGGGTGGGGGTGACAGGAAAAGGCAGATGAGACCCAAGGAGCAGAGGGAGGAAGGAGGTGCGATGGCTGGGGATAGCCAGGTGCGGGCTCGGGTGGAAGTAACATCATTCTCGGACACACCATCTGCCTCGGCTGGGCGGCAGGAGCACGGCCCTCCACCGGCCTCGGGAGCTGCGGCCCAGCTGGGGGGCTGCGGCTGCTGCGGGCGTGCAGGGTGCAGCTGAGCGAGGGCACAGCTGGCTCGCTGGCTGCCTGCGCTCTGCGCCTGCTCCCTCCCCCCTCGCAGGCAGAAGGGAGCCGCACAAGTGCTCTCGCACATCAGGCTATTAAGCCAGTCCACCCGCTCCCGGATGATGCCAGCAGCATCCTAACTGGGATGTGTCACCTTCCTGCCTGCAGCGCACTAACTGCTCGGGGGTGGACTGGGAAGGGAGGGCTGGAGGCAGGGACCACTTGGCAGCACCTCCGAGCATTGCAGAGCTGAAGGGGATCCAGGGACAAGTGATCCATCTCCGCTGACGGGAAGCGGTGGCCCCAATTGAAAATGAAAGCACACCTCGCCCTCCCACTCTGCCTGCGTGCACATCCGCAGCCACCGCCTGGGCCGGGGCCCCGGTCGCTCACCCTCACCCCCCCGGCTTGGGACGAGAAAGCCAGCCTGCCCCTGGGACGCAGAGGTGGGAGAAGAGGTGCAGGCGGCAGAGATGGGGGGACCCCACCCACCCACAGCACGGGGCACGCTCCTGGCAGGGCAGGCAGCGGTGGCAGCCCTTTGCCTGTACCAGCCACACCCCGAGATACCCTCCCAGGGACTGGGGAGCAGCCAGGCCGCACATCGGCCTGCTGCTCCGGTGAGCTCCCAAGCACCTCATCAGCAAGCAGTGACGTATTTCCACGCTTTCATCCTTCCCAGGGGCAGCGCCGGGCTCATGCCCCCACAGAGGGCATGCACAGGCACAGTGGGTTAAAGGCAATGCCCAACCACCACTGACTGGCACACCAGCTCGGTGCCAGGGACGGACTGGCAGCTCCTTCCCTCCAGCTACGTCTGGTGCGGAGGGAATGTGTGGAGCCACCTGTCCTCCAGGCCCTCCGGCCGCCTCCTGCCTGCCCCTTCCCTTCCCCGCGGCCGCCTGGGCTCTCTACATCAGAGCCCCTCGCATCTCTCCCAGCCTGCGCACATGAAAGTGGCAGAGCGAGACTGGGAAAGGTCAGCGGGAGGACCAGCCGCCGGCGGCTCAGCGCTGAGCCTCTGTCTTTAATTAACATCTGCCGGGCTAGCTGCCCTCCCTGCGCTTGACTCCGACTCCCAGTTTCCCCTTCCCTCCTCTATCATTACGCCCACACTAGGAGAGACGGGGAGGGGAGGAGACAGGGAAGCAGAGGCCTTGGAGCTCCTCAAAGCCTCCCTCTGCCAACACCACCACCACCGCGGCAGCAGCTCGTCCCAGGAGCCACGTGGTACGTCAGCATGTTAGCTAGCCCCTGGCCGAGGTGCTCTGGCTGGCTGCTACCCACCCCTCCCTTGTGCGGGGTCTTCCTGCCTTTGGGCCCCAAAACATACACCCAGGAAATCAAGAGCCTCCCTTCCAAACCAGCCGAGGGCCAAGACAGGGCCCACCGGTGACCATTGACTCCAGCCTTCCCTGGGAATGACTGGGACCAGCCAGCCAGAAGCTCCTGACACGCTCTGCCTCTGCGGGATGCAGAGGATACTGGGTCACAGGGTCGGAACGATCGGCCTCGTCCTGTCGCACTTCTGCAGAAGAGGACGTCTGGAGCTTTGGGAGATGGTCCCAAGCCGCCCCCAGGGCTCCGGGACTCATTCCTTCACGCATTGCCTCTCCCACAAGAATGCCAGCCCCAAGCTCAGACCTTCGCAAGACCCCTGTGGGCAAGGCCCTCGTTACTCTTATGAATATGATTAATTAGGTCCAATTAACTATGCTGGAATTAATGATGTGACTCTCAGTTAGCTGGAGCTGCCTCTTTGCGAAGCGCTTCCCCAGTGGCTCACTCCAGTCCCAGAACAACCCCCAGCAGAGGCCCCAGAGATGGAAGAGCACAGATGAATTGGGATGAAGGAACCGAGGCTGGGGCTGTGAAACGCCTGATTTGGGGGCAGCCCGCTGCTTTCCTGATCCACATAGGTACAGAGCAGGGAGCTGGTGGCAGCTCCAGCGTTAAATCCACAGACCTGGCACACGGACTCATCCCATGTTCCCCCAGAAAGGCAAAGGTCCAGCAAGGGGGTGGAAGAAGGTACATTACTGCTGCAGGGGTAGACTCCTGCCTGAAAATCATCTTTTCAGCTCTCCCCACGCTGCCCTTAGTCCTGCCCATCCCTAGACAGACTCCCGGCCACAGTGCCCCCTTCTCCCCTCAGACACTGGCACGGATCCTACCCCACAACCTCACAAATCCCTGCCGTGCCTCCATCTCTCTCGGGCTGCATCGCGAGGTCTCAATCCCACTTCTGTTTTGATGGTACCACAAAGTTGTTGCTCAGGGAAAGGGGAAAAAAGCCAGCCCAGGAGAGGCCCCGGGTCTGCGCCTAGCCCTGCAGCCAGCTGGGGAAGAATGAGCTCCCTCATTCCATGCTCATGGGAGTTTGAGCAGGGCAGCCGCCAGCGGCAGGCAGCTGCGAGAAGCCTGTGCTACCTCTGCCACCTCTGCAGCTGGCCAGACAGATGGACCTGGGCAGAATCAGGAGCTCCCAGCTTGGCTTCGCTGCTCCTTTCAAATGGGATCCCGGCCCGTTCCATTTGCACTGACTTATTAACCATCACACCTCCAGCAGGCCAAGGCCATTCACCCACCGCAGCCAGAAGAGACCAGGAAGCACAATGACAACACGTGAAGCGACGCGACCAGCCAGCCATGGTCTCCTGCTCGGCATCCTCATGCCAGAAGCTGGGCCCTGGCCCCCCTCCATGCACTGGGATTTTCCTATGCTGCAGCCCCAAAGGCAAAACACAGCCCATGCTGGAGTACTGGAAGAGAATTTAATCAAGCTGAGCCATCCTCTTCCCAAATGGAAATACGCTGCTGCAGCCACAGCACGGCTGACAGACCATCGTCTAGCAAAGACAAACTCTTGACACATTTCCAGGATCACAAAGACACCGATGCTCGGGATCCTGGACGCCTTGCTGCTCCTGCAATGTCAGACGCACTCGTAACGCCTCTACGGGCGCAGGCACGACGTAGCTCTTCGAGCCTTCTTCCCTTCCTGAGCCGCCCGTGCGCTCTGAACACCACCCTCATCCTCCCACCACCTCAGCTGCTGCTGTAGCCCACGGGGAAGTCATCCCAGGTCTGCCGCATGGTACGCAAAGTCCCGCTGCTGCCGCGATTCTGGCACAGGAGACGAGTCTAACTCCTACCACCAGAGCCCGGCCTTGGGTGGGCTCCCCTACATGTCCCAGCTGTATTTGGGCTGCTCTGCACACGGGGCCCTGCAGAGATGTTTGCTTCACTGCCTCTGGTCTCGGTGCGTCGCCGCTGTCCAGAGCGGCCTCAGGCGAGCGGCAAACCAAGTAGAGGCTGGGGTTTGCTGGCACTGGAGCTGAGAGGGAGCCTCTGCCCCTGCCACCCAGTGGGGCCAGGGCCCGTCGGGCAGCCTGCGGCGCTGGGCAGCGGGGCAGACCCCCGAGCCCGCCGGCAGCAACGCCTGCGGGGCGCGAAGGGTTAAACCATTTAGCGAGGCCACCAGCGTGATAAATGCAGCCATCGGCAAAGCCGGCGCCTCCCACTGCCACCCGGGGCTCGGGCTGGCTGGGGAGCGGGAAGGTGGCGGGCGGGGAGGACTCTTATCCTGATACGGCGCCTTCCTCCCGAGTGCGGGTTTGGAAAAACTGAGCAGGCAGGGCTGGCTCTGGAATCGCAGCGCCTCGGTGACACAAAGCCAGCAGATCCCTCGCCGAAAGGACGGGCGGGCAGCCGGGTGGGCTCGGCCCGGCGCCCTCGCTGCGGGGGGCGAGCCCGGCAGGGCGCAGGCAGGGCGCAGGCAGGGCGCAGGCAGGGCGCAGGCAGGGCGCAGGCAGGGCGCAGGCAGGGCGCAGGCAGGGCGCAGGCAGGGCTCCCCCCACAGCACCGAGGTTTCCCTTCCCCGTGGCATTCCCGGCCGGCTGCGCAGGCAGAAGCAGGCCCCAAAGCGGGCTGCGGGGGATTTTGGGTCTGTGCAAACAGGCAGGCGGCTCTGGCTGCTGCGGTCACGTTCCTCGGCTCCCCCTCTGCCAGCCTGCCCGCAAGCGGCCTGCGCCACTCCGGTCCCCGCCTGCCAAAGCGGACCCCCCCAGAGCAGCCTCGGCACGTACGGCGCACGCCACGCGCGCGTGCAAAGGCGCGTCGCAGATGGGCAAATCTTCGCGCGCGCGCACGCCAGCAACAAGTGTCAGAGGCAGCGCTGGGGCAGCGACACTTTGCAGGCGTGCACGAGCACGTGCAACCACGAACAGCAGGAGCAGAGCGCAGCGTATGGGTGCCAGCCCTGGAGCCACGCTGCACACGCAGCGCCAGCAAGTCTGTGGTGCATCATTCCGGGGAGGACGAGGTAGGTAAGGACGGCGCAAGAGCCGCTTCTGCCGTCCCAGCTACTACAGTCTTACAGCGAGGCAGAACTAGGCGCAGGGTAATCCCTCCATTCGATTTATCTACTCAGTACCTTCATCTCCAGAGGACTCCTGGAAGCTTGGTTGCTGCAGGCAGTCAAGCCCTCCCTCAGCGAGTCGCACAGCAGAGATCAGGAGAGTTTTCAGAGAGGTCACAAACCTGACACAAATTCAGTTTTATTCAACGTCTCTGTTTGTATTTGGGGTGCCTCAAAATCGCCACTCCGTAAATGGGGTCGTAACAGGAAAAGTCAGCCAGCCGCTGCCTTGCGCCATCTGCCAGCGCGACAAGACTTGTGTCGCGGGTAGCCTGGACTAGCACTTGCTACCCTCGCTCCCACACGGGCAGCCTCCGCTCCCGAGAGGCTCAGGTGCGCCTCGGTGCGTGCGACGCCTCCACCACGCAAATCTCCAGCTGCGGGGAAGAGCGTCTCCCCCAGCGCGCCGGGGCGGGCCCGTTTGCGGGGAAGCAGGGCGCGCAGGGCCGGCGCAGCCAGGCTCACCTGCATCGCACGCAGCCGCCCGGCCAGGCGCGTCTGTCCCGCGTGCTCCGGAGGCGGCGACGGTGGGAGCAGGGCCACAGGCTCTGCTTGCGCGTCCGGGCTCTGCTCCCGCTCCCGCTCCCTGGGCGCCAGCCCTCGCCCTCCCAAAACGCGCGCGTCTACGGGGCGCCGACGGCGCTTTCCTGACGGAGGTGCCGAGCGCCCCGGCGGGGCTGCCACCGCGTCCCGACACAGCCTGGGGCTGCCACCGCGACCCGACACAGCCTGGGGCTGCCACCGCGTCCCGACACAGCCTGGGGCTGCCACCGCGTCCCGACACAGCCTGGGGCTGCCACCGCGTCCCGACACAGCCTGGGGCTGCCACCGCGTCCCGACACAGCCTGGGGCTGCCACCGCGTCCCGACACAGCCTGGGGCTGCCACCGCGACCCGACACAGCCTGGGGCTGCCACCGCGTCCCGACACAGCCTGGGGCTGCCACCGCGTCCCGACACAGCCTGGGGCTGCCACCGCGTCCCGACACAGCCTGGGGCTGCCACCGCGACCCGACACAGCCTGGGGCTGCCACCGCGACCCGACACAGCCTGGGGCTGCCACCGCGTCCCGACACAGCCTGGGGCTGCCACCGCGTCCCGACACAGCCTGGGGCTGCCACCGCGTCCCGACACAGCCTGGGGCTGCCACCGCGACCCGACACAGCCTGGGGCTGCCACCGCGTCCTCCCCGCCGGGACCACCCCAGCGCAGCACCTGCTCGCTCGCCGTTGCGCCCGGTTTCCCCGCCGCGCTCTCCATGCGCCTGCCCGGGGCCGGGGCGGCCCGGCTCGCTCGGGAGGCTGCCGGCATCCCCCCCCCCGCCCCCCCCCCTTCCCGGGCAGGGCCCGGGGGCTCCGGCCGAGGGGACCGGGCGGCGGGACCTCCCAGCCCGGCCCGGGGGGCGGCGGCGGGGGGCGGGGCCGGCGGCGGGGCCCGGCGGCGCCACCTGCCGGGCGCGGGCGGCACTACGGCCCCGGGGGGTGGGGCCGGGGGCTCCCTGGCAGGCAGGGCACGGCCCTTCCCCAGGCCCCCGGGGCCCTGCTCCCCCCCTCCAGCCGGGGACGGGGCGCTTTCTCTACCCGCAGCCCGGTTTTCCCCTCCCCACCCCCCGATGCGGCACCAGAGCTGCAACGAGAAACACTAGAAGACACGTTGCCATGTTGGATTTACCCTATTTTTCACTCTCAGGCGATGCAAAGGAGACGTGTCTCTCTCCCCATTGCAGAGGAGCAGCACATGCTCGGCAGAAGAGGATGTTTTAGTGAAGGGGAAAAGGCGAAGCGGTGGCTCCGGCAAAAAGAAGTCTCCAAACAGGGCTTTAACATCCAGGTGTGAAAGCAAGGAAACGGGATGCCGCAGCAGACGATGCATCCTCATCCCTGTGCAAGGATGCCAAGAGCTAAATGAACCCTCCGTCCCCGCCTGCAGCAGTAGCTTACAGCTGGCACCTGAACCATTAAGTCACACCTTCCTGCACAAACAGCCCCTTCGGACGTCGGTGTAACAGGTACCTTAGTGCACTTTACAACCACCCACGGTGTGGGCACTGAGAACCACGCGTCACAATCCTCTCCCCCGGGGAAGGCAGCGCGAGGGGTTGCAGGGGAGCTGCGTCCCTGGCAGCGAAGGCTGGCAGAGCCAGAACACCAAACGCGGGGCTCAGCCTGGCCACAGGTCAGCCGGATGCTGAGGCGCTTGGCCAGGACAACACAGAGGCAGGAACTGGATTTAGACAGGTAGGGATGGAGGGAGGCTGCCAAAGCCCCGTTGGCTCTCTAGCGGTGTGACTAGATGGGGCGAGGAAGAGCAGAGGCTGGAGCGGTGAGGCTGAAGCAGCCTAGCTGCCAGGCCCACTACACGTGGGATGAGTAACAGGAGAACCCTCCTTAGGAGGGGCTTGGGGAACCTCTGCCACCGCTCCTTCCTCTATCAGATGTAACCTCTCCCCCAGTTTAAGCAAATATGCTGTACTCAAAAACACCAAGGCGTAGGGAAGAAAGCAGCCAACAACTGACAATTTGTTAAGACGCAGTATCGCAATTGCTGGCAGCGTTGTGTGCACGCTCTTAGTCTACCAGGCCAAAGCACAATTTTCTCGGACAAAGCAAAAGGCAGCAAGAAGGCGACAGCGCAAGAGCCTGGAGCAGCATCTCCTCCCTGACTGTCCCTCAGCCATACGGCAGTCACGACACCAGCTTGGTCTTTGCAGGAGCAGGCAGGAAAATCCCACGGCTACAATGAAGGGCACAGCGTGTACCGCGCTGGTGCTGGCTTCCCAGGCCACCAGAGACAACAGTGGCCTCAAAGCAGGAGGCCCTCGGGGCGAGCAGGCAGGCTCACGGGCAGTAGGCATCCGGGACTCCCTTTCACAGCTGCGGGACGCAGAAAAGACCAAGCTAAAGACCACATAACGCAGAATTGCTTCATTCAGTCCCTAACAGTCTCGCCATATTTCCCCAATTCCTCCCTCTAACCACTGCCTTCATCCTAGTTATCAGAAGCCTTGCAAGCTTCCCCATCCTCTGGCAGCCGCAGCTCTGTGTCCAAGCTGGAACAGGGGAAAGGGACGGGGGAAAGGGAAAAAGGAGTTTTTCCAGAAGCCAATGAAATGCAACTGTGCACATAGTTCCCATGGTAACAGCAGGATCCAGGGGAAGAAAAGGGAATGTAAATCGGATTATCAAGGGGATGAACGGGGAGGGACGAACAAACCGGTTGCATCCGCCAGCCCAGCCAGGCTGCTCAAACACCCCCTGCGCTGCGTGCCCAAGTACCGGGTCCCCTCCTCACCGTCACGCCTGCCCGGAGAGCTCCCTGTGCAGCGGGCTGCGCTGTTCCGGAGCCACCCAGCCAGGCAAGGGCCCCGCAGCACGACAGGGCTCATGGAGGTCACCGAGGGAGTCCGACCGCCACCACTCCCAGCCCAGAAACTTTCCCCCGGGTGGAGCAGCGTCCCTATAACTGATGTAGTATATTACTTTTACTGTCTGACATCTTAACCCTAAATGAGAAAGAGGCTCAAAAATGCCCGGGGTGGGGGTATCAAAGAGAAGTAACTCACAAGACCCAAGATTTTTGCTCCCACACCCACAGGGGAAACAGAGTGCTCCTCCGTGACATTCTAGCAAGGACTCGCACTTTGCGGAGCAAATACAGTGAAATCAAGGCGGCTTTGAATAAAGCCAGGAGAAGCACAGCAACTCGCATCAGATGGATTTAAACCAGCACATCCAACAGCAGCAGAGTCTGTTCCCCAGGGTTCTCAGGCTAGGGAACGATCCTCCCAGCCTGAGAAAGGACTACAGCATCTCGGCTGCTCTCTAGATCTGGCTCTCCCTGCACTGCTTCAGCTGCTCGCTGCACGCTCTCTCTGCCGGTGCTTCTCAGCCTGGAAAGGGTTAAGTCTCAAAAGCATCTCCTGGGGTTTTGCTCCTTCTTTTCTGCTCTGTTTTATTTCCTCAAAGACAGAGATCAGCTGCCTGGATCTGGCATGACCTCGCAGCAGAGCCCGCAGCCGCCCTCTCTGCAGCACAGACCGCCTGCGTGCGTGGAGGGGGCACAGGAGGGACACGCAGATTTGCTGCGCTGGAGCCCTTTTGGAGATGGGCATGAATATTTCATGACAGGGAGACGATGCTTCAGCAGCATCATGCAGATGTGGATTTGCGCTGCGCTCTCAGGGACACAAAAGGACAGACTCGGGTCAGCACTCGCCGACTCCCAGGGAGCCCACCGAGAAGAGAAGCACCCCCAGGGTACAGGGACCTCCCCTGCCCACGTTCGCTACCTGCAGGGCCAGCCGTGCGAGGAGCCACCGGCGGTGCCAGCAGCTCCCGCGCAGACCTGCCATCCTCTCCCTGGCAGCAATAGCCCAGCAGAAAAAGCTGCATGTTGGCTCGAGCTGGGGACGGGTAGAGGGACAGCCCTGTCAGTTCCCAGGACACCTCTAGTACCGCCCCAGAACACAAATCGTAACCAGATGGTCGTTCCTAACTGGAGCCCAGGTTTCCAGAAAGGCACAATATCCAACTGGGACCAGAAGAGACATCTCAAGGGGGGCCGGACTGCATTTGGCACAAACTACATAGATGCCCTTTGATTCGGGCGCTCAATACAGCTTCCTCCATTCAAAAGGGGGACGAGGTTTGAGATCCCTGTTTTGACTCTTTGCAACATGTAGAGCGGGTCCTGCCTAAGCGTCTCTGAAAGTCCGGCCTAAAAGCAGCACTTCTGTCTCCAGAGCACTCCAGAGTAGTGGGCAGAAAGAAAACAGACCAAATGGCACAATGCAGGACTGCCTACAGCAGGGCTAAGGTCGTCGCTGAAACTCTCAAGCATGGCCTAACAGCAAAATTAGCAGAGGTATAGTACCAAAATGTATTTCTATGGGCAACCCTGCGTGGAAGGAACGACCAGCCACCCTGGGGCAAGTGCCCCCAAATCCAGCCGTGCAGCAGCGATGCCAACAGGAGGAAGGAGCAATATTCCAGCAAGGGGAGCCTGCGGAGGACCACAGCTCTGGAAGTTAATTGAGACAAAGCTGCTACACTTTTCTTGGACATGAATTTGAGTGGGAGGTGTTTGTTACTGCCAATGCATTTTTCCTCGTACACAGTTCTTCCACATGAGGTTGAACCGTTAAGTGTTGACAGTTCATCTGTTAAGATTGGCTCTAGAAACCAAATGTTCTTGAAAATAGAGAGAAACATGCTGTGCTTGCCCTTCATCTTCCCAGCCATCCAGCTCCCAGTACCACAGAGAAAAGCCACGTGGAGCAGCCCACGTGCACACGGATGGCCCAAGAGCGGCTGCGTTTAAAGCACTCCTCTGCGTGAAAGGTGCAGCGGGCTGAGGAACAAGGAGAACTTCCCCAAGGATGGCAAGACTTGGCAAAAGGGCGGCACGACAACGTCAGGCTTGTTTCTACTGACAGTATAAGGTTGCAAGGGAAGGCCCTGCAGAAGATCTGGGGGAAGGGCTCTTCCCAATATTTCAAATTCCTCTCCCACTTTGTGTTTTCTTTTTACAACTGCATTTCTGTGCTACGTCCCATGGCAGCTACCTTGGGCTCAGCGCAAACGGTGAGCCTGCTTCTTCAGAAGGAACCCGTGTCCAGCAGATAGCAGTGGGACCACCACAGACTACGAGCCCTGGAAGAGGACATCCCTGCAAAGAGAGGAAGATGATCTTCCTCCAAGGTTACAAAATCTTTTCTTCGGAGGAAGAAAAAGAATAAAATAAATAGAAAGGCCAATGCAGCCTCCTCACTTGACTCCCTTTAATTACTAACCATCTGGTTTTGAGAAGAGCTGTCAACCAACGTAGAGCATTTGGCAAGCTTCCTCAGCTGCTGCTCTCCTAACTTCAGTTCTTCTTGGAAACACTAAGCCCTGAGATGCCAAAAGGAAATGAAAAGAAAAGCACAAGAGAGAGGGCGTGAGCAAAGCGGGAGAGCACAGATGCAGTACAACCTAGCAGACAGGGCGAGACATTCCCCAGTCCCGCTCCCAGGATGGGGAGCAAACCGCAGACGCTGCTGGCCATCGATAGCCGGGAAACCCCTCACCCAGCCAGCCACGCGGGAAGAACTGCAATACTTCAAGCACCGTATTCAAATCCCTCCACATTTTCCAGAAGTCAGGCTGCTCAGTTCAGCATCCCGGCCCAACTCCAACTTAGGCAGCGACTTTCTATCTTCCTAAATTCCCTCCCTCGCTTGAATTTTGTCTTTGCCCCACCCACCGTGCGACGGCACTGTGAGCCTGCAGTTACGTGTGCTGCTCCAGCACGGCGTTCGTCCACCAGGATAGATACGGACAATCTTACAAACCACATTCTTCGTGCTTCATGGACAAGGGCCATGGCGCTCTCCCTCAGGTTTTGCCCGGATTCAGCACGGCGCCACGCTCTGCTCAAATAGAGGGGTGCGCTTTTCCCCCAGGAAACCCGCAGGTGCAAAGGGAGCCTTTCACCTGGCTTTTGGAGGGAGCGAGGCGGTGCGCTAGCCATTCTGCTCTGCAAGCTCCCAGGCTGCCTTGCTCTCCGAGCCACAGCAGCTCAAGTCCTCAGGCGTGCTCTGCCAGCACAAGCCCTTTTGCTCTTTTCAGGGGAGCAGCCGCACTGGTAGCGAAGCCGGGCAGCAGGAGCGGGGCTGCAGCATTTTTGCGAGCGCTGCCTGCCTCATTAGCATTCAGCACATGGCTCAGGCAGCTTTTACATTACTCCTTCCTGACTCTGGGACCTCGTGCGCGAGTCAGAGGCTTGCACATTTGCTTCCCTGATCCCCGCGAGCCCCCAACACATGGCAAACTACATTTTGAATGGCTCCCTTAATTTCTGCGTGCAGACAACCTTCTTCTCCCTTTTGCAAAGAAGCAGAGTCATCCTCTACTCCCCCAGACAGCACCATATGCGCACGGACCACCGTCCTCTTTTCTCACAGACCTGTTCAGATTTTGCAATACCCTCATATTTCACAATACCCTTTTGTGTGCAGGCACCTCAGACTCCCCTACACTCACCCCCCACACACTCATTTCCACCCTGGTTCCCATACGGTGCTTCAGCTTCCCATGAAGCAAGTATAGAAGCTAGCTCCCTCTCCCTTCTCCAGACCCACGGTAACAGGGTACAGGCACAGCTGAAGGAGCGGAGGATCCCCACATTAAATATGCTCAAGACAAATGGGGCAGATATTGTTTCCCAATGCATTTCCGCAAATCTGTCATATGCGGCAAAGGAGTCCAAGGCCTAAGCCTACGAGATCCTCCTGCTACACCTGCCCTGACGCTCACCGGCCTGTCAGGGCAGTAGAGCCGTAACCTCACTGACTCCTGACCCGTGAGAAAAAAAGCAAGCATTAAATTCCTTATTAGAGCATCTGAAACCAGCAGGGACCCGCACCCGATGAGCGTTCTCACACATTTCCAGAGGAGCAGGTTTCAGCTGCCCTGATCTGCACGGAGCTATGAGATATTCTTTCTGTCTCGGGAGCTGGATGAGGCTTGGGCTCGGCTGGGATGCCCACTGTCAACGGGGCAGCCGGATCTTGGGAACTCTCTCACATCCACTTCTAAGAGGATGGGCACGCTGGTCTGACACTCTTGGGACCCCGTGCAGGGAATGGGGAGGCAACCCAGGCAGGTGACAGAAACACACATGGGTCATCGGGCATGGACCATCTTCCTGTGAGCCTCGACCGGGCCAATTCACACCGAAGGACCAAAAGCAAAAAGCTGTGGACACCGTTCCTCTTTTGGGTTTCCCAACCGCAGCTGGGGAAGACAAAGCTTTTCCTTGAGCCTATATGCTCCACTCCACGCCACAGGAACCTCTGCGCAATACTTCCATCTTCCACGCTTCTCCTCCAAAGCCTTTCTTCCTTGTCCATTAGCATTACGCAAAGCGCCCAACCACCAATGCCAACGCGACTTCAGGCACAAATCCATCTACTTCTCCGCTCCAGCTCTTAACACGTGGACTTTAATTACATTTCCCATTTTTGTGACAAAATGTGTGTCTCTCCTCCACCTACCCCTCCCCAAGATCATTACATGAGCTCTAATAATAATCATCATCATCCATCTACCCAGAGAGCGAGGCGGGGCCACCTGCTCTGTCTTCCCAAGCTACCCCATCCCACCTAGCCTCCGGTCACTCATTCCTCGGAGAGCCGCACACCCTGGTCCCGTTCCAAGGGAGAGGGGTGGAAGCGCTGCTAACAGGTTGGCACAACATATTGCCAGGGCTGAATGATGCCTGCAGGCTTTGGCTGCAGTGAAAGACATTACAAATCAAGGATGGACACAGAAACAAAGACGAACCAGGGAGCGATTGGGGATTCTCTTCCTAAGGATGGGCCACCATCCTGCTGAAGCAGCTCAGTCCTCACTGTTTGTACAAGGTGCAGCAAACACAGGCTGGTGCACAGACCTACGGAGTAAAAAAAACCAAACAAAAAAAAAAAAGGAAACACTTTCTAACAAACCTCCCCATCCTCACTGACCCAGCCACTAGATAGAAAAGCAATCACCTTAGTGAATCACAAGGCATCCATTTCCCAGGAGAAAGTGAAAACTGAGAAACTCCTCCCTATCCAGCCAGGTGGGAGCAAGCAAGAGGCTGATACACTTTACACAAGCACGGACCTTGGCGCAGTCGGGCTTTCACGAAGCTCAGGCGTTTGCCTCAAGGTAACTCAGACTGCTACCACTCTCCCACAAGTCCGGGAACCTCCCCCAGATGCAGTCTATCATCCCTGCATAAGATCGACCTGGGATTTGCAAGCTCGAAGTCATAAGCAGCTCTCAGACCGAGCACTTTATCTGAACGTTCAGAATTCACCAGTCAGCCGGTGCCTTTGTCCACTTCCAGAGGTGCGGGAAACCAGATTTCCCTAGTTGTTACTTTACAGGCCAGACTTCCAGTGCTCCTCAAAGACTTAGTCTCTAGCCCTCCTGGCAGCAAAGAGTAAGGGAATACTGAGCTGAATATCAAGCTACGCAGTGTTTGCTGTAGCTTGTGGGCAGACCGAAGACAGCGAGCTGCCCACCTCTTCCATTGCCGAGCTCCGAAGAATTAGCAATACTTCACAGAGCAGACATGACATCAGGCTCTTGGGACACAGACAATAACACAAGGGCAGCACTGAGGCGACTGCAACACAAAGGAGATATATGAAGGGCTAAAAGTATGGCCCAGACAGAGTACGCAAGGCAAGGACTGCACGATCCAAACGTACAACCAAGCGCATCGGGCATAACCTGGACGGAAAGAGCTCACGGCAGAGCTCTGTGCACGACGGCATCTCTGCTGCTCGCAGAAGCCTGAATCCCTCCTCATAGTCCAACGGTGCAAGAAAACCAAGTAATTGACGGAGCAAGAGAGTGTCAACAAACACAGCAGAAGGGAGACGATGTCCCTTTAAATGTGACTAAAGTGCTGTCAATGGATCTGCCATGGTAGAGGAGTTAATCCCCCCCCAGCCCCTCTCAGCCACTGTGATGGGATAATTAGATGCGAGGGCTCAGCACAGATGATGCTCCAGTTGCTTAGCAACTAATGGTTTCCATGGAAACGGCAAAGCACAGCCTTCGGAGCAGCAAGTGAGCAGTGCAGCAGGGCAAGGAAGGATGCCTTAAACTCCTGCACTGATCCTCTCCTCCAGAATCACTCGCAGGCCTTGAGGTATTAGGGGAGCGAGAAGGGGGTGCCTTAAAGATACAACATCCCTGTTTCAAGCAGCGGTAAAAAGGAAAGGGGTTTGGGGTTTTTAGACTAAACTTTCAGTGACATGGTCCTCCTGATCTCGGTGACCCTCCACTAGCAGGAAGAGCAAGGCTGAATCACACAGAGCGGTCTTCCGCAACGGCTCGTGCCCCGATACACAGGTCGCCCTGCTATAAGCAGCTGAACGCGACGCCAGCCTTGGGTCTCGCACCCAGGGGCTGAGAGGTGAACACACACACACACGTACTCTAAGGCGTTTATGTTTTCAGCACTGTCCCATAAGAAGCCACGCACAGGCATCCAGCCAGGCCCCGAACCGGCAGGCAAGGGGAGGCTTCCTCTCGATTCTGCGGCTCCACAACACGTACAGAAGTGACACTGGCTATAAAACATGAAGAACCTCGCCAGAATAACAGAGATTAGATTTATTAACCTTAGCCCAAGTCTGTCATCTGGTACTTCCTTCAGCATGACCAATTCCTGCTGCTTTACTGTGGCTGCTCCCGGCACCAAGTCAGCATCCCACCGTTTCCGAGCATCGCAGCCGTGACCCACATCTCTTCTCACCAAACACCGCACGTGCTGCGGCGCAGCTGCACTGCTGCAAAGTGCACTCTTGCCATCTCGTGAGCTAAGCAGAGACAACCTCTGTTTGTGTTTTGATAAGAGCGCTCTGGGATGCTTGGGGAGGGGGGGTTGCTGACTCAGTGCTAGGTGGTCTTCACCCCCTCATATGATGCAGGGGCGGCCTCCATCCCTGCCTGCTTGCACGTGTTAAAGCTTTGCAAACGCCTCAAGCCCCGGCGACACAGAAGGGGGTACAGAAACTCGCAGCACAGAGACAAGCCCTGCTTTCCTACCCTCCCCTCCAGCCAGCCCCACGCTCGTGACGGGAAGCGTCCCTCGCAGGGACAGCAGCAGACTGCGTGCCTTGGGCACTGGCTGCGGCCACGCGCTCCCTGCTCTCCTCTTCCCCTTCCCACCAGGGAGGGGACTGACAGCACGTGCTCCGCTCTGCCGAGTGCCATCTCTTCTTGGCAGAAAGCACGTAAAATGGGGAATAGGGCGGACCCCTCCCTCGGGCAGCGGCTGAGCTGGGAGGTGGCACGTGCTGCTGGCCAGGGGCAACCGGCCTGGGCTCTGGGACCCCCTGCATGCACCGGTCAAAGGCGCGAGCGCAGAGACGCTCTGCGGCTGCTTCCTCCCCTCGCTGCGCGTGTTACCTTGCCCTCCCTGCAAACCCGGGGGATGCCGGCTGCGACACCCAGGAGGGGTGAGGCATCCTGTTGGCCAGCTTGTGCTGACGGCTAATTTAGCCGCAAGCGAGGTCTCCTCCCTGGAGCCCTGTCCCGATCCACCCGGCACTTCAGGAAGGTACCGGAGCAGAGTCGCCAAAAAAGTTGCGGAGCATTTCAGACTCCGTCCCCTATGGCTTTCAAAGGGGGAAATCAAAGGGAAGCGCTGCGCTTTGTTCCGCGGGGGAGCGGCGCGAAAGGTGAGTGGCAGCGAGCCCGGCAGAACCGGTCGCTTCAATCGTCCGCCAGCTCACCTTTGAAGTGGTTTTAAAAATCAGGGAGGAGGGGCAGAGACCCGAGTTCAGCTCTTTTACTGCAACTTCACAGAATTTGAGGACGTGGGGGGTAAGAGGCTGCCTTTGCCCCACCAGAGAAATAGCGTATCTGTTCAGAGAGAACAGAACACGGCTAGTAAAAAAGGCTGCGATGCTCATCAAGTACGTCTGTTGCGTCCTCGTGTCCTGAGGAGGCTACGAACAGCTACGACAGCACCAGCATCTACCTACGTTACCGATGAAGACGTAGCCAGGCATCCGCAGGATTAACTGGACACCCGGACACGGCCCCCCGCCTGGTGCCAACAGAGCAACCTACTCTCACCAGCCCGCAGCCTCCTCTGCCTTTGCGCTCCCTGCCCTGCCCACCCAACGTACTTTCCCCATTGCCTCTCTCTAACAGAAAGGACTGGTTTTAACCCCGGCCCACGCAAATCTCGGGAGCTTTTTCTGTATTACAGTCACAGCATCAGCCACTTGCTGCAGCACGGGGAGCGCCGACACAGCGGGAGCAGCACTGTGTGAGGACAAGCCAGGCGCCTACCGTACACGCCATGCTAGGAAAATGGGGAAAAGTGCCGATTACTTAATTGGAAACTAATATCTGTTCTACCACAGAACCACCATTCACAAGCCCAGAGTCCTCCCGCAAAGCCCGCTGAGCTTGCTTCTAAACAAACACCGCCAGCTGGGCAAAGCCAAGACAAGAGCCGATACCCTCCTATCACCACGGACAAGCGGACGTCACTCTACAAATGCAAAGCTTTCATGGGCCACGGAATACAAGAGCCGTTCGAGCCAGGCTTGAATAACAGCTCTGAGTCAGAAGCCAAGTTACTGAGCTCCCCCGTCTTTAGGGGAGAGAGCGAGCTCAGCTCCAACACCTTTCAGAAACAGGAGCAAATGTAGTTTCTCTGCCTTGCCAAGAAGGCCGCGCACAACACGTTCACGCGCACACGTGAAGCCGTAAGCCTGGCCAAAGACATCTACATACACCTTGCACGCACAGGCGGAAACCACATGCAAAATTCAGACAGCCCGAGAAGCAATTGAGCGTGTTCACAGTTACGTCTTGAATCTGAAGTGACTTTTCTCTTGATTTCCAAAAGCAAGTCTTCCTTAGCCTAAAACACCGAGAGCTGGGAACCAGCAAGGAAAGAGAACTGCGCTTGCACCCCTGACCCCCACCTGCATCCTTACAAGGCTTCCCTGGGGTTCTTGTGGTTACGAGGTGTGTGGGAGTAGGCAAGACCAGTTGTCAGTAAAACTATGCCATCAGTTGGCTTCTGTGCAGGTGACACTCACCTGAAAAGAGCTGGCTTTGAAGAATCCAGGCGTCCTGAGCCAAGACACCTCCAGCTTGTCGCCTCTCTGTATTTTCAGCTCCGTTCATGATGCAGATGATAGAGGTGCTGGCCACTTCGACCTGCACACGTCAGCAGGTTCTCTTCCAACTTCTGTTTCACCTTCCGAAGCTAGAGGGGGGCCAAAAAATGTGACAGCTTTAGAAAACAAGTGGGAGCTCTGGTTAAACAGTATAGCATAAGGAATCAGCAGCCTTGGACTTCACCTGCCACAGATTGGCTCCATCAGTCTGAGCAAGATCCCTCTCCCCTGGGAAAGCAGGGGTAGCAAGACAGAGCTTGGGGGTCACAGGGCTTTCACCCAGAGTATGCAATATACAAAGCCATGGGATGGGAATTCAGTAAGTGAACAGCCAAAGGCAAAATTAAGGCCTTTTAGCCTTTTCTTATACTTAAGGGAAAAGTCTGCGCTGGCACCGTATATATTTAAAACACTCTTAGGCTTCAAGCTGGAAACCAGCACTTTGGCTCCTGTTTTTGCTAGTTTCATCACACCACAGGGTCCTCCCTACTTTACCTGTTGGTATTATAGCAACACCTCAAACCTCTGCCAGTAAGAAGTAAATGTTTTGACATGGGGGAATGCTTCCCATCCCCACAGCAGAGGCAGGAAATAAGAGCAAGCCCTTTACACATCTTTTTTGGGGGAGAAGGGTCTAAGTACAACTGCTCAGGCCTCCTCTGGGTGGAGCGCTACATTATATTACATTACAGCCTACCCATCCCCTTCCCTTGTGTTACTTACCAGTCCCGCAGGCCAGCACAGCCTCCTCCGAGGACACAGAGACCTGGGGGAAGATGGGAGAAAGGAAGCTCTAATCAGCTGCAGCCAGCTGATGCTAACAGCCCTGGAAGGTCTGCAGCTGTTTCTCATCTCCTTCATTGCTCTGTAGTAGCTTTTGCTGGGTGGCCCCCACCTACCTCTGAGGGCACCGGCTCTGAACCTGCTGCAGGTGAATTTGACCGCTCCCTGCAAAATGCCAGCTCACATGGCCCCTTGTACGTAGCTAAGCCACATGCTCTGGTTATCCTCCTGCAGCTCTGCCAGGCTGCTCTTCCAGGGCAGCTCCTGGAAAGTGGCACAGAGAACAGGGTCCTTCCCATGGACCAGACCATCCCCAAACATTCTTCTGTCTTTTCTTCACATCGGTGCCTCACATGTTGCTCCCCCTCCCTTTTCATAGGCCACACCTGGCTGAAAAGCAAGCTGCTCGAGGTACTTCATCCATGTGCAAGGTCTAGCTAACCCAGGACTTCTTTTAACACACGCACACGCACACCCCTGCCCAGATACTTACGTGGTTCTAGGATTATTAACGTAACTGCATCCAGTCTGGCACCCTTGTGCAAGTTTATTGTCGAAGTACCAAAGGTTACGTGGGTAGGCGAGGCATCAACTGAGGGTTACTGTAGATGATCACAGGCTTAATGAGTGACTATGCCTCAGCTGATGCATACGCCACTGCGTAGAGAGTTTCACTCCAGGTAGGAAGGGGAAAGCAACTTTGTGGTGCGACAGGTCGAGCGATACGTGGTAAATTATTAAACTATAGTAGCTGGATTGTTTGTAACACATCTCAGGTCAAATACCAGGCTCCAGTTTCAGGAAGAGGAAAGGATTTTGATTGGGGTGCGCTCAGACCTTTTCGAGGGACGGGGCAACCGAGCAGGTCCCGCTCACACCTGAGGAATCTGACGGGGAGCACGTCGTCGGCTCGTCTGACGACTGAACTTTGTCACACAAGGGTGGAAAAAGCTACGCCACTGTAGCCTTTTGCATGTAGCGCAAGCCGAGCCGTACCCCCTTGAGCTCTGGGAAATGCCCAACAAGAGCTAAGCAAAACTTAATAGAGTACAAACTATCACACCTGCTTTCATCGAACAGGCAAAACTGAGCGTGCCAGACCCTTCTCTGCCTTTTGACAGTTATCTTTTCAAGAAAAGCTTGGTTTGGTGTCTGACTTATTTTTCAGCAGCCCATCCCAAAAGGTGCAAATACGCAAAGGGTGAGGACGGTGACAGCAAACAGGGCGGGAACATTTGGCCCAAACCACAGCAGAGCGAGCCCGCACCTGGGAAAAGCGTCCTACCCCTTCCTTTCATCATGCAGAAAAAACCCAAACAACTCGAAGCCAAACCCAGAGATTCTCCCAACACCACAACATCACGGCACAATCTTTTCCAGCGATTGCCAAAGGCAGCCTCTTTCTGCCCGTCTCCCTGCCACAGACTGGCAGCAAGTCCCTGACGTACTCCCCCGCTACGAGCGTAACCTGCGCCCTCCCACAAAATGGTCAACATATGTAGTGAGTCTGAAATCTAATTGCCTGCTGGTACTAAGCCAAGGCTTGCATTTTGATGTGTAGCTACTCCGTTTCCACCCGTGCCTCCTCCCTCCCCTGCCCCCCTAGCAGAGGAGTGACAGTGAGAGGCGAGTAGGATGAGGATGTACTAAAACTACCCTTCAATAGCACAAGCTGCATCGCTTCCTTCATAATACCCGGGGCAGGGAAGGCAGGGGCCGTGTGTGAAAGAGATGGTTGAAGAAACAAAAGCAATTCAGGAAGGCGCAGAATTCAGACTGCGTCTTCAAGCTGCTCAGAAAGTTTCCAAGAGATGTGCTGTGAACGCACGCCCAGCATCCGCTTAGCCCGGCTCCTTTTCCCTGGCTGTGGGAACCCCCCTCAGTATTTTGCCTGGGCTGAGCAAAAGCAGTTTCCAGTCTTAAAACACGCTACTCCTGGGCAAGCAGGGTGCGGGAGCTCCCCGGTACCTGCAAACGCATCCTGAGCACTCTGCGTGTCCCTCAGAGACCCCTCCTGCTTCCAGAGACGTTCGGGTTCTCAGATGGGGTAACTCCACTGCAGAGCGTAGGTAATGCTGTGATTTGATCAGAAGCAGAAAAAAATAAAACATTAGCCTAATGAACACAGGAATGGCTCATTTATCAAGGCTCTAGCAGAGAAAATGGGCAGGAAACAGAGCCTAGGTGGTGCCACCTACCTTACTCTCAATCAGATCGCTCTCTCCACCAGTATGGACCATTTACTCACTGGAAGGGCATTTAATAGGTATTTAAAAGTGTGAAACAGAGACCAGTCTTTCGCCCACCTGTACGATATCCTTTTTTTTAAAAAAAATTAAAATTAAATCAACTCTGTCGGTACACAGAGCACTTAAAGCTCATGGGATTCTTCGTGCCGCCCTCGCAGATCCTGCTGCACTCAGCACCCGGAGGTTGCTTTGCCGTATGAAGAAAATGTACTTGAATTTTCAAAACAAGTCATTTTGGGAAAGCCTGCATTTAAAAAACGGCCTTGAGGACTGGGATATGGCAGAGGAGCTCACACTCACCATCGCTGCTGAAGACTTTCTGCAAGGTAAGGGCCTGGGGGGGGGAACAATTGACCCAACTTCCTTTTAAAAAGACTCCCACCTCCGAAACCCAGGTGAAAATTGCGAGGTCTGGTAAATGGTAAGTTCCGGTCTAGAACTTAACAAAAAGCATCGTGTGCAAATGTGTGTAAATGTGATCAGAACAAATTAGAAGTGTCTGCAACTGGGTACAAAGTAAGCACGCAGCTTACAGAAAATGAGGCTAACACAAAAAATACCCACCCACCGCAGCGCCTCTGGGCTCCCCGTTGTCTGCCAGCTCCTGACGAGACCCCGCGCCACCGCACGCTGAAGCGGCAAGCCGACCCCCCGGCACGCGGGCGCTCGCTGCCGGGGGCTCTGCCGGCGTCAGGGAGTTCGGGACTCCCCACGGAGGCTGGTGGCGTTTCGGGGAGCGGCCTGGGAAAGGGGCTTTTCTTTTGCTAGCCAGAACATCTGTGTCCAGACTGGGATTTTTCTAAGCTGGCTTATAAAAAAGTCGAAGCCCGTCTCTCAAGGACAAGGATGTAATTGCATAGCTGTGCCTGCAGACATACTGCCCTCCAAACACAACCTTTGGGGTAGATGGACTTGGGACAGGAGGACTGAAGGGAGTAATTCACCCTCTTCTGGCTTTGTGGGGGGAAGAGAAAGCAAAGTTTCGGAGCTGAGCAGCGTCGTTCGGGCTGGCCGCAGCGGTGCAAGAACATGCAGACATGCACGCTGTATGCAAAACAGGATATAAAACACTATTTAGAGGGACGAGAAGGCAACTGGGGACCTTTGCCTCGGGATTTGCATTGCATTAGAGCTCCCCCAGGCTGCCTCTGGACAGCAGGGTCTAGAAACAGTCTGCAGGTTAGACCGGCGGGGTGACGTTTCTCCTTCTCTTTAGAACCCAGCGTTCAGCCCCACCTGTGGATGTGGGTAAACCCCAGCCTGGTCTGCCCCATCCCCGGGAGACCTGGCGTAAACCCGGCCAGATCCGACAGCCCGATGGCCTCGGTTGCTGGTGCCATGGAAACCTCCTCTCCGAACACATCCTGGGACTACTCGGACCCGGGCTGCTCCAAGGAGGGTGTGCTGTCATCCTCCAGCAAGGCTGGAAAGGTACGAAAGAGGGAACAGCTTGGGCAGCCCCAGGCATCGGACGCGCCTGACGGTGCCGCAGGAACAAACGAGCGGTTGCCTGCCGCTTCAGCAGGGGTCAGTCGATGCACAGCGCCCGTCCGATGAGCCGGCTGAAAGCACAACGCGCAGGGATGGGGGCTGACATTTACAGCCTATAAGCTTTCAATCTGTGCTCAGCCAGGCCCACCCTCCCCCAGAACGGAGCGGCTTATCCCTGTCCCTTGTTCCACCCAGGGCCAACGTATCCACCTCCTTTTTCTCCTTCCTCTCCACAGCTTACTGAGGATGAAGATGCTTTACGTGTGAACATCCCAGTTCCTCAGGAGATGCTGGAAAATCCCGACCTCAGGGCAATGCTGATGCCTCGGAAATCCACAGTCCTCAGACTTCAGAGCGTGACGCTCAGGTGCCCCAGGCAGACGAGCACCAAAATCGAGGGAGGCTGGCCCCGTCCTCCCCTTAATTACTGCATCCTCATCACCCTCGCCCTGTGCAACAGCACAAGTGGCAGTCTGACCGTACAGCAGATCTACCAGTTCACACGGTACCCACTCTTCTCCCAGCCCCTAGGGCAGAACGAGGAAAAGAGGGACGACGGGGTGTACAGGAGTCTCTCATCTCCTACTGGCGAGCAGGGAAGCGGCAGCCAGGACTTGCGTTCTGGTCTTACCTCTGCCTGCGGCTCAAGACGCTGCTGAGAAAACTGCTTCTCCTCTTTGTCAGCACCCAAACCCAGGAGTTTCGGGAGCTGGTGTTTTAGTTTCGCCTTACCCTCTTTAGAAAAAACACAGCGCTCAACGGCGCCAGCCATCCTTACACCACAGGGCTCAGGGAGGGCCCTCTCCTCCTCCCCTTGTGTGGACACGACATATTCTGTTATTTGTCACAGCCTCTGATCACTTCAGCTCAGGACAAACCTCTTCTCTCCGCAGGCTGCACTTCCCATTTTTTCAAACGGCCCCAGAGAGCTGGAAAAACACGATCCGACACAACCTGTGCTTCAGCAGCTCCTTTGAGAAAACGACCGGCTGCATGTGCGGTGAGGGAAACCGCAAGTCCTGCCTGTGGAAGCTGACTCCAGAAGGGCACAGGAGGTTTCAGGAGGAAGCGCAGGCTCTGCCCAAAGAGGCTCTCGACTTGGTGTGCCAAAGCATGAGGGAACCACGTACGTTTCAGAGGGCAGGAGCCCCACAAAATGCAGAGCGAGCCAGCCTGTACAAGATTCCCACGGTGGGAGGGACAGAGGTGGGCGCCCAAGCCAGTATACAGCCACCAGCACTGCCAGGCGTGAGGTCTAGGAGACGATACCAGACACTCAAGAGATCCCCCCACAAGCGGGGCTCGGTCACCAGGGTGGCCAAGAGCCCTTCTTTCGTGAAACCAACATGGTGAGAGAAATAAAGCGGGCTACATTAAAACAGAGCCTTCATCCCAGGCTCGCGCTGCTCAGCAATACAATACTATCAGTTTCACGGGCATAAGGACTGGGGCTGTAGAATCGGGGCCTAAGCAGTTGCGAAGGTCCGAGTAACTACTGCAACTTTCTCTATGTCTTTTGCAGATCTCGTGAGGTCTCTCTTTGGTCTATGATTCCTTCTGGCTCCCTGCTTCTGAAACACGTACCATGTGTTTTCAAACCCAGCCTGTTTTCTCAGGTGCTGCCGTAGGTAGCTTCCCAAGAACCGTGCATGGAAATTACGAGCACGGTGCCATAAGGACTCAGATTTAGAAGGGGATGGGGAGAAAGATGATCAATCCCATTTCCTTCAGCAAGGCAAGTTTTTGCTCCAGCTGCACACATCTCAGGTTGCAGAGGCATTTTGACATGTGGCTGCACGCAAGCTGTTGCCTCTTGCAACGTTCTTGCGGTGCAGAGGACAAAGCTGCGGGAGAACGCTGATCTGTTCCCTGGCAAAGGGTCTCGGCCCACAGGTCAGGGGCTGAGCAGAGAAAGCGTTAGCTGGCTGAGTGAGGGCAGCCCCTACCCTACAGACATTATTCCAAGCTGTTGCACTCGCCCTCCCAGCTGTCAAACCAGCAGGCGAGGCTCCGCATAACTGCTGGGCAGTTTGCTTTGCAAGGGGCTTGGAATTTCTGCAACGCCTGCTTGGCAGAAATTGGCGAGCACCACAGAGCGTGAGGAGGGAGAGAGTTATCTCGGAGAGGCAAGGATGCAACAAAGGAAAAAATCCCCAAACCAACGACAGCTTGCCGTTGCGTTGTTGACTTACCTGCTTCGCCAGCAAGAGGCAGGAAAAATCACGTCCCGGGGCCAGAATTCAGGCAGGTAGCGGGTGCCTAGTGTTCAGGAAGGGTAGGTTTTTCATACCTTCTTCCCGGCTGCTGCAGCAGTTGCTCAAGCAGAAGCATGGCCGGTCTGGTTATGTCCGTTATCAGTCCCGCGTGCAGCAAGAGCCAGGGCGCCCTGCCGAGGGGGGACGAACAGCACACAGGCACAATGCAAGTTCTGGAGTTCGCTCCTGGCTTGTGTCCGAGACCTGACCCTGGGAGAGGACGGCAGGGGCCGGCCCGCCCGAAGCTGCTCGCCAGGGCAGGCTGGGCGCACCCTGGGTACCAGCTCCTTC
Organism: Phalacrocorax carbo; assembly: GCF_963921805.1. Classification (NCBI taxonomy): domain Eukaryota; kingdom Metazoa; phylum Chordata; class Aves; order Suliformes; family Phalacrocoracidae; genus Phalacrocorax; species Phalacrocorax carbo. Next base: position 8,746,043 of record NC_087533.1, on the reverse strand, counting down.
CACCCACGAGAGCGCAAAAGGGGAGACGCGTTCAAAGCGGTTTGACGGCGCCTCAGTGCCCACGCTAGGACGGCACCGTCCCTGACCGGCGCAGGGTGGGTCTGCACAGCTGGGTGCTAATGTCACCCGAAGGACGGCAGAAGTCGGAGAGGGACAAGCGGCTGTCAGTCCCACGCATGGCAGTGCAGGCGGGCCGTCTGTCTGTCTGAGCAGGACCTGATTTAAGATGAATGGTTGTCACAGGCCTGGCTGGCGCTGGATGGCAGCACTGGGATAACCTCGGTGCTGCAGTTCAGATGCTCTCCTTCAGTCGTGCCAGACGAGACCGTGAGTGTCCCTGCTCTTACTAAACGTAAAAAAAACCCCAAAACCAACAAATGAAGGTTTTGGTAGGGCTGTGCAGGGGCGGGAAAGCAAGGGCATCGGACCAACGCTACCAGAGAGACTGTGTCAAAAGGCAGCGAGGCGGGAGGCCGGCGCCTTTCGGGGGTGTACGGCAGGTAAGGCTCTTCACCCAGGGGGTGGTGGGGCCCTGGAACAGGCTCCCCAGGGAGGCATCACGGCGCCCAGCCTGGCCATCTTCCAGAAGCACTTGGGTGAGGCCCTCAGAGACACGGTGTGAACGTGGGGATGTCCCGTGCGGGGACGGGAGCGGGACCCGACGACCCTTGCGGGTCCCTTCCAGCCCAGGGCATCATTCTGATTCTATGACACGGCTCCGGAGAGCGCTGTTAAGGACAGAGGAAAAAGATCCAAACCCAATGACGGTTTCGGGCGGGCCGTGCCTGCCACACGCGCAGCGCCGCCCGGCAGGCGGTGGCGGGGCGCCGACGGCAACGCCAGCTTGCTGTACAGCAAAGGCGTAGGGTTTCCTGCCGCCCCCGAGCCCCATCATCCCGCGGCGGCCTCGGCCGCCCCCGGCGCTGGGACGGCGCCCCAAGGCATCCCGCGGCCACCGCGGAGCGCAGCGCTCGGAGCGGGGCGCCGGGCAGCGCCGGCTGCCCCCGCCGCGCCTGCGCCCTGCGACGTCATCCCTTGGCGCCCGCGCCGCCATCCCTTCGCGCCTGCGCCGTGCGGCGTCGCCCCGCCATGGCGGTGCACTACTGCGGCCTGTGCCGCCGCACCTCCTTCTCGGGCCGCCGGCACCTGTACGGCGCCGCGCACCGGCGGCGGCTGCGGGAGGCGCTGGACCGGCTGCAGGAGGAGGTGGCGGCGGCGCGGGCGGCGGCGGCGGCAGCGGGGGACGGCGGCGGGACCCTGCGGCGCTACGACCCGGCCGAGCACGACCGGCGCGTCTGGTGCCTGTGCTGCGGGCGCGGCGTGCGGCGGGACGGGCGGCGCGGCGGGATGGCGCTGCCGCTGGCCGGCCTCCTCCAGCACCTGGCCGGGTGGGTCGGCGGCGCCGGGGCTCCGGGGCGACGGCGGGAGCGGCGGGGCTGACGGGTGTCCCGCAGGCCCGAGCACCGCCGCGAGACGGCGCGGTTCTGGCGGGAGAACCGGGCGGAGGCGGCGCTACGGGAGCGGTTCGTGGTGCCGGCCGAGGAGTACGAGCGCTTCGCCCGGGCGATGGAGCGGGAGCTGGACGCGCACCGGCAGCGGGAGGAGGAGCGCATCCGCCAGGTACCCCGCGCCGGTCCCGGTCCCAGCCCCGGCCCCGCGCCAGCCCCGGCCCCGCCCTCACCGCCTCTTCCCCCCGCAGATGGCGGCAGGCATCCGTGAAGCCGAGCGCAGGCAGCGGGAGACTGTGCGGGCCGCGCTGCAGGTCGGTGAGCCGTATCCTGCCCTGGCTGCGCCCCGGCAGGGAGCGGGGACGGGCGCCCCCACCGGCACAGGGCACCCTCGGGAGGGGCTGGGGGGGGGGGGCTCGGCTCCATACCAGAAATATCGTCCCTTTTTCCTGAATCGCACCCAGCTTCAAACAGAGCCAGAGCTTCACGAGGGACCTGCTGTCCGCGGCGCCCCTCCAGCACACAGAAGGTGAGAGCCATTTTCCTTAGATTACCGCTAACCCGCGTCCCGCTCAAAGCGCCAGACCTTGCCGCAGCAGCCGCCGCCACCACACTCGCTTGCTGCTGCCGCAGCTGACACTGTCAGCGCCAGGATCTTGCATCCGTTCAGATCCTTCAGAAACCTTTATGATATAGCCTATAGTAAGTGCTGTAGCTGCAGAAAGCTTGCTTTCCCCTCCGCACACTCATAGGTAAGCGCTAACAGCCATAAAGAGTGAGCACAGCTGTGACAGAGAAGCGCTTAATGTTACCACGCCCTGAGAACATTTCTCCTTTTCCTTCTGACTGCAAAGCTCTGCAAACATGTACAAATTCTCCAGAAACCTCTGGACGGTTGTTGCCTGCCTGGCTTTGACCATCGCTCGCCTCTCAGACTTGGCTCCCATATTCCAGGGACTCCTCTGAGGATGCAGAGCAGCCTGGCCCGAGCGGAATGCAGGCAGGGCCTGACTTAAACTGGATGGAATCAGGCCAGGCTTTGACCTTCATTGGCCACCAGGTAGGGGCGAATCGCTAACACACTTGACTTAAAGAACTGCAAGTTACACACAGCGCGGGTTACAAAGCAGAACAAAGCTGTCACTGAGACAGGCAGCGTGGCTGATTCAGGTGACCGGCTAGCTGAGAGTTTCAGTCACCCCGCGCTAATGCGCGTTTCTCTAAGCAAACCTGCTTTAACCCACACAAATCCCCAACACTCCCTCAAGTAGAGCAGAGCCTCCCTCTGCGTCTAACAGAGCTTGCTACTCGGCAGGAATGCGCGCGACACTTCTCTTTGCAGACATTCTTAAAAGCATCAACTTCTCACGCACGTTCTGCGTTTCTGTTAACAGGAAACAGAAGGGAAAGGAAATGTTCACACAGGTAATCGCACCTGCTTCAAGGCTCAAGCAGTCGCTACCCCACTGAAAACCCCTGGCTCACAAACCTAACGGGGGTGACTTAAAGCAATTTTGAAGCAGTCACAGCATAACCAGGAGGTGCTCGCTCTGTTGCTCATCTCTGACATGCTGGAGGAGAAGAAAACACGTATTACAAAAACTGTTAGTGCTGCTGCCGTGTGGAATGCACGGCTTGGGGTGTGATCTGGCACTGCTTTAACAGAGGCAAGCCCGCTTCCTTCTCTTACAAAGCCCGAAGTTTACTTGGCAGGGCGAGCTGCAGGGGAGGGGGCAGAGGGGGGTGCTTTTCCCTATCTCAAGCTTAGGATAGCTTCAGCAGCTCAATACGTTTTCCCTGTGACTTCTAGGAGCAAAACCTCCGTGGCTGACAGAGGAGGAGGAAGAGGGTGCAAGCAAACAACAGATTGGACCTTCGTATGAGGAGTTTCTCAGACAAAGTGAGCGGGTTGTATGCATTTCAGTCAACCTTACTGCTGTTTGAAAAGCTTTCGCTTAACAAAATACCTTTTTAGAGGAGAAGCAGAAGCTGAAAAAGCTGCCAGCGGGGCGCGTTGGTGCCAACTTTGACCATACCTCTCAGACGGGCGACGGCTGGCTCCCTTCCTTCGGGCGGGTTTGGAATCACGGCAGGAGGTGGCAGTCCAGGTGAGCTGCAGGGCAGGGCAGGCCGATGCCGAGTGGAGGGCGCAGCTTCCTTCCACGTGAGCCGCTCGTGGAGCGGGCTTTGCGGTAGCAGCGAGCGTAGGCAGGCATCTTACCGCACAAATGCGTGACTTGCGAGATGAAGCAGCGTCGCGGTGGCAGGGGCTGCACGTGTGGAGGCATCTGCCTCACTGAGCTTGGCTCACCTTTCAGACCCGTGGGCTTGTCCCACTGGTGCTTTGCAACATGCTAGAAACGTGCGTCGGCCAGCTGGAGGCTGCTACAGCTCACTGCGATAGCCGAGTAACGGAGGAGGCTTCCTCCCTACAACACTCTGCGTCACGCTAGCCTACTCATTAGGTGAGGCAGCAGTCATTACCTCTTTCTAAAGGCTGTTGTGTTCTGACATCTACGCTCTCTTTCAGGCATCAGTTTAGAACTGAATCAGGGGAAAAGAAGAAAAGGTGATCGGAAGAGGAGCGCTGAAGGAAGCAAGCTGTGGCGGAAAGGCAGACAGGAGGTAGCTGCAGCTTTGTCAGCGCCACCACCAAGTTTAGCGCTCTCATTTCGTGTGTCCATCTCGATGCGTTCAGTCCCCTGGAAAGCAGAGTGACCACAGCCCGATACCAGGGTCTGCTGAAAGCTGCTCTGCCAGGGGGTGTCGCAGCAGATCTGCTCCCCCTGCAACAGGCACGCGGTGGGTTCTCGCCTCTTGAACACCACAAAGGCAGACCCTTCCTGCGAGGAAGGTCTCTTGCCTATGCCGTTTGTAATCACAAAGCCTGCCGTACACAGCATGCGCTGCCCATGCTGACCTGCAGCAGGACACCCCCTGAGAGACATTTCTTAAAAGTCAAACTTTTTTCTTAATTACCTGTGTTAGCAGACCAGCTGAAACTCATTTCAGATGCATGGCCCACTCTGGGAGCACCTGATGTTTTCATTCTAGTTTATATTACTTTCACTTGTTCTCCCTCACCTGAAGGATGACTAATTAGTCCTCAGTAGAAGCAAGCAGGCCTTAAAGGCCTTTACTGGGGGTAGTTTTTCCTTTTAATTGAAATAAAATACTTCAAGCCTTACTTCGAGCTGCTTATCTGTGCTTCTCCTCTAGAAACACGTCACTAGACACACACCTGATAGATGCTGCTGCCTTGTACGCGGGGAGATCTACGGGCAGGGCCTGTTTAGAGGGAGTTTAAATAAATAACACAGCTATCCCACTAATACCTTCCCTGCCTACAGCACAAGAAACAGGCTTCGGTTTTCCTACTAGAACCGAATAGAGTTTAAGATCACTGGCCGCTGTCGGTGACGCAAAAGCTCCTTCCCTTTTCACAACATAAAAAGAAGTACATTCATAACACTGCATAAATGCAAAGACTGGCTGCTAGAGGAAGGGAGCGTGACCTGTACCGGAATCCCTTATCAATAATGCGTCAAAAATGAAACATACACGTTCTTGAAAAAGCAAGAAAAATTATTTTGATAATTTTATTGTGTGCATCTACATATGACACATTGTTGACGAGGTCGGTGGAGAACCTGCAAAACAACAAGTCCCAAGTCAGACAACCAGGTCAAAACAAGCTAGCGCAAATCAAACCCTCCGAAAGCTCTACTCCACCAAGAGCACTTGGATGCCGTGCTCCCTGACAGCAGTACCGTGCAGGGACTGGGGAGCACGTAGCTCTCCTCATCCCACGCACAATATGGACAGAACCGCAAGTTGCTCTTTGATTTGGGGGAACCCGTGTTTCCCATCACATCACCCAGGAAATCGCTTGGAGAGCAAGCGGTGTCCTCCCAACATCGGGAGAAGCAGCCTGGCCAAAGCAAGGCAGGAGCCGTCCGCCACACAGCGTGCAGCCATTTGCTACCCCCGACAAAGCGCAGCCCAGCTCCCACACAGGGCCCGCACCTCACCTCCCTACGCGTCCTCCCCGGCGGCGGGCGCATCGCCACCTTTTGTGTTCCTGGTGTAGATCACTTGGGCTCGGTGCTTGGATACCAGTTTGATCAAGCCTACCAAAAAAGAAAAAAGGAACTTATTTGCAGCACAAAGTCTTCCGGGTCAGCAAGGGGAAGAAAACATCCAGTTCAAGCTGCTTTCCATTTCTGTAAAGTTTAAGTGCTTACCTTTGCTGAGCAGCTCCTGCAGAGCAGCCCTGGCCAGGGAGCCCCGAATCTTCAGCCTCTCTGAGACAACTGCGGGTGTGATGAGCTTGTAGTTGGGCACTTCTTTGCACAGTTTGTCATAGGTGGCCTTGTCAAACAGGACAAGGTTGTTCAACTTGTCTCTCACTTTCCCCTTGGACCACTTCTACTTGAAAAGAGGGGAAAAAAGCCCCTGAGCTGCTTTCTAAGCAATAACAAAGGACAGAGCTTTTGAATGCCACGAGAACTGCACCATCAGGTGCCTCTATCTCAAACCCCAGGTTAAGGGCTAACGAGATACACAAGCCGTCGCTGTAGATGAACGTGCTGCAGATAATACCTGCCACATCCCCAAATAAAAGGAGCAAAGCCTCTTGTTACCCAGATTTAACACCGCCACCTGCAACTTACTGCCAGGTGAAGAAACGGCCCCTCTCACAGCACGGCGGCGCCTGCAGCGCCAGGTGCACCCAGCCGCCCGCCCCGTGGGTCTGCCCAGGCCGCACGCGTGGGAGCCCGGCAGCCGCCCTCAGCCCTTGAGGGCAGCCGGGCCTCGGCCAGCCTGGCCGCCCCGGCTTCTTGCGGGATGGCCGCGCCTCGGGGCCTGCCGCCAGCGGCGGGGCTCCTACCTTCTTCTTAGCTTTGCCGCCGGACTTGTTCACCGGGTCCTTGTCCTTTTTGGCGGATTTGCCCGCGTCCTTCTTCTTCTTGTCGTCTTTGGGCGGCTGCGAGGGGAGAAGGATGGGGGGGGGGGGGTGTCAGCGCCGGGGACGGGGCCCCGCACCCCCCCACCCGCGGGGGCGGGCCCCAGCCTCTCCCCGCTGCCGCCAGACCTCGGGGCTCCCCCCCCCCCCCCCGCCCCTCGGGGCTCCTCTCAGGGCTCCCCTCCCGCCGCTCGGCCCCCGCACTCACCATGCTGCGGCGGCTACGGCTGCTCCCTCAAGATGTCGGCCGAGAAAGGAAGCGGCGGGCGCGAGGCGCGGAGGAAACCCCGTGGCGGCGTGACGCCACTTCCGTCGCGGGGCGGGGCGGGGCGGGGCCGGCGGCGCTATGGCGATCTTCAGCGTCTATGTGGTGAACAAGGCGGGCGGCCTCATCTACCAGCTGGACCACTACGCCCCCCGCGCCGACACCGAGAAGACGTTCAGCTTCCCGCTCGACCTCGTCCTGCGGCCGCACGATGAGCGCGTCGTGGTGGCCTTCGGACAGCGCGACGGCATCCGCGGTGCGACGGGCGGGGAAAGGCTCACACGGCCGGGCCAGGCCTCACCGGGCCGGGCCAGGCCTCACCGACCGACTGACACGGCCCTGTCCCCGCAGTGGGCCACGCCGTGCTGGCCATTAACGGCGCCGAGGTGAACGGGCGCTTGACGGCGGACGGGAAGGACGTGCTGGAGTTCCTGGGCAACCCCGCCAACTACCCGGTGTCCATCCGCTTCGGCCGCCACCGCCTCTCCTCCAACGAGAAGCTGATGCTGGCCTCCATGTTCCACTCGTGAGTCGGGCGGGCGGGGGCGGGGCGGCGGGGGCGGCGGGGGGCGCTAAGGGCCGTCTCTCCCCCCGCCAGGCTCTTCGCCATCGGGTCGCAGCTGTCGCCCGAGGTCGGGAGCTCCGGGATCGAGATGCTGGAGACAGACACCTTCAAGCTGCACTGCTTCCAGACGCTGACAGGTACCGTCTGGTCCCGGGCAGCCGGCGCTGCTCTGCTTTGCCGGGGCTGGCGCAGAGCTCGGCCTTCCCCGCGCTTCTGCCCTTGTCGCTCCAGGGATCAAATTCGTGGTTCTTGCTGACCCGCGGCAGGCAGGAATAGACGCCCTTCTCCGCAAGATCTACGAGATCTACTCTGACTTTGCTCTGAAGAATCCTTTCTACTCCCTGGAGATGCCCATCAGGTAAGGAAAAGCCTGCTTTTAATAACGCAGCCCCTCGTTGCCTTCTCCCTGCACAGCAACAGCAGCCCACAGCCCTTATGTCAAGCAGCAGAGTAGAGCCAGAGGGTGAGGAAGGGGGAGACCCAGCACGCTGCTGCAGGGACAGGGTGCTGGCCCACGCTTCCTCCGGCGCGGCGCTGCTGGGGAACAGGGAGGCGCTCTTCCTCCTGGGTACAATCTCCACTGTCCCAGTGTAACCCCAGAGCTCACACAAGCAGTCAGGTTGCTGTCGCGTGACTGATGGAATCTCTCCTTAAAGGATGCAGAGCCAAAGGACGTGGCGATCCTGTCTTGGTTAACCTGTTCCATAGATAAAGCCATCCCCTTCTGCTTTTCTGACTGTTTCAGGTGCGAGTTGTTTGATCAGAACTTGAAACTTGCTCTGGAGGTGGCAGAGAAAGCTGGACCCTTCGGACCTGGGTCGTAGAGGAGAAAGCCTCGCCCGTTCCCCGGACTCCTTTCTGTGAAGAGCGGGGCCTCGCTCTTCCCCGGCCGGCCTCTCCCAGAGCGCTCTCCTCCACAGCAGAGGCCGCATATCCCTGAAACACGCTTCCTTATCTCCCCAGACACCATTTTATCCCCTCTGTTGTGAAACTTACCTTAACCAGGCTTGTTACTACTGTTTACACGGGGTGGTGGAGGCTTATTCTGCTGCTGCGGCTCCACCGCCCCTGAGCAAAGACAGAGAAGGTGCGGGTCCGTGGCCCTACCGCAGCCGATTGTCGTCTTTTGTTTCGTAATTGTACATATGTATTTTTCCTGTATAGGTCTAACTTGGGGTTTTGCAGAGGGTTTCTGCGTAGAAGTAATAAATGTTCCGTGAAGAGGTGGACGGCTGTTTGTTTTCTGTTGGCGGGGTAGGTTCGCCCCTCAGGAGGGGAAGCGGGTTTGGGGGGGTTCACTTGCACTGCTCTCCGTAAGACAACCAGAGCGAGCCCGTGTGACACTGCTCCGTTTTTATTGCACAGATAGTAGAAGATCACATAATTAAGTACAAAATGTAATTCACACCCATTGTTTTAATTAAGGCTGGCTACCTACTCTTGCAACCAAACTGTTCAGCAAAGTACCTGCGTGTGGGTTCTTCACGAGTTGAACTTGCCTCTCCCAGGACCCTAAAGGAGTAAATCCTTTCGGGCAAAAACAAGGACATTCAGCAAAATCCCGGTTAAAACCCTGAGCCCGCTCATTGTGAAGAGGGCCGGGCGTGACGGCTCGAGGCTGCCGGCCGTCAGTGGTGGCTCTGCTAAGGCCGGCTCTCAGGCAGCCCAAGCCCCTGCCCGCGGCTGTGAGAGGCGCAGCTCTTGACTTAAAACATCCTAGACTATGCACCTTGTACTGAAAAATACAAGCCAATGCTGGAACGAACGGGTTTCACCAAACCCAGCTGGGGGAGCTGTGGGCCAGAGTTAGCCGCTCTCGCAATACCCGCTGCCTGGTCGCGTTTCCTGGCCGATTTGCTACACGCTGACCTGGCAGCAGCTGCCTCCCTTGCAAATCATTAACCCCATGCACAGAGATGGCACCGGGCAGGATCTGCTCGGCAGAAGGAGCTTCTCTAAACGCTCGCCCCTGAAGTGCCAAGAATGTCTTGGAAACGTGCCTGTTCCCAAGTGCTGCGGCGAGCCCTGCCGCAGCGCCGCGGCGGCGTTCCGCTTGTCCAGAGCGAAATGCCCCCCTCGCTTCTAACAGCGAACCCTGGGAAATGCTAAAGCCAGGCTGCTCTCACATCGGCCGCGAGGCCGAGCTGTAACGCCCATCCCTCGCCATGCCCGGGCCGAGAGCGCGCAGGGAGCCTGCACCCAAGTAAGCTGAGAGCGCTGGGCTGACAGCAGCCGGAGGGGACGTGCCCCTGAACGACGAGGCTGAACCGACAGCTACTGGTGGCGATGAACAGTAAGGACAAAACTAAACGTGACGGCGCCTGGAGCCGGTCACTTCAGAGCACTTCCAGTGGAGAAGCACAGGCTTCTCCACTTCATCGGCAGTGCTGGGAGGAGGTACGGTAAAATCACTGCGATTGTAAACTAGCTGAATTATCACATCTTGAGGGAAAAAGCGATGGGTAGCAGGAACTTTGTGCCCTTGGGCACGTGACAGTGGACAAGAAATTGAGACACTTTTTATCTAGGTTGCAGCAATAGGTAAACTCGCTCCTAAACAAAAAACAGGCATCATTCACATCGGCGTGGGAGCATCCTTTTCACCAAGCAGCTTATCCTCAGTCAGCCTTCCTGGGAATCCGGCCCATCTTGGTGCGGATGTTCCGCAGCAAGAAGAAAGCCACTGTGCTAGCGGTGCAGGTGATTTCGGCTACCCAGAAGGCTGTGGCCCAGCTGTAGTGCTTGGCAATGGTACTGAAGGGCAGCCCAGCCAGAAACCCCCCAACTGTAAGGAGAAACAAACAGAAAACCAGTAATGCATGAGCATCTCAGTGTTATCTGGGGCCTGGTTTGAACTCAAAGCACAAGCAAAAGCCTGTCAGGTACAGCAGGAAGCATCCCTGAGGCTTCCAGCTCTGCCACCTCTGTTTCTAAGGGGACTCCCCGTGACCTGGCACCCCGGGGTAAGACCACGCGCCATCAAGAACGCCCAGGGGTTTTGTTTGGTTTCTGGGGAAGCGGGCATTACTCACCGTTGGCCATGAGGGCCACGATGGCGTGGGAGGTGCCGCAGAGGTTGGCAGGGGCGCTTTCGTTGGCTATAACCCCGAACAGGGCGATCGGCCCATACGAGGAGAACCCAAACACAGCTCCCAGAGTCAGGATCCACAGCTGTCGAAACAAGTTAAGATCAGAAACAGGATCTGTGCATCTTACCGCTGTCAATCAGCGGCTGCTGACAACTCTCAGATCTGAGGCACGGTACGAGGGGGCTTTGACATTTTTGGGCTGACGCTAGCTCCCTGGCCTGCAGACAGACGAGCTCAAGGCTGCGAGGGAGCCCGGTGCACACGGCCCAGCTGCACCTCCACCACCCCGCCTTGTTACCCAGCGCCAGCTCTCCTCTCTCCTACAGCATCACCACGCACACGCGGTGCACGCCGTTCTGCGAGAAGGAACCGGAGCGCCGAAGAGAGATGGGCGACGAGCCCGCAAAATCACAGGAGGGAGCTGTGAATCGAGTCGCTTTTACAAGCGATCCTGCAGGCACCTCCTAAAGGCTTTTCTCATTTTAGATGCAAGCAACCGATCAGCGCGTCTTTATTTGCGAGTAGCCGCTCTCTGATAACCTCTACGTTGCTAAACAAACACAGAAAGAAAACCAAAAAGCCCCAACAGTCTAAACTTCAGCATTAGCTCGAGCTCTGAGAAAACCACCCGGCTCAGAATTTATCAGTCACGTGTGAAAGGACAACAAAGGGTAGGTAACGTGACCGACCATCTCAAGATTAAAGCACGCTTTTTGAACTATAAACACCAATTCAAGATGCCCAGAGGGAAGCAAGCGCCGTCTTATTTTCCAGATGGGAAACAGAAACAGAGTTCGGAAAACGCTTGCCAAGGTTAAGCAGGAAGGGACCTGCAGGAACAGAATCGCTCCTCCTGACCTCGCTCGCAGGACGCTTTAACTGGCTACGTTTTACCTGATGAACAAACGTCCTCGGAACCCTCTGTGTAAGAACTTTAAAATGTTATATTCAGCCTTTGAAAGTCAGTTAGTGCGATCAAACGATTACAAGAAAAGGTTTCTTTTACAAAACTTACAGTAATCTTCTCAATGCCCTGCTTCTAAGTTCTGGAGCACTAACCAACCTCCCACGGTAGGAAAAAGGCAGATCAGCGAAAGCAGAAACAGGCAGAGGGAGAAAAAAAGGCAGGCAGAAACCTCATGTTCTTTTAGGCCTGTAAGATCAGCTAGAGGTTGGAAGGCTACAGTCCAGAAGTGCTTTTCCTGAAGAAGAAAAAAGGGAAAGGAGAAAAGAGGTTTCATTTATTTAGCAGTCATTAGGGCAGGTGCAACTCACGTCTACACTGCAGCCGGCAGCGCAGGCTGCCCGAGCCAGCTGAGGCAGCAGAAGCAGTCCAGGCCAGACCAAGCTAATGCAAACTCACGGTTCTCGGTGAAGACGACAGGCACGCTCCCTATCGCCAAACCCCTCACCGCTAAAGGGCTATCCCTACGAGTTACGGTCAGCTGCTCCTGCACGGATTACCTTGGGAGAATCGCCCGTGACCGTGACACGGAAGAGAAACATGGACACGCACATCCCGGCCATCATGGAGAGCAGCAGCGTGTGCCGAGGATTCCCGTAGCTTGACAGACCCACCTGCAACACAGGGTGGGAAACTGAGGGTCAGAAACTGGAAGGACTCCTTCCATTTTGTGCTCGTGGCAGCCAACGCCATCCACGCAGCCCCATCAGAAACAGGCGTGGCGCAACGAAAGCACACCTTTGAGTGAGACTTCTTGGTTTGGTTTAAGGACTGCCCGCAGCCAAGCTGTGCTAAACAAGAAGCCCTTAGCGATGAACGATAATTCTGTCGTCAGCTGCGCCCTACTCCCGCCCTGAATTTGGCTTCCAGACCCACCGCTGGACTGTAATGGGGGGCCGGGAGAGGTTTTCAGGCAGAGGACAACTGTCAACAACCAGATCTCTTTCCGCATGGAAATCAGGAGAGCACAGTAAAGCCAACAAATGAAACAGACCAAACGCCTTCCCTAACGTCGGCGTACGTATTTCCCAACGTCTTCAGGGGTGTTCAGCAGTTGTCCTCGCGCAGGCGGCAGAACTGGGTACGGGCCTGTTTCTCAGTCGTAGCACGCAGTGGCAGCACCGCCCCGACTGAGCACCTTAGTTAGGCCGTTGAGATGGGTCGCGTCCCTCCCAACCCGCCTCCGCACGAAGGGAAGGAGACGCGTTAATTGACAATGGTCTGGTTTTGAAAAGTCCCATTTCGAAGCAGGATAGTTTAGACACAGAACTGCAGCCAAAAGAAGAGCTTGGGAAGGCAGAAGGTGGAAGCGTGGTACTGAGAATGGCCGTTCCCACGCGCGAGGCAGCAGCTCCCTACCGCTGCATTCTGGGTATCCCGCATCTCCAGAGCGACACAAACAAGGGGAGCGTTCTGCTCCACTACCGGTGCAGGAATTAAAAAGGGGGGAAAATTTTTTTTAAAATCATCTTTAAGCACTCATGAAGGAAACAAAAAACAAACGTAAAAATTCCAAAGCAGCTCAAACTGACGCTGTGTCAACCGCCCAGCACACCTGAGGGTCCGGCTTACTTACTCTTGCTACCGCTCTGTCAGAAAGGTATCCGGCAGCGATGCTTCCCACCAAGCCCCCGATCTCCAAGGCGCTCATGTAGGAACTGCCTAGAATGCAGGCGAAGCAAAGAACAGGCCGTCAGGTTCGGTCACAACAGCAAAGCTGCTGGATGCTTTAGACCGAGCTCAACTGCTGTCAGCTCACCATGAGCTCAGAGCAGCTCTGCTGGCCAAGACTCTCCAGCTCATCCTTGCACGGGAATGCCCGTCTGCCAGTCCCAGGAGTGCCCTGGCACCAGGCAGCACTGGGCGCATGCAGTAACTTCATCGGCGAGTTATTCCAATAACTACGGGTACCTAAACGGACAGGCAGGAAGTAAGCGAACAGGTCTCCCCGATGGAGGTGCCTGCATCCTTTCGCTGTACCCAGTCGAGCTCTCTGCCACGCCTCCCGCATTGCAGCCACAAAACTTCAACATGCAGCTCCACATCTTACCCACGAGCACGGACTGTCCCCTCTCCTGGATCAGGAAGAGCTGTCCCCAGTCGGTACAGCATGTTTTCACTCCAAACACAACCAGGTAGCCCGTTGAGAGCACCCAGAGGTACGGTGAGAGCAGCAGCTCCGTCAAAGTGCTGTTGTCACTGGAGGAACCTGTAAGGAAGATCAGGAGGAACGTTACTGCTGCTTGAGCACAGCAGCTGAACCACACTGCCTCGGTGGCCCCACAGGCATATCTGCAAGCAGGATTCATGCATAAGGACACCCTTACAGAGGGAGATGCTCATAGCTACTGGTAGCAAATGGCTTTACCCCTCCCCTGCTCTGGGTTTGCTGCGATTTCACAATCTTTTCTGCCAATTCATTCCACCTTCATTAAAGATTTCAAAAGAATTATCAAAACACTACTCCCAGTAATTACTGCGGTTGCCAATGAACCCTTCACAAAGGTTGTCAGAAAAACGATCTGCTTCCCTGGATTTTGCACTAAATGCTTTTAAGCTCTGCCTGTGAAGGCCACTGCACAGACCCAAACAAAGACGCTGACTTTCAGGTGCTGCCTTTATTTTTGCGTCGGTCGTCCAAGAACGCCTGCAAAGCTACCCTCCCCACAGAACGCTGTGGGGAAACGACGTTGGTTTTGTACACAAAGAGGTCAAGCCTAGCAGCACGGGCATCGTGGGACAGTGTGGAAGGTAGGCCGCATTTCCGCTGGCCTTTAAAACGGCAAACCTCTGTTGCAATTCCCCTCTACCCGTTGCGCTTTCAGAGGAGCGCCACGCTCAGCGGTCTGAACAAACATTTACTAACTAGATGTCCTAGGTTAGGGCAGAAAACACTGAGCAGAGTCCACTGCAACCCAGAGGTCAAGAGAGCCCATGGCGGGGTGAGGGGAGAGCTGCCTGTCCTCTGGAAACATGGAGGAGAGGAAGGTCAGGCTTAAGGAAGCATTCCCCGCTGTTGCGTTTTGCCTCTCTCCCCGGTACCCGCCAGGAGACTCGGCTCACAGTCTAAAGCAAATAAAGCCCCAAGAAAACGAAGGCACTGTTAGCAGGAAGACATTACACAGAGAGGGAGGTGAAACAGCCAGCCACCAGCATCTCAGCGCTGCGCACGCAGCCGCTGGCAGGCCAAGGAACAGAACTAATTGGCCGTAAGGCTCTTCCTCCGCTCTGCCGCACTTGGCTGCCACAGCCTCAGAAGCCCGTACGCCAGCCCCTTTGCACAAGATTACATCGGGGCTTGGTTCGTACGATTCGTAACTTCGAGGCAGCAGCTCGACAGTTACGGGAATAAAGCTGCTGAAAGCGACCCCTTAGTTGTATCCCGCCGAGCAGCGACTGCGGGAAGGTCTCGGTACACCGAGAGCGACGCGTTTGCGCCGGAACACAGACAGAAGGCACCGCACCTTCTCCCGCGGCTGCCCGCTTACGGCGAAGTCTCGTGCTCACCTTTCTTCCCTTTCTTGGCTCCTTGTTCAATGTTGGGTAGCCCAACATCCGATGGCTCGTTTTTAATCAGGACAAGGCAAACAAAAGAGACAACCACGCAGGTGAAGCCAGAGAAGGACAAAGTCATGCGCCAATCGTAGTTCAGAGACACGAGAGCAGCGACAATGGGGCCTAAGCCTCCAGCCAAGTTCATGCTTGTAGACAGGATTGCCCACCAAGTCCCAAACTGGGAAGGCTCAAACCACTGTGCAACAACAAGAAAAATGGCATGAGGTCTGGGAAAGAGAGCGACGCGGCACCTGAAAACCCTCAAGCAAGGCCCACGCTGCGGGTTCGGGGCAATTCAGACCCAGATCTACAAAAGCAGGTAAGGGGAGCGCCTACTCTTCACTCCCTTAGTCATGCAGGGAACTCCAAACGTTATGCAAGCGTCAGCCACAGGAGCTCGACAGGTGCTCGTACCGCGAGCCAGCACGGAGTTATTTCCATTTACAGATGGTGAAACCGAGACGTGGGCCGGGAGAGGCAAATTTAAGCGCGCGCGGTTCTGCGTACTCCCTTGCTAGGAACGGCGTTGCCCTGGAAAGGTCTGCTGGCACAGGACCGGGAACGGATATGCAGAGAGTCACAGGGTAACTTTAGGACTCGCTGCTCTGTTAAGGATCAGGCACGATCGGTTCTGCGTTGCAACGCGTGCTCAGAGCCAGAACCGCCTGGGTGGTGGCTGTCGGCAGGAAAACGCCTGAGCGCTATGTTCACAAAAGCCTTCAGAAAACACTAAATGTATTGTTTCCATTATTTGGGACCTCCCTTTCTGCGCACACAACCATCCGAGACGGTCCTTTTGGTGCCAGCTAGATGAGGCTAGACGCCTCACACAAGGGCAACGCAGCTGGCCATCTCCCCTCGTCCCACAAGTACGTGCGCTCCTGGATTTTCCATCTTTAAAGAGAGGTAAGCACACAGCTGACCTCCCTTCCTTCGGCCCCAAGGCAGAAATCAATCTGTGCCATTCAGGTTGTCACCAAACCCAAATACACGCAGCCTAGAGGCTCGGCTCGCGCTGTTCCTCCATACGTTACCCGGTTTTCTACCTAAACGGCCTGCAATTTGCAACTGCTGAGTTCCCTGAGCGCGCAGATGGACTTCTCCTCATCGCTCCTTGCCCAGCAGCAAACTGCCGCAAGGGCAAAAGGATGAGCAGACCTCCGCCTGCGCGCCTAAAATACTGGATTCCGACAAATAAGGCGTCTTACACGAAGAAGGTCTGCTCCCGGGCGGTGGTACGTATCACACTAAGCTAGAATCGAGGCACGTAAATGCACGGGCTAACAAACTTTCTGACCCTTTGCCAGAACAAGCAGGACCTTGCGCACAGAAGCTTGCTCCGCAGGCAAAAGAAAGCGCAGCTAGCAGCTTCGACCTCCTTGGCTCGGAGGAGGCAGGAATAGGTGCGAGTGAGTCCCTCGGGATTCGGGGCAAGCGCTCCCTGCGCGGACCTGCTGCCGGGAGAGCTCAGAGCAAGAGCCGCGCAGAGTTTCCCCCTCACCTCTTCCAGCAAGCACTTACTTTTCGGAGGATCTTCCCGCAGGGTGGCCAGCCCAGCCCCTGGGCCAGGCCGTTGAGGAACCAGAGCCCCGCGAAGGCCGTGACGGCGGAGCTCCAGGAGAACACCACGTTGACCAGGCCCACCATCAGCAGCCCGGAGGAGAAGAGCCAGCGGGCGCTCGCCCGGTCGGAGAGGACGCCGCTGACGAACTTGCTGACGGCGTAGGCCGCGGCCTGGCTGCTCGTGATGAGCCCTGCGGCGGGGCAGAGCCCGAGGGGCGCCTCAGCCGGGCGGCACGGCGGCCGGCCCGCCCGCCCCAGCCAGCGCCGGGCGGGCAGGGCGGCGGCGGCGGGGCCCGGGGGCGGCCGGGGGAGCGGCACTCACCCAGATCGTCCTTCCCCAGCGGCACCTCGGCCATGACAGCGGGCATGACGAACGAGAAGGTTTTGCGGTTGAAGTAGTAGAGCGTGTATCCAACGAACATGGCCGTGAAGATCACGGCCCGGTACCGCCCGTACCCGCCGGCCGCCATCCCGACGCGCTCCTCCGCGGCCGGGCGGGGACGGGAGAGGCGGCCCGGCCCCGCGGGCGGCGACCCCAGGGACGACGGGAGCGGAGGGACCGGCGGGCGCCCCGGGACGCGGCCGCGGCCCCGCGCCTCACCGCCCCGCCCGGAAGGCCCGCCCCGCCGCGCCTATTGGCCGCCAGGAGCCGCGCCCCGCCCCGATGCGCCCCGCCCCGCGGTCCCCGCCGCCCCCGCCGCCCGGCGGCTGCGTTCCGCCTCCCCGCTCACCCCGGCGCAAACCTGAAAGAGCCCCTCGGGAAGTGTCGCTTTTATTTTTGGTTGAAGAGGCCAAAAAAATAAATGGAGCACGACATCAGATGCACATTCACAGGCGGCCGCGGGAGCCGAGGGGAGACGCCGCTGGCGCAGGGCGGGGGGGGGGCTCCCGCGGCGCCGGAGGGCGGCGGCCCCGGCGGGAGCGCCGGGGGCCGGCGGGTGGCTCCGGGTAACCCTGCCAGCGTCGCTGCTGCCTCCCGCCGCGGCCCCTCGGCCCTCGGCTGTTGCTCCGAGCGCAAGGCGCGCCAACGCCTTGCTTGGGGCGCTCTGGGCACGGAGCGCCGCCGTCTCCCAGCTTATTTTATAGTACACGATGGGCAGAAGCGTTTTGTCAAGTCTCCATTCGCGGTTTCCAGAGAGGGATGGGCTTAACAGCCGCCTACAGAAAACAGACACTCTTATCCTGAAACCTGCAGCATCCGCCGCCCCTGTTCTGCTCCACCATCGCCTGAATCCGAGCAGGAATACACCTCCCGTTCCCTGAAATCACGCAACTCCTTTAAGCCAGAGCCTCGTATGCCGAGACACCACCATCTCAACTTATACCCTTCTGCATTAATCCCGTCTATCTGCACCAGAGGAGGCGTGGCACAGAGTTCATGGCCCAAGTCACTTCCCAAAGCTCAAGATGTTTCTTTACTGCTTTCTCTCAACAGAAGAGTCACTTTGGTGACCTCTGTACTGAAACTGAGACAACTGACGGTGGGCACGCTGCCACCTTTAAAGACATAAGAAAACCAAAAAAACAATTCACTAAGTTAGTAGCGGCAAAATCCCCAGAACGAAAAAAATAAAATTTACATCTCTATCCCATGGTGTTGTCAGGCTGGTTGTTGGGTTCCATTTGCATCATGACTAACCAGGTCCATTATAAAAACAAGAAAGTAACCATGAAATAAATAGACGTTGACACTAGTGGGATTTCAGGGGTGTTATAACTCATCGTTTTTCCTGCTTTCTCCTCCAGCTTCTGTCTTCTCCTCTTTTTTGGACCCTGCGTAATGAAGTAAACTCAGTTACACACTGTAACGGTTTTCGCAGCACCCAAAGCAGCGCGGAAAGCCCCCGACGTTCATTAAGCATTCCACCAAACTCTCGGTCCGTGGCGCAAAAGCCAGGGGAGTGCCTGGAGGAGCGATACTCGGCGCCAAAGGGCCGCGGCATTTACTGCCCTGCACCTGCTGGACCTGCTGTCCTCACGAGAGGACCGGCAGAACAACACAGACCCGCGCATCAGCTCTTTAACAGAGACAGGCTTACAGCTACGGGACTGCTAGCAACCGCAGTGGCCCAGGCAGAAAGCAGCTGCCGAGGCAGGCGGCAGCGGTACACCGTCACGTCACGCTGAACAATGAAAGCACAGGAACAGGGAGGAACCAAAATTTGTGTCTTCCTCTTTGCGGAATTAACAACCGCTTCATCATCGGGGGTTCTACCGTCTGACTACCTCCTACAGCTAAAGAGATGGAAGGAAGCAGACAGACAGCTTGCACTTGTAGCTGCCATGTTCCAGACTGTTAGTCAAACATTTACCCACCAGAGTCTGATCCAGGCTCATCATCTATTGCTACTTTCTCAGCTGTAGGAGGTTCCTTGGCTGGACCGATGTCCTCAGGTTTGTCTATGTTTAAAGCAGAAACAAACAGCGTAAAAGTTAAGGGAAAATACACAAGAGATAAGGTGCAGAGAGGTGAGGTGACTAGCGGCGAGGTTTACAAACAAGCCAGCTGTGGAGCCTCAGCAGGACTGTTCACGCTCACAGCACACCTCTGTAACACGCAGAGGAGCGTCACAGAGCTGCTCCTTGTTTCTCACTGCCTCTGTCTGCCAGCCTTTATGGCCCTAGAAACCCTGGAGAGTCGCTGGTTGCACAGGCAAGTCACCTTTGGAGCTGTGGCTATAAGCAGGACCTCTTACTCAGGGCCAGAGGAACCGGCAGGGAACTCCCCTGACGAACAGCAGTCTAGATTTGAGAGGACCAGGGCACTCGGGACCTGAGGATCTTACAAAGTTCAGAAAACTGCAAGCCTTACTGTCGCAAGGGTGTTTGGTTTTGGGTTTTTTTTTTTCTTTCCCTGGGGTCTGTCTAAGCCACAAACCTTTCTCATCTACAGCTCATTCTGTTCCTTGATGTAGGACGTGACCTCGAATACTTGCTCTGGACACCAAGAATGGAATTGATGACTTATCTTTCTTATAAGCCAGCCAGCCAACCAGACAGCTTCTGACTAACCATCCCAGGAAGTTTATAGATAATTTCTGTTCCTTCACAGGAAAAAACACCCACAAACAAATGGTGGGGGGAAAAGGACACTGCCATACCTAGATTTTCCCAGCTGTCTTGAAAAACTAAGAGGAGGATCATTTGTTCCTACAGTTAACAATTGTCTTCACTGATTTAGCTCCTTTTCACTCCAAGCAGAGAGATCCGAGCGTGTTACACAGGGTAATTATACGCCAGAAGTTATATACACGCTCGCCGCCCGCTCCGTACCTTCTTGTTTCCCCTCCGTGGGAGGGATAGTGTTCTCGGTCTCAGAGTTTGCTGTAGCATTCTTGCCTGAATCGGTTTTTGTGGTGTTCTTCTCCTTTTTGGGTTTGGGTTTGGCAAACTTGGCCTTATTCAGAAGATACTGCACTTCCCTGTCCAGGGCTGCTATCTTGAGCTCTATATCTTTGGACAGCAGGATGGGTTTCTCAGTAGGAGAGAGCTTGTTCTGTTCAGCCAGCGTCTCGTTTTTCCAAATCTGCGGGGTGGGAGGGAAGAGGTGCTTTTTGGATGCTTTTTGATTCCAGGAACCACTGTATGTCACAGTATCTCAAAGTCACCACCCTGGGCCTTCTAACTTAATCAGGACAATGCTGCTCCCTGTTACTTTTCCACCAGCTTCTTAGTTACCCGGACACAGGACAAAAGGAAGAAACAGAACTGTCAAAACCCTGCGTCTGCTTTTAAAAACCGCAGCCAGGTTACTGGGCCACCCCACCGCTCCGGGAGACAACTGCCCGCATGCAACACGAGAACCGCTATCCCCCCCAAAGCAGTCTGGGGTCAAGCTGGGCATTGGAAAACCACTGGAACACAGAAGAGGTTTGCTGGTGGCAGGGAAACAAGACACACGCACTCCTTCCCATGCCCGTGAGTGAAAGTACACGACGTGTTACTTCGGACGGGAAACGCAACCCGAACTGCCACCCCCACCCTCCCCCCGGGTCATTCGATCCTCTCTTACCGTTGTTTCATTGATGGCTTTTTCCAGCGTACTCAGTTCCACTTCTGTGAATATCTGGTCAGACTCTGGAATCATTCGGGCTCCCCTTAAAGATAAGAAGAAAGTTTATTTCTGTCAAACCAAACAGAGCGTACCTTGCCAACGCGGCCTTTACAGCTCCAGCAATCGTAACAACAACTAGCCAGCCAATTAGGATGTTTCACATTGGCGTCTCTTGCATCTGCAGGAAGCAGAGCCCTAAACCCGTCTCTGGATGCTAAGAACGGAATAGAGAGCCAGCAAATGCAGCTATCAGGAGATCAGAAAAACAGGGAAGGCAGAAAAAGCTGAGACCATAGGACTAAGAGGGGAAGATCTGCTTGCAAATGGCGTGTACAGTGTCGGACGCTTCCCGTCCCCCCGCTTCAAACCGAGCTTGCACGCTTGGGTTAACGAGCTCCGCGGAACTGAGCGCTACCAAGCAGGGTTTTGGTCGTCTTTTCGCAAGAAGCACTAGCGATTTTCAGACTACATTCAATCGAGTCACGTTCCACTGGCATCTCTTATGTTACCAGCTGCGTGACTCTCCTTCCCGACAGCTTGCTCTTACTTGAGGAAAATGGTTGAGTGGTTGAGCAGACTTTCCAGGGCAGCCAGGCGTTCCGGCCACTTTCTCCTTTCCTCAACACGGAAGAAGAGGTTCCTACAAAGCTTTTTCAGCTCCGAGAGCTTGTCTTTCAGCTCCTGCAAATGGGGGAGAGGGGGAAGGAGACATTAATTAGTTTGCCCACTATCTAACACTGAAAACCTCAGAAGTTAAAACTGCAGGTTTTGTCATTCTCTCTATCAAATATACTGCTTCAGTAGGGTAAAGAGCGCCACATGACTAAGGTTTAATGTGGAATCAACAGGTTACCGCTGAAGCTGTAACGCACTGAGGAAGCAAGAAACTTGCAAGAACCAGATTACGAAGGATCAAGACGGATCAATACTCTGTCAGCCCGTGTGGTCATTTCCACGTCGGCGGCAGCAGACTGGTTTCCTGACTACAGGCTGCAGTACCTTAGTTGTGGCTGCATAGCCCTCCTCCTCCATCCAGCTGGAAGCCTCACTAAGCTTTCTGGAAATTTCTTCTCTCTGCTCCTCCGTTGAGACAAACTGATACTCCTCTTGGTAAAGCTTGTCCTGAAAAGAACAAAGCAAGCACTCCTGTCAAATGCCACTGAGCGTGGAAGCATAAAACCACCGAGTCACCCGCTTGCAGCTGGGCTGGACTGTGAACTCCAGGGGTGCTGCCTGCACTGGCCAGGAGATTCTCACTCGACCTTCCCAAACCCGAGCTCCTGCTCCCAGCGTTACCAGGAGCGTGACGGTAATACGCCAGGTGTATAGACACACACGCACACCAGGTGTATGACGGTAAAGCTGCAACAACCCTAATTTCGCACGCAGTTAATGTTAGCTGCCTCTTCTGCACAACAGCACTTGAGAAGTTGGAGCTTCCTTACAGCCCGAGAGCGATTGTTCCAAAAGGCACAGGGAAGCGCGCGTAAGGCACACCGGAAACCCAAAGTTTAATGTATTAGAAACGCTGAAAGAAAGGGTTCATTTTGTGTGAAGGAAACCTCCCAAGCCACACGGGATGGGAAGCCTAATGGTAGCCCGAGAAGTGACCGAGAGACGAAAGCTGGGCTCTTCAAACCGGCTTCCCCCGGCTCAGACAACTCCCCTGCATTCAGACCAGCCAAGCCACGTAAGAGACTTCTACCTGCTCTCCAGGAATTCTCATTTCTTTATACCCCTCTCTTACCTGCGTCTCAAAGATGAACGACTCCAAGCTGTTGGCCGATTTTTCTCTTTCCTGTTTCTCTAGATCTCTGACCGTCAAGTCTTGGAGCCTAACGTGCAAACAAAAGGGAAATCAAAGGTAGGAAGCGCCTTTAGATGAGCGCCACATCATATGGCTCAGCTTCTGAGGACAGCAGCGCTACGTGAGCTGTCACCGTTCCAAAGCAGTTCACTTCGAGCTCTAACCTAGCAGAGCCATCTCAAACATACTTTTTCATCGAGCTCTTCAGGTCATCCTCTAGCAGGTCAGGCACGTCGTTCACATCCAGTTCCATGGTGATCTCATGGACAAGCTTCTGCTTCTTGGGTGCTTTGATCTTCTTCTCCTCCTCCGTTTTGGCGACTGTGCTGTCACTGGAACTTTTGGACGGTTCTTCCTCTTTTGCCGTTTCGCTATTTTCTTTGGGATCCTGTAACAGATAGAGTACATTCTCAGGGAAAGGAACAGATCTACAGATTTTGCAGCTTTTTTCCAAGGCAGGGCACTAACAAGGAAAGAGGAAATTCCACTGACGAAATTCCACTTCTCAGACACCAAAAATCACAGTCCCATTTATTCAATCCGGTGCTCACCTGAGACTCTACTTTCTCGCCTTCTTCCTTTTTCTGGGACTCTGCTTTCGGAGGGGCAGTTTCTGCCTGACCCGGAGACTGCTGTTTCTCTTCTCTTTCTCCCTGTTCTTCACCGGCCTCTTCTGCACTGCTTTTCTGGTCTTGTTTCTCCCCCTGCTCTTCTTTACCTGGTTCTGCTAGGCTCTCTTCTTCTTCCTGGTCATCACCGGCCGGTAGAGGGGAAACCAAAACAGTGCTTTTAATGTAGAAACTCCATGCAAATATTTCACAGAACAGATAATTCTCTACGAAAAAGGATACGGACGAAAAACAGCACTCGCAGTGACTGCAGCCGCTAGCAAGGCACTGTGCTGAGCTAGAATATGAATTAAGAGTCACTTCAGTGCAGGACACGACTCCGTGACAAGGAGCTTTCGTCTCACTAGAAGGAAACCTAATCGCTACTGCCAGCATAGCAGCAGCTGTGCCTATACAGCCCGGGAGAAAGGAAGGAGCTTGCTGGACACCTGCACAGACAACACACAGGCAGAAGCCTATCCACCGGGCACCAGGACAACTTAGAAAAGAGAGACTTCCCCAGAAACAAGCCCTGTAACGTGAGCCCACCACTGCTGGACTCACTAGCAAAAGATCACCAGTTTACTTAAATGCACACCACATGAAACTCGAGCAATGCAGCACTTTCTGAAAATGTTTGAAATCCTGACATGCTGCCAGACACCTTCCACTGTGCTCACGTGAATCGCTGCCTCTTTAGCAGCCACAGCAAGACCCAGGGGCTCCCTCCTGCTAGCATTTACCCCGGGGCTCACCTGAACCGAGTCTGTCAGGTTCTCTCCAGTCTCTGGCGCAGGGCCACCACCCCCAAACAGGCTTGAGATGGTGTTTCCAAGCTCTGTTGACAGGAGACAAAAAGTACAGACTATGGTGTATCCAAAGGAGGAAGAAAGTAATCTTCAGCTCTCAGTTCTTCCCCTCGCAACCACAACGATCACCAACGATCCCCTCCCCTGGCAGCGTAGGTTAACTACACGCACTCCAGAAACTCATCCTTCCCTGACCTCACATGGTGTTTCTGCGTGCACGGACAAGCAGGGCCTCTACCTTTGCTGGAGCGTGTCCTGAAATTTGTAACTTCAACTAAAAAGCTTCAAGGTTTTTATGCAGCCGTTGCTGCATTAGCCATCCCCGCATCAGCCCCCCAACCTCCAAACACGCCGATTTCCAACTCCTCTCTACAGGGAAGCCTGTGCTCTAAAACCTGAGTAATGCAAAGCCCAGAGCAGGGCGTCACACCCCAGACAACGGGAAGGGAGACCGCTGCGGGGCTATGGATGCAGGACTTCCCTTCGGGACGGGCCTCCTGAAATTAGCAGCTGTGGCTGAACAAAGAGGAAACAAGTCCTAGTTTTCAAGTTGCGATGCATGCCATGGTCACCTTAGGAGCGTATGACATTTCAGAGCTGCTGGCAGCACCCAGCAGCCGCTTGCAGAGGGCTTTTAGGTATTTTGGAGCCGTATACACCACCAGAGGCTACGGCTAACCGTTCATTTTCCACGTGCCAAAACCACTGTGCCTGCTCCGCTCAAAGCAATGGCATGCTTTAGTTATCCCGGCTACTGCAGGTGAAACACAGCAGTCTGGATGAATATCAAAGTTTGGCATTTACTTGTCAGCGTTGACTCCTCCTCCGGCTTGTCTTCCACCAAGGTCTCAAACACAGATTCCACCTTGGAGAGGGGAGCAGAGAATTAGTTTTGAGCAGGGACCATCGATACTGGAGAGAGGGACAGAACCGGAACACACACAGGCCGAGAAGCATCACAGCAGGGCGGCACTTACCCGGTCGAGACTCAGTACTCCACTCTCGTCCATGTTGAAGTGAGCTTTGATGCCTTTGGAGTCATAATCCGAGTACTTCTTGAAACTGTCCCCCACTCCCTTCAGCCTCACAGTAGTGAGATTGAGAGAACCAAAAATCCTGACGACGCAGAGACAAAAGCGGAGACAAAGCTTAAGATAACAATGCTGCACAACGGCTAACCACTTCTCACGGTCTCATCTGCAGCGAAGCACAACCGCACGAAGCAAGGAACCAGCACGGTTCGGTTTGCCAAAGCGCATACAACTCCGGGAACAGATCTGCCAATACGTGCTGCTGGTGGCCAGTCAGATTCATAGGCCTGCCGATAACATCCTCCAGCTCGGCACAGCGCCCTGCCCTGGAGCCGCCTGCTCAGACGCTAGCCTCAACTCACCGCATGTCTTCCTGGTTCAGGAAAGACAGATCTCCATAGTTGACATAGAACTCAAAGTCATCTGTGTAGCGGTTGAAAGTGATAACCTTGCGCTGCGGATAGGGAGCCATGCGCTGGAACAAAATCCGCTTGTTATGCTTTAGACTCTTGGATTTATCATCCTCCTCAACTTCACGAGTAAACTCCACCTGCATCACAAACAGAAAACGTGACTGAGGAACCGCAAGCTTCCTCTACGGCACCTTACATCAGAAGTTTCCGCAGCCTCCGGCTGCTCCGCCTCGGGCAAAAGTTGGCGGACAGGCAAGTATTTTGCAACAGATGTTTCTATATGCCTGGATTCTCGGATACAGCACTTCTTCAGTGGGTCCGAATTTCTTCTGCTTTCTTTATTAGATTGGCAGAAAGATGTCCGTAACTTCCTTACTCAAAGGAATCCGACAGGTCACGTGAAACGTTTCTCCCAGCACAGCCCCATTTACCCATACCTTGCACAAGAGAAAGCAAGCCAAGGGTTACCTGGATAGGAAACACAGCGGCATCCCGAACAATGAAAGGCTTCACCTTAAAGGCTTTGCTCAGAGCAGCTGCCTGGTAGACTGCGCCCATAGCAGCAGCCTCATCGGCATTGATGTTCTTGCCCAGCTCTTCTCTAGGAAGTGAAAAGCAACAGCCGTCAGCTTTGCAGCCGCTGCCACAAACAGCGACTTGTCAAGAGGAGACAGACTAGAAGGGGGCCTCACATACTCACTTGCCCACAGCTTTCAGCAAAACCTCCTGCACTTTGGGGACCCGTGTGGCACCGCCAACTAGAATCACCTGGTCAATTCCATCCTAGGGATTGGAAACAGTCACCTTGTCTTGAGAAAGCAATTTTGGAAAGCTAAGTTCAGGGCTTCCTTACGCTCCTTCCCCCATCACCGCGCACTGACGCGGCGCTCCGAGAACGCCCACGCTACGTCCTGCCGTCCCAGAGCACGCCAGTGCCTGACCGATCTCGGGCAGGCTGACGCAAGCCACGCCGACAAACAGGGACAGCCTGACCGCTGCTTCAAGTCACCCGAAACGTGGGACTCGATTCAAAATTAGACAGGCTACACTTTAATGCCAGAGGAGCCCATGACTCAGACAGCAAGCTGGACCAGAACAGACGGAAACGTGGACTCTGAGGGGTGACTCAGTGTCTTGCTTCGAATACCGGAGCCAAAAGATGCTCAAGAGCGTCCTGGCACCCTGGAAAGGGAGCGTTTAACAATGCAGTAAGTCTCTCCAAAGGACTGCATCGTGTTTGGTCCAACTGTAGTCCGCAACAGGGCTTCTAAAGGGAGTGCTCAGAGGAGAAGCCTGAACAGCAACAATTCTGTTTCCAGGCACTCTGGGATGAAACTTCAGAAAAGAGACCAGAACCAGCATCCGAAACAGAAAAAGGAAAAAGCAGTGTTTCAGACCTCCAGCCCAAGAGTAAAGCCTTTTAACAGAAAGAAACGCCTCCTCCAAGTCCTCTGTTTCTGGAGAACAGTGCAGGGAGCCATGACAGGCTCCTGCTTGACACTGCGGCAAGTTACCTCGCTGCAGCAGCAACACCACTACTCTGCTACACTAGCAGGCACCTGCACCTCTCAGCAGCGCTGATATCGCAGCCACCGATGCTTCGACCGTGACACAACAGCAGCTCCGTACACAGAAACTTCAGCCTTCTTAATCCACTTCTAAACCTACCAGGTTCATGTCCGCGCTGCTCAGAGCCTGCTGCACAGGTCCTGGGACTCGCTGGAACAAGTCAGAGCACAAATCCTCAAATTCTTGCCTTGAGACCTTGGCCTTGAAGTCGATGTCATCCAGTAGCCCCTCAATCTGTCCAGAAGAAAACACAGCCAGAATGAAATTATTCATGGAGCATCCTCACAGCAAAATCTTTCCCTGACTTGCCCAGCGTGCAAAGAGTTCCAGCTTTCTTAACACACCTAGGACCCGACCGCACTCACCCGAGCCCTGCCATTGCTAAGGTGACGAGAGGATGGAACGTGGCTGTAACAGCCTCTCTCCGTGAAACCTTATTTATCAAACTTCACACGACTACCTCGCATCCAATCCGCTCATTTAATCATCAGTGGTACTAAGTGGGCACAAGTTGAGAGGAACCACCGGTGCCACCGCCGCGCCTAGAACACCAGGAGCGATGCTCTTCAGCACACTGGCGCTGCAAAGGGACCACGATCCTCCGTACCTGTCCTTAGCCCACCCCGCCCTCAGTCCTGAAAAAGCTGGGAACTCTGCGACAGAAGGTCAGACCTGGGCCATGTGGTCAGCGTTCGCGCTCAGGACTGTTTTCAGGCGGTTGGCCTCCTTCAGGAGTTTGGCCATGGCCCGGGGATTCTTGCGGACATCTTTTGAAGGGTGCTGAGCGTTAAAGAGTTTTGCCAAATAGTCCCGGAGACGAAGCTCCATCTCTAAACCTCCAAGAATACGGTCAAACCTGAGCAGAAGAAGGAAGAGACGTAACAACTCAAACCGAGTGGAAATACAAACTTCATGTATTATTTCAAACGTGCGAGTGGTCAAAAGTAGCTGCTGTACTATCAGCTGTGACCGACTGTGGAAGAAAAAGGGTTGTTCCAAAAATAACACATTATAATGAAACAAAGAAAAGAAAGATTCACCACAATGGCCTTTGAGCAGGAAACATCATTACATTTAGGGTAGAGGCCTTATTGCCAAGCACCCCAAACAGCCGAGGAGCCAAAGGGTAACTGTCTCAGGTCCCAGGTACTTTCCTGGAAACACCAGGATAAATGCTTTGGAGTTAAAATTGCTGGGCTGGCGATTCACAGCACCCCCCTCCTTGCCTGGCAAACACACTGCATTTTAATTCCTCTCTAGAAGGATATTCTGCTTTTTCAAACTGACGCACTCTACTTCTGCAAGATTATAGGAAACAGAATTACACTAAAACAGCTTGTGGCTATAAAAAAATAGGCAAGCCTGAAGCAAACTAAGCATACTGGCTCGCCTCCTGGGTTCCTGGAAGTTCCCAGTTACCTTCTGCGCAAGACAGTGACACCAGAATTATTACCAACTGGAGCCTTCTCGCTCCGAACGTTTCCCACTCTGCCATCCAAATTACCGCACCGAAGCCTGACTGCAAAATTCCACATTCAGAAGAGACGGCGAAACAAACCATTTCTTCCCCAAGACCTGCGCGCTTTGTGCAACTCGGGCTGAATTCTTACCCAACGCCCTGGATCTGCAGCTGAGGTTGGGTTCCCGAGTCCTTAGTTTTCACTGTCTGATACGTAACGATAGTACAAACGGTGCTTCCTGCTCCCATGTCGTAAAACATGATGTTCTGCAAAAGAGAAGCTGGGATGGTGAAGCAGAAACACCCGGATACCCCCCATGAATAAGGAAAGAACCCGCTGCCGTCCAAGCTTGACACAGGCCGAGTCGGCCTTCCAATACCTCAGAAAGTCGCTGGCATTATTCCCCCCGCACTGATGGGCAAGGAACAAACACAGGTTTACAGAATGGGAACTCCCATCCACCTGCCCTCACTCTGGAAGCTTTCCAGCTTCACCACATAGTCACGCAGGGTTTCATCTCTTCCTCTTGCTGATGTCCTCATGAAAACAGAGGAGACTGGCTGACTAGCAGAGCCTGCTTCCTCACAGTTAAGTCCTTCTGATTTGATCTGCAGCGCTTCCTCCCCCACGGGCAGGCACTTGCACGGGACTCTCCGCATCACCCCCCTGCGCCTACCTGTGCGGTGGCATTGATGTCTTTCCTCCTAAAAACTCCATAGTTCAGGGCTACAGCAGTGTTGTCATTGATGAGCTGCAGCACCTTCAAGTCAGCCATGCGAGCGGCGTGCAGAACCGCTCTCCTCTCCGCCTGGTTGAAGTAGGCAGGAACAGTGATCACCGCGTCCTTGATGGGCTGCTCTGAAAGAGTTGCAGGAACCGTGTTTTTCCATCGGTGTAGCCACGTGCAAAGGCACGTTATAACGTTGTGACGGCAGCCAAGCCAGAGAATGCAATCCTGAAGCAGCACGAGCAGCCAGGATCATTAGGGATGAATCTACCCCTGTCCTGTTGAAACCAAGCAAGCTTTACAGGTTCTCGCAAAGCCACTTGTCTGCTGACCTCTCTTTCACATGTTAGGATACTCTCAAATGCTCTGGGATGCCTTAGATTTCAACAAATATTCTCTTCATGGAGACTTACTTCATTACTGGATTATGTTCGCTCTCCTGAGTAAAAAGCCTTTGGACTGGCTTTAGTATTACTAACCAAACAACACGCAGCCTCCTGGCAACGAAGCAAGTCAAACACGACAACAGAATTCACCCCATTTTCATTACTGCCGTATTTCACTAGCAACACAGCATGGAAAACGCACGACAGCCCCTTATCCGTTAACAAGTTTCACAACAGAGGGCAGTCTTTGCTCTTTAACTGTAGTTCAGCTCCGGCAGCGAGTCTCCATCCAGACCAGAAGCAGACTTCAACAGAGCTGCTTCACCCTCCCCTGCAGTTACCTACCAAGGCGCCTCCGCTCTAGTCACGCAGGCGAGTGAGCAAACACTTCACTCTTTCTCCAGAGATTGCCGTCAGGCTTATCCACTGCAAGAGTGGGTGTAGGATCTGGGGTGCCTGCCCCCAGGAACAGGGTTAAGACCCCAAACTCACATCGTATAAGAAACAAATGATGACTCGATAGCTGCTAAGTCTTGCTACAGCCTATGGCCGAAGAGACCCAACATCCTGTTTCTAAAAACCTGCCCGTTTTCAAACACCTTCAGTCTCTACTCGAAACCTGTAACACGCACACACAGGTAGTGTAAGAAATGGCTAAATCCTTCCAACCTGCAAATTCCTCGGCCAGGCCACGGGAATAGTTCAGGACCATCCCCAGCATCTCCTCTGGAGAATACTGTGTCGTCCTACAAGAAACAGGTGGGAAAGAAAATCAGAGCAACCACGGAGGTCGGCTGTAGAGCCTGGTAGCCACAGCCCCACCCACAAGAAGCACAGAAGCAGCCACTTACTGGGATAGCTTGAAGATAACAGTCTGCCTTTTCTCATCCTTCACCAGTTCGTGCTCTGGGAATCGGGACTGGTACAGCGCCACGTGGGGATTATCGACACGCTTACCCAGCAGATCCTGGAAGTATCTGAATGCCACCTTGGGGTTCCTTATGGACTGCAGAAAGAAAAAGCACATCACCCAGCTGCGTTTCTTCGGCTCTGCTGTGGTCAGACAAACCTCTCCCGAGCTACGTGGTGAACAGCTCGTTACAGGAGTCAGGAGCACAAGAACGGTGCGCAAAGAGCCAGTAACGCGCCAAGGAGACGTGAAGTACAGGACAAGAAAGAAAACTTCCTAGCTCAGACGTTTATTACGAAGGACCCAGCAGCGGGAACACACATCTGCACACAGGGACTGCGGCTGGTGTGAGGAGTAACAGGAACTCTTACCATTCCTAGTGCGCTATCACCAAAGAGGCGCTCGTTCTCCTTCAAAGAAACGGCCACGGGCGTTTTCCTTCGTGACTCCCTGTGCAGACAGAGAAATGAACCAGTCAAAACAGGTGAACGTTCAATACAGAGCCCCTAGCGACGGAGGGCGCCGTTTCCATTTCAGAAAGGCTCAGGGAAGGCACTCGGATACCGCCTCTGGCGAGGAAGGCCAGCCTCCTCCGTTCACCTGAAGGGCTGCAGTAGCAGCACCTGCCTTTGGAGTTTTCATACCTCCTGATGTTCCTCACGACACGGGCAAATAACCCGCTTCACCGAACCGTGGACAGGATCACAGTCAAAGCTGTGGTGGGGGCAGACTGTTATTCTTCCCCTGAGAGAACTTGAGTGACTCGCTTCTGTTCCGATTCATGCATTAGCACACCAAGGTGAGTATTTCACAGCAGCTACGGAGGGGGTTAAAGTTGCCCACGGAGCTCAGTGCACCCTACCCGCTTCCAAACACCTCATAACACGTTACCAATTCTCTGACGTAAGGCTACAACAAAACGACTTGCCACGAAGAAGCAAGGCTCACAAGCAGCTTTCTGGAACGTGCCACTTCGTACTCAGGCAAGGCTTGTTCTATTTTTGCTTTCCTCCACCGGCAAGCAAGGCGAGACGGTCCCCTCACTCTAACCCCTACCAAGCCTCAGGAAGCTGGGCGACAAATCTGATTGTTATCTCTCAGCCTAGACTCCCAGCAAACGAGGCCGCTCCCGACCGCACGCCCTCTCCCAGCAGCAGATTTTCCACCGGGTGTCTCGGGGAGGGGTTGCAGCAACGGCAACTGAGCGAAAGGCGAACTTTATTCGCTTCGCAACCGAGCGCAGGTCCCGAACAGCTGCAGCAAAACAAGCCTTGCTCCGGGTTCCCTCACGGGGAGGTGAGCGCCGGGCTTCCCAGCCGGCGAGGCAGCAACCGGGCGCTGCGCCCTTTCGCGCTGGAACGGCGAAGCGTCCCTAACCGCGCCGGTCGCTTGCTTAAACGGCCCCCGAGGCGCAACGAAGCGCCCCTGAGGTAAGGCCAGACCGGCACGGCTGCCGGGCGGCGCTCGCCGGCCGCCGGGGCGGGAAGCACGCCGGAAAGCCCCGACGCGGAGGACGGGCGCGCTCCGCTCACGGAGGGGGAGCGGCAGCCGCCGAGCCCTCGCCACCCTACGCCTCACGGCGGCGGCGGGCACGTTGCAAGGCCCGGCAACCCTGCCGGGAGGCCCCGCGCTGCGCCTCCGGTACCGGCGCCGGGACGGGCCCGGGGCGCCGCCGCTCACTTGTTCAGGACGATCTCCATGGGCACCCCGGGCTTCACGATGGCCACCTTCATCGACTCGCTGCCCACGTCCACCGACATCACCGCCACGGGCTCTGCAGCACGCCAGGGGAGAAAAAAAACCTCCGGTGAGGGCCTGCACCGGCGGGAGGGCGCACCTCCTGCCGGTACCGAGCGGCCCAGGGCCGGGAGACAGTCGGGCGCGGGGGCGGCCGGCCCGCCACCAGCCCGGCCCAGGCGGGAGAGGCCCCGGGAGCCCCGCCGCCGCCGCCCCGCGCCGCACGTACCGGTGCCGGGCAGGCAGCAGGAGAGGAGCAGGCAGGCCAGCGCCCAGCAGGGCACTCGCGCCATCCTCCCGGCCGGTCCGGTCCCGCTCCGGTCCCGTCCGCTCCCGCGGCGGTGGCCCCGGCGTCTCGCGCAACCCCCGGCCCGGACGCGGCGCCAGCTCATTGGCGCGAGCCGACAGCGCCGGGCCCCCGCCCGCCAATCCCGGCGGCCCGAGCGTCCCCATTGGGCCACGTCGGGGGGGGCAAACCGGAAGCGGGCACGACGGGAGCCTCGGGCCTATTGGCCGGGAGAGGAGGGGCGGGGCTACGGGAGGGGGCGGGAGGGAAATGCGTGGTGGCGTCGGACGCCGGCGTGCGCGCGCAACCCCACCGCAACAGAGCCACGTGCGGCCCAACTGCTTCGCGCGCGACCCCTGGCGGTTGAGAGGCGCATCGCCGACACCGGGCCCCGCCTCCGCCACGAACCGCGCCCCGCCCCGGGCCCCGCCCCCCTCCC
The DNA here is from genome assembly GCF_963921805.1 of Phalacrocorax carbo. Lineage (NCBI taxonomy): Eukaryota > Metazoa > Chordata > Aves > Suliformes > Phalacrocoracidae > Phalacrocorax > Phalacrocorax carbo. The sequence continues at coordinate 8,713,392 of NC_087533.1, read as the reverse complement.
CGGGCCCCCGGGACCGCAGCAGGAGCCGGGGTCTGAGTTCACCCCACCGCCCCCGCCCCCCGGTCCAGCATCGACCCGAGGCACAAAGCTCCGGGCACCGGCAGGTCTGGGGCAGCTTTTTACGTTTCAGCACGTCGATACGTTTCCAATAAATTTTGTTTTTAAAAAGTCAACGTAAAAAAAAAAAAAAAGAAAAAAATAAAGAGGAGCGATTGCGGCGGGCGAGCAGGCGCTGCGATCCCTTGGCACGGGTGGCACGGGGCCGCGGCCCCCCGGAGAGCCTCGCCGGCGGAGTCCATCAGGCTGGCGCCTCCTGGGTGCGCAGCGCCCCCCCCTCAGTTCATGAACTGGGTGTACCCCTCAGCCCCGGTGACGATGACGTCCATCCAGATGCGCATGGCCTCGGCCGAGGGCGCCACCATGTAGTAGAGGCGGTCGTGGGTCTTGACGCAGAAGGTGAGCGCGGGGTTGGGGCTCTGGGGAGGAGAGGGGGGCAGGGTCGGCACCTTGGGCCCCTTCGCCCCCCCCCACCGCCCCCGCAAAGCTCAGCACCCGGGTCCCGCCGTCGGTGCCCCGAGGAGCCGGCGCCGACAGGAGCCACAGAAAGCTCTGGGAGCGGCCCCGGCGCGAGCTGCCTCCTGCCTGCACGGCGGAGGGTGATGGGGGGACCGCGATTGCTGGGGGTCCTGGCGGACACCGGGGCGGCAGCAGCGCCTGGCTCTCACCTTCGCCGCGCTGCGCAGGTGGTCGTAGTAAACCTCTTCGATGGCTTGGAAGTAGATGACGCCCTTCAGCTTCGTCTCGTGTTTATCTGCCCGAGAGAAGGGACCAGTGTCAACCATGGCGCTGGGGGCGATGGCACGGGGAGGGGGCGATGGCACGGGGCACAGGGCAGCGCAGGGACTCACCCACGTAGTAGGAGAGGGTGCGCTTCATGCGGTCAAAGACGAACCAGCGCTTCTTCCAAGACTTGATCTTGCCACCCATCTTGACGAGGTAGCCCTTGCACATCTTCTCCGTCAGGATGACGTGGTAGCAAGTGTCCACGCTGTGGCCCGAGGACTCAATGTGCAGCCGCAGGTCAAAATCCTCCTTGCGGATGGGGAGGTACCGGGTCAGGGGACGAGCCTGGAAAAGCAACACAGCCCTGCAAAGGCCGCCAAGAGCCGTGTGTCCCCACCGGGACCCCGGCAGGGAGCTGGGTCTGCCTCGCCAGCTGGGCTGGCAAAGGGAACCCTGCGCTGGAGGGGGCAGCCTGCCCCGCACCTGCGAGAATTGCTTCTCCCGCAGCTTGACCTCCTTCTCCACCAGCTTCTGCCGCCGCGCGGTCTCATCCTGCAGCCGGCGTTCCAGCTGCTCCCGGCGCCGGCGCTCGTCCTCCAGCGCCTGCCGCCGCAGCTCCATCTCCCGCTCCTGTCAGCACGCACAGGCGCTCAGCCCTGGGGACGGGGGACCCGCTCCCCGGCCGGCCGCGGCGCTGGTGCCCCCGCTCACCCGGGACTCCATCAGCCGCGACTTCTCCGCGTGCGCCTCCTTCAGCATCTTCTCCATCTCCTCAATCTTCCCCGCATCCATCCCGCTGGCACTGCAAGACAGCCGCAGCTGCCATCCCAGCGGGAAGGACCTCGAGCCCATGGCGTGGCCACCAGAGCGACCGTCCCTCTGGCCGCGGGAGCTGGCCCCGGCGTTACCTGGAGATGTTGTCAGGCGAACAGGCGGAGTTGTTGCCGGTGGAGATGCTGGTCTCCATGCTGTCCGAGCTCTCCAGGCTGAGGGTGTCGTATGCATGGTCCAGGTCCTCAGCCCGGGGCCCGATGCCGTGGGGACGGTGGTGGTGGAGGATGGAGTGATGCAGGAGCGGGGGGAAGGCGGCAGGGAAGGGGGGCTGCCCATGCAGGGCTTCCCACTGGGACTGAGCCTCAGCAGCCGCTTTCTGCTTCAGCTCTGCCAGCCGTCGCTTCTGCTCCTCGATCACCTGCTGACCTGCGCCACAGGAAGACAACGACATTCACCGAGCGTGCCGCGCTTGGAGCTGCACCGTGGTGGGCGAGGGGACGGCGCGGGCAGGAGAAGACGCTGCAGGCGCTGCTGGAGCCAGGAAGGGATGGTGGGTGCAGAGGTGGGAGCTGCTGTCACACCTCCCTGGCGAGCATGGCAAGCAGCATCTTTCTGGGCAGGAGGAAGGGGCCCAGGCAGCCAAGGGGGGGGCACATGCGCCAGGCTGGCAGGAGCAGGCTGGGCAAAGCATTAGCGGGTTAGGGATGCACAGGGTTGTCCCTAAGTGGACGCCAAGAGGCGCCTGGGGTCCTGGGCTGGTCATGCCCCTCCTATGCACAGAAGGTGCCAGCAAACAGCCATGCTGCTGCCTCCGGGCTGCTCTAGGCAGTCCAAGCCGCCCCATGTCTCTACCTGGTAGATCGCCCGGCTGCAAAGGCTCTGCTGGGAGCGGCTCGGCTGGAGACACGCCGTCAGGCAGAGGGGTCGGGAGGGAGAGAGTGGGGGGGGGAAGCAAGAGACCATGAGAGAGACACTGCGTCCCGCCAGAGTGCCACCGCTGCCGTCCTTGGCCGGGCTCCCTTCTCCGCTGCCCGAGTGGCAGCGGGGGAAGCATCTCCCAAAGTCCCGCCACGCCGCAGAGCGACACGAAGCCAGAGCTTACCCTTCTGCTGCAGGGCCAGCTGGCGCTTGGTCTCGATGTCCTGCAGCGTGGCCGCCAGGTTGCGGGGCAGGCTGCCCGCCGGGCTCGGGGGGCCCTGGGCAGGACAGCAGACTGTCAGCTACAGGGACGGGGACAGGGGCTGGCACCGGGCATGCAGGAGCCGCGGCCGGGGTGTCCAGGGCCGGGCAATGCCCGGCTCCCCCCAGCAGCCGTACCTTGGGCGAGGGGCTGCGCCCCAGCACGGAGAGGTTGAGCTGTGAGGACGAGGGGGTCCCGCTCTTCATCCGAGAGGTGAGGGCACCAGCGTCACCCTCCGTTTTGGCACGATAGACCTGGGCACAGAGACAGGAAGGTGAGAAGGGCGGGGGGTGGGGGGCTGCAAAAGCCCCGCTGGACAGATGGCTCCGCCGTTGGCGGGGCCGAGCGTCCCCTCCCCAGGCCCTGCCCCTGTGTCAGTGACATCTTGGCAGGGGTGCAGGCAAAAGGAGGCACCGGCTGCCTGTGCCAGGCATGCTGCCTGCTGCAGGACTGCTCTGCCCCTGCCCGCTGCGGCAGCTGGGTGCCCAGCAGTGCCCAGGGCACAGAGCTGGCAGGAACATCCCTGCGCTGCCCCGTTCCTGCCGTGGCTGGCAGCCCCGAAGCCTGAGCCCCAGCAGCAGGGAGCCAGGATTACCTGGAGAGGCTTGTGAGAGGAGTGAGCTTTAGCTGGAAGTGGAGGAGGGGAAGAAGGAGGAGAGACAGAGGAGGAGGAGGTCTCAAAGCCAGCCATGACCTCCTGGTACCACTTCTCTAAATCAAGAGCCGGGAGCCACACAGGGCCTCCCGGCAGCTGCCGCTCCATCTGGAGAGAGATGCCGCGTGAGAAAGGAGGGAGGGCAAAATGCAGCGAGAGGCACAGATGCACAGAGATAGAGAGACCGAAGCATCCCTGCCTGTGCCTGCACCACCACCACCCAGAACAGGACCTACAGACCCCCGGGGACCCTGTGCACTCCCCGGCTGAATCCCAGCAGCTCCAGGACCCCCTTCCTGCTCCTGGGGCTGGCAAGAGCCAACGCAAGCGCCGGGAGGGCGCAGAGACCCCCTGCCCTGCACTGCGGGCTGGGCAGGGCTCAGGCAGGCAGGGAAGCAGCGGGCAGGGCAGCGAGGGGTGCGCGGGCTGGTGAGAGCCCAGGCTGCCGCTCGGCCTCGTCCGCAGCTCGCCCCTTCCCATGCATCCCCACCACCTCCCGAGGAGAGCATGGGGGCGGAGGGAGAGAAATAGGGCACGAACCTCTGCAGAGACGGAAGGAGAAGAGAGAGACGGAGGAGGATGAGGAGGAGGAAGAGGAGCAGCGCAGCCTGAGGATGAAGGAGCTGGCGGGGCGCAGCCCAGCAGGGAAGTGGCAGGGGCGGAGAGGCCCCCCAGGATGCCCGAGAGCTGCTCAACGGTCACATACTGGGCAGAGAGAAGCAGGTTAAACCGGGAGAGTTGGCTCTGAGCAAGAGCAAGCAAGCACAGGGGAACAAGCAGGCGGCTCCAGCCCCAAAAGAGAGTGCCACATCCCCAGGAGGGAGGGTAGCTGGTGCTGGCCTCCGCCCCGGTGCTGGGCACTGGGTCAGGCCCCTGCCTGCTCTGCATCCTCCTCGCCTGGGACTGGCAGCCAGGACCGGGTCCAACAGGCAAAGGGCCGCCCTCCCGCCCCGCTGGGTACTCGCTCTGCTCCCCAGCCCCGCTGCCGCCGCCCCGGAGGGCAAAGCCCTTCTGGAGCGGGTGAGAAGCGCTCCCTGACAGGACCGGGCGGCTCCAGCCTCTGCTCCCTGCACAGCTGCAGCCGGACGGGTCCCCCAGCCCAAGAGCCATGTGGGCTCTGAGCACCTGGGCACGCAGGGAGGCCACGCTGCAGCATCCTTGCTGTCCGGGGTGCAGCGGGCAACCCAAGGGAGCAAACCCGAGCATGCTCTCGAGCGGGTACCTCATCGGCTGCGGGAGGTACAGCAAGCAAGAAAGAGCGCTGAGCGGCAGCAGGGGCAGCAGCAGAAGCTTTAGTGTCCGGGCTGGGGCCGTGCGCATTGCTGCAGAACCTGAAAACGTCAGACAGCCTCATGTACTCCTAGAAATCCACGGCGGAGAAGGAGGAGAGTTAGACCCATGCGCTGGCATCATGGTGCTGACCGCAAAGCGAGAGCAAAGCTCCCCGCGTGCGTGTCCCCACCGCCGCCGCCTGCCCAGCCCTTCCCTGCCTTGCTGCCCTCCCTGCCTGCGGCGGCCTCAGTGCCCAGCACCGCGCGGGGAGCGGGGTGCCCAAGCCGGGCTGGGCATCCCGGCACGCCCTCGCTCCTGCGTTCGGCACAGCTTTGCTGGGTGCAGGCTGGGGACGGAGAGCTGCAGCCTGCCCTGCCGAGGCCCCAGGCGCCTTCAGCCGTTCCCATCACCCGGCGTCCCTGGCCACCAGCCCTCCCCAGCGCAACAGCACCGGATGAGGCGCCTCAAGCTGCTCTGAGCCAGCTTAAAATCCACTTCCTCACCCTTTCTGAACCAAACACGCTAAAGCTGGGTGTTTGCTCTTTTTCTGGGGAAGCCAGGCTAGCAGGACCCTAAAGGGTGCTGTCAGGAGGTGCCCAGCCAGCGGGTAAGCGGCGGGCAAAGGGGGACGCGTGGGGTGCCTGTGCCACACGGCGCTGCACCGGGGTTAAAACTAAAGGCGGCAGCCGGGTTGCCCGGTGGGCTCCATAGAGCACCTGAGATCAGGGTCTGAGTGTTAATGAGCGCAGCCGCCAGAAAGCTGAGAAATGCCCCAGCCATGACACCTCAGCCTGCTGCTGGGGGGATGCCCTGCTGCCCAAAGGCGATGTTAGTCCGCCTAAGGGGTCTGGCGGCGACTTGGCCAAGGAGGGGGCAAGCGAGCAAGCACATGCAGTTAGTCCCGTTACCTCTTGTGCCTTGGGGTAGGAGCGGGCGGCAGGAGAAGCTAAGGAGGCAGCTGCTGCTGGCAGGGGGCTCAGGGGCTTAGTTCCCTCCAACAGCTCATAAGGCTCTGAGATATGGAGGGTCTCCTGTTGGAGGGTAAAGATCACGTAGGCGAGGCGGGCGTGGGCACCAAGGTGGCAGCAGCAGGAGCCCCATCGCGGGCAGGCACAGGGGGACTCTGCCATCCTGCCCCTCACCCCAGCAGCGGGTCAGGCGGCACCACGGCCCCCAGGGGCATCGTGGCTCTGGCTCCTCGTTCACAGCCATGAGCAGGGCAATGGGGCGACCCGCTCCCACCTAAAAGCCTTTGGACATGAATGGGAAGGAGTCCCCCGTACCGGCACCAAGACAGCCCCGCGCTTGCTTTCTAGCAAGGACGGGACCCCAGGCAGTTCCTGCCCTGGGTGCTCCGCAGCCATGCCCAGCCCTTCCCTCATGGGCACTCGCAGCCCTCCCTGAGCCGCCTGCTAAAAGCCAGAACTGCTCTGGGGCTCCTGCAGCACCTGAGCAGCCTGGTGGGGATGCTGCTGCTCCCAAGCCCCACTCTGTTGCACTTCCCTCCCTCCCTCCCAACCTGGTAATGGTCTCTGCAGCCCATGGAGGGGCTCTGAGTGGCCGGGAGCACCTGGCTCTGGCCAGGAGACACTTGGGAGCACAGGAGCCGCTGCAGAGCGGAGCTTGTGGTGCACCAGGCTCATCCCCACTGGCAACAGCAGCTTGGGGTGGCAGTAGAGCATAGGGACCGTATCCCCCTCTCCCCACTTACCTCTCTGAGAGCTGAGGACATTTTGGGGAAGCTCCTGCCGCCTGTGACAAGCTGGTATCGCCTCTCCAGAGACACGAGCTTCTCCTTCTCCTGAGCACAGGGTGACAGCAAGAGCAGAGGCAGCTGATGGCTGCTGACACCCCATGGCCAATCTCACCCCAACTCCCAGCACCTCGGCAAGAGCTGGCATGACCTTGTCCCCTGCCTTGGGTACAGGTCGGGGAGCACATGTCAACCCCCCGACCGCTGCATTACCTTCTGCAGGAGCTGCAGGACGCTGTTCCTCTCCCTGGCCAGGCGCTCGGCCTCCTGGGCACTCTGCAGCCGGATCTGGGCAGCCTGGGCATCCAGAGCGGCCACCCGCTCCTGGGGAGCAGGCAGCAGGGATGAGCTGGCTGCCGGCAAGCCGCAGGGCTCAGCCGGACCCGCAGGGCACAGCGTGGCCACGCCGGACCCGCTGCCCACCTCCACCCCTACCTTCCTGCGAGCGATGCTGCGGTGGCACTCGGCCCGTCCCTGCAGGAGCTGCTGGCCCCGTGCCTCGCGCTCCTCCTCGAGGTGGCTCTCCCGTTCCAGCTGCTGGAACTCCAGGTCCTCAAACAGCTTGGCCTCCGTCTCCAGCACCTCCGCCTCCTTCGGACACACAAGGGCACAGCGGATCACCCCCTCTGGACAGGCACCTCCACATCCCGCAGGCAGGTCTCTCCCAGCAAAACCTCCTGCCACGCCCCCACATCCTGCTGGTTCTGGCCGGGAACTCGAACCCGTGGTAAAGCCTGTCTCCAGTGTCCTGCGCGGCAGGCAGGCAGCTTTCCCTCCTGCTCGGCACCAGCCATGTGGGAGACACCAGCAACCTCTGCCTGGCTGGAGACGGCAACGGAAGCACCGGGCACCGGCCAGGTCAGAGCCATCGCGCCCATGAGACAAGGAGCTCGCTGCAGCTGGAGGCTTCACCCAGCCCTCGGAGACTTGCTGTCCCCATTGAACCGCATCCGGGCCGGCACTGTGCCCTTCGGGCAGCAAAACACCACGCACTAGCATAACCACCAAGAGGCAGCCCCGCGTCGCCGAGCTGACGGGCAGCAGAGCCCCCACGGACAAACACCACGCCAGACAAACGCCTGTACATCCTTCCAGCCTTCAAGCACTGACAGCACATGGTAGCACTCAGCTCAGGGTCTGCCGATGCCACCCCGGCAGCAATTGCAGCGTGCTCCCCGTGGGGACGCGTTTCGCCCTGCTCCAGGAGCAGGGCAGCCGTCGCTCCTGCACCATGGCACGGCACCACCAGCGTGGTGGCTACCGAGGGCTCCCGGGCACCGGGACTGCCCCATCGCCGTCCCTGCCCGTCGCACACCAGGACCTGCATCTGACACAGGGGTGCCTGCCCTGAGCAGGCTGCCGCAAGGCGGGTTTATCCACACAGTGAGGGCCAGGCATACGCCAGCCACGGGCTGGGAAAGGTCGGCCACTACCGGAAAATACCAGATAAGGGGAAAAAAATGCTGCAGACCAGTGGTAACATAAACCCACGGCATCGCGTAAATAAACACTTGTGGGAAATAACTGGAACCGGACACAGGAGGACCCGGCGGTCCCCGAGGGTCCCCAGCCTGCCCTCCTCTGCAGGGCAGGATACATGCTCGCGCCTGCCCAGTGCAGAGGAGCACGGCGGCTCCGTGGCGGGGGTCAGCCCCGCGCTCCGCCAAGCCAGCACCGCGCCCCAGGCCCGGGCGAGCGGCAAGCTTACCAGGACGGCGGTGCCCGGCGCCAGCCGCCTCCAGCCCGGGTGCGACGCTCCCAGTGCAGCCCCGGCTGGCGGGGAAGAGCTGGCCTAAGCTGGAGCGGAGGGAGGTGGGCCATGGTCCGGGAGGGGTGGGGGGAGACACTGACCCTTCGCATCTGCTCCCGCAACTGCTCCCGCATTGACTCGGGGCACTTATCAAGGTGGCTCTTCGACTCATGGTAAAGCGCCCGGAGTTGCTCTAGCTCCTTCCTTTCAGCATCAACCTTTGCCCTTTCCTGAATCAGGGGAGAATGAGACAAAGAAAGAAAAGAAAAGAAAAGAAAAGAGGGAAAAAAAAAAAGAAAGAAGAGAGAAAACACACTTCTCAAATCCGTGCCATGCAGAGCTGCAGAGTTAGAGAGGGACTCAGCTGGAAGAAGAGGGGGCTCGCAGGGAGGAGCACCACGGCATCTATAGAGGGGTCGAGAGCGCGACAGCCACGGGGACCCGGGCTGGGCGGTGTTAGAGGGGTTACAGCCAGCCCTCAACCTCAGCCTCACGTTTCCATGCTGAAAACCCACTTACGGGCAGGGGAAAGGGCGATGCTTACAGCATGGATAAAGTCACCCCGATCCGGCAAACGGCTGCACCGCGTGCACCTTCTGAAAAACCGCTAACTAGCTTTGCTAATTGACGCTCACCATCCAGGCGCTGCCAATTAAGCACAGTGGGTTCTGTGTGCAGGCTGAGGGACCGTGGACCACCCCTCTCCATCAGAAGGAGAGGGCTGCCTGCGGGATGGCAGTGAAAAATGGGAGACTGAGGTCCAAACCTGCTGCCGGAGCTGCTCAGGCTGTATAGTCAGCTGCAGAGCAGACACTGGCTCCTGGCCCCGCGAGGAGGAGGAAGCGTCCCCAGCCCTCCTTCCCACGGCCACAGGAGCAGCATGACGGAGGCTGGCAACACGGTGCTGGCATAGGGGATCACCTCCCGCAGGTCTGGCAGCCCCGTATGGGGGCTAGGCACTGGGAAAGAGACGCTGCAAGACACCCCACTCCATGCTGAGGCAGCACAGAGACGCAGGGATCCACGCAAAAGAACACAGGGTGCACGCCACGGGGCGAGACAGGGCTGACACAGACAGGCACCCCAGGACAGAGGCTGCAGGGTGCCCAGGGGGCTCCCAGGCATGCAGAGATGTCAGAGGTGATGGCAGACTTCAGAGCAGCCACCGTTAGTGCAATTAGTGCAGACTGGTTAGGAAAGCGGGTGGTTAGGTCAGCAGAGAGGTTGGGAGAGGGATTTCCCTGTGCTACTCTCCTGGCTCTGCACAAGGCTGCCCCTGAGTAGAGAAGACACTTGCAAAGGGCTGGAAGACCATAACCAGAACAAAAACCCCAAATGCCACAGGAGCACGGCTGGCAGGCGCAGACAGCAGCTCTGACCAGCCACAGGCTGCCAAACAGCCTGGGCAGCTCCAGCCACGGGGCCAGCCAGACCCCAAGGGACACTGGTGCTGCACCACGGCGGCGCAGAGCTGCCGGCAGGATGCGCACGTAGGCTGCACGGGGATGCTGGCAGTGCGGAGTCGGGTCCCGGTGGCTCTCCCACTGCATAGCAGCTCGCCCAGGGCCATGCCACGCTGGCCACAAGGCTGCGGGATGGCTGGCAATCAGCAGCCAAACAAGCGTGCCGTGCACGCAGCGGCGCAGGTGCCTTTGAGCACGGCTGGCAGATCACGGCAGCAAGTGCACCACAGATGACTCCAGGGGAAGGGGGCTGGGACCCCTTCCTCAGCCACCGAGCCGAGTGAAACACCCGCAGCGATTTCCTGGTCACCTCTGGCAAACTGAATTCTACAGTGACGGCTCCATCACGCGTGAAGATGCTGTGACGGGCAGCAGAGCGGGAGGACTCGCCACAAGACACAGCCTCCCGGCAAGGGCAGGGAGTGGGGAGGGCCGAGGCCCCCACCCCGGGGTCAGTGCTGCCCGCTGCAGGCAGCGGCCCTCTGGGCAAGCCCCATGCCACAGAGCCTCCCTGCAAGACCACGCCGCATGACAGACAGTGGCCGAACCGCACCCCAAGCATCAGCCCTGCCCTCCTCTGGCAGGGCTGTGGGACCGGTGCCAGGCAGACCGACGGACAGACTGACCAGCCCCACCACGATGTGAACCCAGAGGGGATGCTCCTCGATGCCTCTGCAGAGCTCGGGGACCAGAGGATGCGCTCCCAGGGGAACATCACAGCGCGGGGCACCGCGGCACTGGCCGCAAGCACCAGGGTGGGCACGGCCTGGCCCACGCTGGGGGAGCCCTGACCCAGGGCTCACCTTGTCCCGCTCCTTCCGGATGCTGGCGTCCAGGCTGGAGAGCTTCTCCTGCAGCTGCTGCACCGCCTCCTGCTCCTGCCGCAGCCGCGCCGCCTCTGACTCCCGCTCGCCCTGCAGCAGCGCCCGCTCCATCTCCGCCTGGATGGGCACGGCCGTGTCAGGATGGCTGCCCCGGCCGGACCTGGCTCATACCCACAGGATCGGGCGCTGGCTGGCGATGGCAGCGAGCTGTGGGGACCTGGTGGGGTGCCCCGTCCCCTCACCTCTCGCGATGTCTCCTGCAGCTGCTGCTCCAGCTCCTTGACACGGCTCTTCAGCTGGTCCAGGCGGCCGAGCACACCGGCGCGCTCCTCCTCCAGCCGCTGTGCCTCCTTGGCCCGGGGGCCTGCCAGCTCCTCGTGCTGCAGAGAGGGCAGGTTGGCATGGCACGGCACGGCACGGCACGGCACGGCACGGCACGGCACGGCACGGCACGGCACGGCACGACCGTCTCCTCACCTCGTGGTGGGTGCTCTCAGTGCTGCTGCATTCCTCCTTCAGGTTCTCCTCGTCCGACCTCTCCAGGCTCTCCCTCTGCCGCAGCTCCTTGGCGGCACGGCCCAGAGCCACGGCACCCCTGGGCACCCGCTGGCCAGTATCGGTGTCGCCAGCCAGGAGCCGGTGCACGTCGCCCGGCTCGGTGCCATCCGTCTTGGTGTACTCGGCGCAGAGGTTCAGGATGGTCTCCAGGCGCTGCCGCTCCTGCGAGGAAGAGCGGTCAGCACGGCGCCCACCCCGGTACATGCCGCAACCAGAGCCCACAGGACCCCGTGCTGACGGCAGGCGCCGGGACGCGGGCTCACTCCCTGCCCTGCCCACGTACTGGGACGGGCTGGGACATCGCAAACCCCAACGCAGCCCACCCCGACCCTGTGCTGGAGCCAGGCATGCGATGTACCGGGAGCTGGAGACGGACTAATTACAGGCGGCAGCGCTGGCTGCCGAGTGCCGCCGCTATTTCTAGGCAGTGACTCAGGCCACCCGCGCCAGGCGTGAGTCAGGGCTGAGCAAACAGGGCTCCGGCTGCACGGCCCCCAGGACCGGCAGATGCACGGGGCAAACCCCACCCAGGCAGCTGCTGGCTCCATAAAAACTCCGTCCACCCTAAATATAGGCGCAGCGCCCACGAAGCCACAGCACCGTCGCTGGCAGACGTGGCCCTGGCAGGGCTGGACGAGTCGTGGATGGTTTGGCAAAGCCGGGGGGGGGGCACCACAACTTCAGCTGGCAGCCCCACGGAGCAATGCCGACCCCACAGGTTTCCCTGGGCTGCTGCGAGCCAGAGGCTTTGTGCTCCCAGAGAGCTGCCGTGCACCACCGGCCGCTCCTGGCCATAATCCCCCCAGATAAGCTGGCAGCCAGGCAGCTGCAGCAAATCCATGAGAGGCAAGGGCCGGGTTTTTAAAGCAGCAAAAGGCGTTTGCAAAGAAGGCATCCTACGCTGGAACACGGTCCCGCACCCCCCTCCCAGCCCCGGGTCTCACCAGGCGCTCCATCTCCTGCTCCCGCACCCGCTCCTGCTGCTGCCACCGGTGATACTCCAGCAGCTCGTCCTCGTTGTCGCTGATCTCTGTGATGCTGTTCTTGCGCTCCCGTGGCCCCACCGGTGGCCGTGGGTCCCCCAAGGGCTTCCTCAGGGTGCGGGGACTCTGCCGGGGCGAGGGCATGGCCGGGGACCCCAGCCCGTAAGCCGGGCTCAGGCAGGTGCCGAAGCTGGGGCGGCGCTTGGGGGTCTCTGCCAGCAGCGGGGGCGAGGGGCTCCCGGCACCCCTTGGCTCCTCCGGGCCCTTGCGCCTGGTGCGAGGGCTGCCGGGCACCTCCCTGCCCAGCCGGGGCTGCGGGGAGGGGGCATCAGGGGCTGCCCGGGGGCTGGCAGCCCGGCGCGACAAGGAGGGGCTCAGCGGGGGAAGCTCCCGCATGCTCTCCATGTTCCTCCTGGCTGCCCGCGGGCTCTCGGGGGGCTGCAGCCGGGCCTCTGGGACCACCCTGCTGGTGGGCTGCCGGCTGGGGGGCAGTGGGTCCCGTGGCTCCCGGAAGGGGCTGGGGGGCCGTTCCTGCAGGGCTGCCCGCAGCCGCGGTGCCACCCTGGGGGTCAGCCGAGGGCTGCCTGCCCGGTGATCCCCGAGCCTCTCAGCCGGCCACGGCTCACCAGGACCCCCACCGGGTGGTGGGGGTGGGCGCTGGGGGGGTGGCTGCACAGCATGGTTGTAGCTGGAGGAGCGGAGTGGGACGAGGGGGGGCACGGCCGGACCTTGCTCCTGGCTGCTGGGCGAGGGGCTGGTGTAGCCACCGCTGCTGGCTGGGGAGGAGAGGGGGGAGAAGGCGGGGGAGGTGTTCTCGTAGCTGGAGCCCCCCGACGTGGCCCCGGGGCTGGGTGGGGGAGACAGGAGGCAACGCCCGCCCCCGTTCACCACTGGGGAGAGGGGGGACCGGCTGCAGGCAGGTGGCTTCTTGCCGCCGGGGGACGCTGGCTCCTCCAGCACCAGCGAGTCCATGATGTCCTGCAGGTCCTTCTCAATGGAGCTGACAAGGGAGCTGTGGCTGGGACACCCATGCTCAGCCGGCTGGCGGCCACCATTCACCATGGCCTCGGGCTCTGCGGGGAGACATGGGAGCAGGTGTCAGCGCGGCAAGACCCCCCTGCAGCCCCTACCCAGGCTGGGGTCCCACGGAGCAGCCCCGCAACACCCCTCCACGCAACCTTGCAGAGCCAGCGCCAGGTTGCAGCTCCTCTCCCCCGCACCCCAAGCTGCCCGTGTGCCGGTGCCGCTGTTTCCCGCGCCGGCTGGGGAGCCAGACCAGGGAGGAGGCCGGCATCCCGCTGGCCCCATCACCAGGGAGACAGAAACCTGATAGCGCGGCCCAGCCGCCTGCTCCCAACATCCCTGCGCTGCCGGCAGCTCCCGGCCCCGCTCCCCGGGGAGCGGCTGCCCGCACCAGCCGCCAGCGCCCACCGCTCATCCCTGGCACGCTCTGGCACCCTAGCGAGGGGGCAGAGATGCGACGGCCGAACGCCACCGAACGCAGACCCGCAGCACGTCCAGACCCACCGCCACATGGCCCGCAGCCTCCCTGTGCCCCTGGCTGGCGCGCCCCCTGCCCGGGCCGCCCTGCTCTCCCGGCGCAGCACTGATGTGCCTGTCACTCAGGGGACGAGCTAATAGTGGCAGGCGCGGAGCCTGGCCAGGACACAGCGTGCCACCCAGGCTGCGTCACCCCCTGGCACCCAGCGGCTCCCCCGCGGCGTCCGGCAATGCCTCCGTGCCCAGAGATGTGCCGCACCCCTGCCTGCCTGAGGCCGTCCCATCCCGTGGGGCAGAGAGGGACCGCGCGGGGCCCACGCAGGCAGCGGCTGTGGGATGCTCCGCAGCAGCAGGATGCTCTGCGGCCACGACACCTCCCCGTGTCCCTCCTCCCATCCCCAGCTGCGGGGCACATTGCCTTCCCAGCACACACGTGGCATGAGGAGGCTGCCAAGCTCCTCTCCCCGTGCCAGGGCGTGCCGGTCGGGGCAGGGAGAAGGGCTGCCAGCCCAGGGACTGCTGCTGGGGGTTCGGACATCCCCAGGAGCCAGGCATGGCGCCGGACCTCAGCACAGGCACTTGTCCCATCAGCCCCGCAGCCAGACAGACAGCAAGATAAGCAGCCGGCGAGATGAAGGACTGCAGACGGGGAAACGGCCTTCGCAGCCTCCACATGGCCACCACATCATGTAAACACTGGCCCCAAGGCAGCCGGGGGACCCTGCGCACACCGCATCCCTGGCACAGGCCGACGGGTGACGGCTCTGCCATGGCCAGGCTGGGCAGAGGCGGGAGCCGTGCCTCACTGCCCTCGCAATTACCCTCTTCCAAGGCAGTATTAATCATTAACAAACGCCAGCGCAGCTGCCATGCCGAGTCAACGGCCGGCACATCCGCGGCTGGGAGCGAGCCCCGCTCCCGAATGCAGCAGCCTGGGCAGGACAGGGCTGGGAGAGCATCAGGTGCCGGGAAGGCTGGCAGTGCGGGACCAGGAGCACCCTGGCGTCCCCACCAACCCCGCCTGGCGTCATGTGGGGTCACCTACTTGCTGGCAGCCCGTAGAGAGCCGCCGGGCTCCTGCCCCCCGACGGGATCATGCTCTTCATCCACTTGGCCTCGGCAGGGTGGTTGAAGCGGAGGAATGTGGCCTGGCCCAGGCAGATGGTGCACCCTGGGGAGAGAGGGGAGAGAGCTCAGCCACCGGTCAGCCGGCCGCCCCGGAGCGGTGCTGGCGAGGCTGGGCGCTGCCCGGCCCTGCTACGCGTCCCCGGGAGGGGAGCGGGCTCCTGCCGTCGGCAGAGGCTTAGGGGGAGGCTGAAATCCAGGTCACTCCCCGGCAGCTGCAGGCAGCGCGTGGCGGGCGCAGGCACAGCTGGGGTCCCTGCCGGGGGCCGCGCTGCCGCGGGGGCGCTGGCGGCGCTCCAGGGCCTGCGCGGCTGCCAGCTGCAGACAAGACAGCTCCTGTCCCCAGCCGCAAAGCACCTCTTCTTGGCCCAAAGCGGCAGCCCTCTCGGGGGACGGCCGCCGAGCAGCCACCGGGCCGGGGAGCGGGGCTCCCCGCAGCGCCGGGGAGCCGTGTGCCGGCAGCGGGGGGCGGCGGGCAGCTGGAAGGCTCCGTGCTACGGACACACCCCGCTTTGAAGCGCCTGCCAGGGCTCCGGGGAGAGGCTCGCCCTGCACCGGCAGCCGCAGCCGAAAATCCCTCGCCGGAGGGGACGCGGGTTTTGGAGCAGCCGGCAGCCCAGGCTCGGGGCAAGGCGAGCAAGAGGCCGTTCGGGCGAGCGCCGTCGCCGCCGGGGGGGCCCGGCTTCCTCGCCCGAGCTCTGGGGAGGGAAGGAGCGGTGCTGCCCGGCAGGCGCGGCCGCAGCCCCCCCGGCTCGCCGAGCGCGTCCTGCCTGCCGGGCAGCGGTGCCAGCGCCCGGCCCGGCAGCGGCCCCTCCAGCCCAGCGGCTCCTCCGGCTCGGGGCATCACCGACCTCCGCCTCGCCCGCGCCCCGGCCCCGGCCCCGGCGTGCATCACGTCTGCAAAGCGGGGTCCCCCGCGCCCCGAGCGTCGGCCTGGCAGCCCCACGGCTGGGCTGCCGCGGGGGCTGACCCTGCCCCGCGGCGTCCCCGCCCGCTCGCCTCGCCGGCGGCCCCCCGGGCAGAGGGACGGGGGCTCGGCTGGCCCCCACCCGCCCTGGGAACGGCGGGACCCGCCGTCCGTCACACCGCGGCCGTCGCGCCCCTTCTCCGGCGGCCACGTGGCTGCCATTGTCCCCCCCGAGGGGACGCTCGCGGCAGCCCCACCCGCGTGGGGTCCCCCCCGTCCCCGGCGAGGCAGGGGGAGGCGCGGGCGGGCCGCAGCCCGGCCGCCCCCAGGGGCGGCGAGGGGGCCGTGCAACCCCCGGGGGGGCCGGCAGCGCCCCCCACCCCCGCAGCCCCGACCGCGGACACGCGTGCCCCGCCACACTCACCGCGCCGCCGCCGCCGCCGCCGCCGCCGCCGCCGCCCGGGCAGCGCCGCGCACCGCCCCCGGGGAGGGGCGGCGGGGGGCGGGCGGGGACGGCGGGGGCCGGGCCTCTCGCTGCCCCGCCGCCTGGGCGGAGGGGCCGGGCCGTGCCGGGAGAGGGGACACGGGGGGGCAGCCGAGCTCTTTCCTGCCTTCACCTCCCCTTCCCACACGCGGTCAGCATGGGTGCCGTGGCGAGGGCGCTCTGCCCCCCGTCCCAGGCGCCGCGCGCTCCCCGGGCACACGGCGAAGCCGGTTCCCAACCGGTGCCGGCGTCCGGCACATCCCCACCCCGCGGCAAAGGGGCACGAGCGCCCGAGTGCGGGACGGATCCGCAAGCGGCTCGGCCCCCGCCAGCGCGACCCGCCGGCCAGCGCCGGGTCCCGCTCCGGAGGAGCGCGGAGAATCCGCAGAACCTGGAGTTCTACAGAAGCTATAATCTGTGGTTTCATGAATCCTACCCTGGGTGAGGCGCGTGGGCCGCCGGAGCGGCACGCCGTCGATGGCGCAGGCGTTGCCGCAGGGGTGCAGGGTGAGCGTCCCCCGCACGTTCTCAATGTAGCAGTGCTGCGGCGCCAGCCCGGGGCCCTGCAGGACGACGTCCCTCGCGGCCGTGCCGATGGTGGTCCTCCCTGCCGGCAGAGAGGGCGGCTCAGCGTCCCCTCCGCCGGCGTGCCCGCGGGCACCCCGCGGCAGCCGGCACTCACCTTCCTCCAGGGGCAGGAGCGTGATGGCGGTGCTGAGCCGGCCGCTGCCCAGGCTCACCAAGTGCGGCTTCTCCGTCTGCACCTTCAGCCCCTTGCCCGTGTCGATCAGGTCCAGGGGGCTGTTCTGCAGGGGCAGAGGGGAGGGATGCTCACAGCTCCCGCGGTGCGGCCCGCGCCCCCGTGCTGCCCACCTGCCTCGGGCTGCTCGGAGACAGCTGCGCGTGTAGGCAGGGAGCGAAGCCCAGGCAGGGCATTCCGGGAGCTGAGGGCTTCCTCCTGCCCGTGCTGCCCGCCCGGGGGAGCGGAGGTGAGCCGCTGAGGGAGCAGAAGGTCCCTGGAGCTTGGGCTGCGTCTGAGAGGATCCGAGCTGCCAGCCGCTTAGCTCAATTGGCTTTGCCATCGATCCCGTAATAGGATTGGGGCAAAGAGAAGCCGGAGGGCAGCGCTGGTTGCCCACGGCAGGGCTGGCTGTGGAGGAGGAGGGCTGCCGGCCAGACCCCCGTGCTCCCACAGGGCAGAGGTCCCACGGCCATGTGCACTCACCTGGATGATGGTCTGGACTCTGCGGGTCGGGCTGGCAGGGATCCTGCCGGGTGCCTCCATGGTTCCCACTCGGAGGCACCGGGCACTCTCAGGCGCAGGCTTCTACCAGGAGAAAACAGAGGATATCACCACAGTTGACCACGCAGGGCACGACTCTGTTGTATTCCTCCTGCACATCCCTGCCCGCATCCTGCGTGTCTGGCAGCCTGTGCATGAGCTTCACAAACCCTACCCCACCCCAAACTGGCGTTTGCCAGCAAGGGGATTCCCCAGTTCCCCTCCTGAGCGCCCGTCTCCAGCCCTGCAGCAGCTGCCCGAAGCCAGTGGCCATCCCGGCCTGGCAAGGCACGTGGCCCCGTCCACCCTGGGAAAGCCGCGTGCATGCACCAAGCGTCAGCACGGGACACGGTGCCAGAAGGAGCCGGCGTGCTGGCTTGGCTTTGGGGAGGTGGTGTGGGAAACACCCGCCCTCAATGCGAGAGCGATGTGCAGCCGGACCCCGATGGCTGCTGGTGGACGACACTACATGAGCACGGGATCCAGCTGTCCCAGCAACATCTGCCTGCTCGTACACGGCCTGCGGCACACCCACACGTGCCACGAGTGCCCGTCCCCAGCACCTGGGCATGCACCTTTGCTCCTGCACAGCCGAGCGGCAGCACTTTGGGGCGCACAAGCCCAGGTGAGTGCGCTGCGTCCCTGCCTGCACCCTGCCTAGCCAGCACAGGCGCCCACGCCAGGCTGGCAGGGCTGCCGCCCACAGGAGCAGCCACCCGCTGCCGTTCTCTGTGCAGGCAGGAGGCGGCTCGGGGAGGAACAGTTTCCGTCACCCGGCGCTCACAGCACCGTCACAGCCCGGGATGCTCCAGGGTTACTAAATTTACCGTCTGCTGCTCCCCATGTCCCTCCCTTCCGCCCCGGCCTGGACAAACGTGGCTTAACCCTTTCTGGGAAGCCTGGGGCAGATGGACTGGGGAGCGCTCCCACCCCCGTTAGGGACCCTGGTCCTAGGGCAGCGGGGGGCACCGGGAGGAGCCATAGGCTTGGATCCCTGCATCATCACCCGTGGTCCCCTCAGCCCCGGTGTCCCGCGGGGTTTGAGACCCCCCCCCACCTCGGCCAGTCCTGGGCTCAGCTGCGGGGGCGAGCGGACGGCTATTACACACTGCGGAAAAAATGAAACGCTGGAAAACACCAGGCGTGGGATCCAGGGCTGGGACAGAGCCCAGGCAGCTCCGTGGGACGCCAGGGCCAGCCACCCCACAGTGAGGGCTCCGTGGGGACTGCAGCCGCCCCACACGGATTGGGGCCAGCTCGGCTGGAGTGGGGGGGAAGAAGAGATGTGGCACCCCAGGAGCAGCTCCCCAGTGCCCACTGGTTGCCAAGGAGGGACCCACTGCTTTCCCTTACCTGCCACGCAGTGCTGGCCTGGGCACGGAGTGGGACCCTCCATGGCAGCATTCCCATATCCCCCGGGCGCAGGGGGGGAACGCTTCCCAGCGTCAAGAGACCCCACAGCCCAGCCGAGCCCCTGCCCCTCTCCTGCACCCAGGCCCCATCATAATGTCCAGGAAGGAGGAAAAGCCAGGAGGGGCCAGGCTGCTGCATAGGAAGGGAGCGGGGCCGCGGTGGGATCCTGTGCTGGTGTTAACCCCTTCCCAGCATGGCTGTACCAGTGGGGTTGAATACAGCATCATGGAGGACCCCCAGCCCCACCACCCTGCTCCTGCCCATTGCCTGGTGGCCAAACTCGCTCCACCCAGCACCCCTCATTCTCCAAGCAGCCCTGCCTGCCCATGAGCCGGAGGGTGATTACGGCATCTGGCCGCTCCCCTGTGCCCACCCTACCCACAGACAGTCCCCAGCCCCCTGGCATCGCCCTCCACCCCAGCAGAGCCCCTCACCTGGCTCCTCACTGCGCAGGAGACGCCTGCCGTCCCCCCAGCCCGTCCCTCGGGGGATGCAGCCCCTCTCCAGCCGGCTCTGCCGGAGGAATGTGGGGCAGGAGCGCAGCCGCCCCGGCCGGCGCCCCACTGCTGGAGCGGACAAGGCGGCCTTTCTTCTCCCGCCACTGCCTGCAGAACGCGCTGCTTGTTCCCGCCGGGGGAAGCGGCGAAGGCAGCAAATGCCAAGGGGTCGGGCTCGGTTACCGCCCAGCAGCTCACGGCCCCCATGCCTGCCGTGCGCAGGGCTGCCCGCTCGGCCCTGGCTTCCCGGAGGACAAAAGCCCCTTTCTTCTCCCGGTGAAGGCAGAGGCCTCACCTGGGAGGACGCCCAGCCCTGCCGCCACGGGGCCCCCGCTGACGCCGGATGGGCTGCGTGCAGACACGCTGCCCCACTACCACTGTACTGCTGGGGAGCCCCTGCACCCCACCGCCCACGGCTGCGATCTGCCTGCCTGCCCTGAGCCCGCGCAGGCAGGGGCGCTCGGGGGGTCTGCTCCTGCTCAACCCACGGCTGCCCACCGAGTCACAACCCGGGCACGCACGGCCTGCCTCGCACCCTACCAGTGTGGCCGGGAGCCAGCAGCTGGGGGCAGACCCTGGAGCCGCAGTGTGTGCCATAGGCCAGGGCACGGCCAGGGCACGGCCGGCCGACCCGTGCTCGCACAGGGCTGTGCCGATGTACCGGAGCACAGCCTGGCACCCTGCCACAAGCCCAAAGGTTCCCCAGCTGCCCCTCACCCGCGATGCAGCGTGCGAGGGATGGGCGCACGGCATCCCGCGGCACGGCCTTTCCTCCCCACCCGCAGCCGAGTGAGTCACGGGAGGCAGCTGGAGCGGCCGAGCTAACGGGTGCGCACCACGCAGCATCGCAGCCTCCGTCCAACTTGGCTGCCTGCTTGCTCCCCATCTGCTAACGTGCTTAGGGCGCGCTTACCCCTTCCCACACCCTCTGTCCCGGTAAACAACCGACCCTTCCGCCGGCAGCTGGAAAGAGGGAGCCTGTCTCTGGCACAAAGCTGGGGGAGAGTGAGGAGCCTGTTCCTGGCCACTACCTCCGAGCCTGGGATCTGCCCCACGCCGAGCAGGAAAGACCCAGCCGGCCCCATCCCACCCGGGCGAGGGGCGGCGGGGGCTGCTTCACGGTTACTGGGGCAACGCAACGCTCCTGGCAATAACATCACCGTAAATCAGCTGCCAGACAGCTCCGGCGGGAGCCAAGGAATCCCGGCCGCGCCCGCTGATCTCAGCGCTCCCGGGAAGCGCTCCTGCACCGCTGCGGTGCGGCAAAGCTGCGCTCCGGCCGAGGCCCTGCCGGCATCGCGCCTTGGGGTCTCCGCGGGCTGGGGACTGCCCACCACGTTTGGGCCGGGGAGGGCATGCATCGCTGCTCTCCTGCACCTGATGCTCCCCGAGATGAGCCAGCTCCGAGGGCTAGTGATGCCATGCACCGTCCCGACCGCTGCCGGAGCTCAAGCACCGAGCCCAGCATCAGCACGTGCCTCCAGCCACCGCAGCATGGGGAAACCGCCACCGCTGAGCTCCAGGACCCCTCGTAAGGTTGTACGATGGAGTCTCATTCATCAAAGCCCTCTCATAGCAAACAATGGCTTCTCACCTGCAGGCCAGACACCTGGCTCGGCTCAGCGGGGAGCACCTGCGGCTCCTTACTGACAGCTCAGGGACCGCAGCACAGGATGGGTCTTGGATGGAGTTCCTGGCACGAACCCATCGCCCAGCCCTGTGTTGGGTGTGAGAGGGGCGAGGGTGAACCTCACCTCTCTGAAACGGGCATCGCTCGCTCTGTTCCTGTGTCTGGCCATCACCAAGCGCTGCCTCATCACACAAACCCACGGTTGCCACGTCCCGTGGACACGTGGCATTGTGCGGGAAACACAAACGTACCACAGAGTTGCCGAAAAAACCCACCTGGGCAGCTGTGCCCCACTGTCGCCTGGTCTCCGTGCCGCCCGCGGCGTGTGGCCAGTGGATTCGCCCCGCTGCGGCCCGGGGAGGGCTGGGAGCTCGCAGAGCGGCTGGAGGGGTGCGAGAGCGGCGGATCTCCGGAGCAGCAGCTGGAAAACTCCTGGGGCTGCCGAATCCCTCGGGTTTTCTGGCAGGGCCGAAGGGGCCGTGGTGAGAGCGTGTCCGGAAGCGGGAGCACACAAGGTCCTGCCGCGGAGCGGGGTCTGGCCAGGTTCCCAGGCTCCCCGGGCGGCGTCGGGGCCGAGCACTGGCTGCCCCTTCCACCGCCCACGGGAGGATTTGGGATGACGGGAGAGCCTCCCACGCCACCGGGCTCGCCACTGACGTGGACCACTGCATCCGGCTGCCGACCCACCCACGCGCCCCCAAAACGTTGTGCAACAAGGGGTTTTAGGGCTGAAGGGAGTTTCCTGCTCTCCCGCCTGCAGCTCCCCCCGGGACCCCCACCATGTCCCACACGCAGCCCCTTCCCCCGGCATGCGTGGGGGCCCCACGGCCCGGCCGCCCCCTCCCCATCGCTCACCTCCACTCCGCCGGCCCGTCAGCCCCGTCCCGGGCTCCGCCGCTCCGCTCCGCCGGTCCCCGCCCCGCCGCCGGCCCCGTCCCGTCCCGCCCCGCGGGGCCGGGCCGCCCCACTCCGCTCCGCCCGCAGCACCCCCGCACCCTCAGCCGGCTCCTCTGACAATACGCTTTATTTGAGTAAAGACTCGGTTTTCCTCTGTGTACACTGGAATGTGCTCTACGCCCTAGGCCAGCATCGTACGGGGTTACAGACGGGGGAGCGGGGCTCGGTGTCAACATCACCCTCCAACAAATTTCAGAAAAAAAAAGAAAAAGAAAAGCTCCTTGGATGCTCGAACTAACCTCGACTCCATTTTAAAATCATACAGGCGAGCAACTCTGGGACGGGACCGAGTTACTGGGATTCGTCACCTACTTCGCTAGGGAAGGGGGGGTTGCTCTCCCGCCCGCCCGGGTTGGGAGGACGGCTGGTTTCCTCTCGGGTGCTGCCGACAGAGGAGAGACGACGAACTTCTTTGGCAGAGGACCCCACGGGAACCCAGGCGCTCTCGCCCCCGCAGAGGGGCTCTCTGGGGAGCACGGCACACGTCTTGAGGGCGTTCTCTTTCTGCCTGCAGAGGCTGGGGACCTGCAGCGGCGGCCGGTGCGCTCCCCCCCAGACCTCGCCGGTGGCCAGGGAAGCTGTTGGCGACAGGCCCCGAGTCAAGCAGGCGTGATGAGGTTTGAGGGGAGCACAGCTCTATGAGATGAGGCAGTAACGCTCGGGAGGAGGAAGAGGGGACGGCAGACACCCCAGCGGGGTGCTGCTCGCACTGGGATCGGCCCCCGCGCTTCCTGGAAACCAGCATTTCCTTCTCCTCCATCCACAAGCGCCGAGAAAGAGCACTCGTTCGGGACAGGCCCCGACACACAACCCAGTCTCCACAGCTGCTTGCACCGAGGCAGGCAAAGCCTTCAACCTCCCAAAACACCGCCAGGGCCTGGGGAAGGACAGGCAGCTGGTTCTAAACGAATTAAACTGCCTCCCAAGCCTGGCCCAAGAGCAGCTGCGACAGGCAGCGAGCAGGGGACGGTCCCTTCTGGACGCTCTCCCCACTGCGGCAGGAGCTCGAGCATCCGGAGCCATAACCTGCGCTACCTCAGAGCCCCCTCGGAGCCCCCGAGGCGAGCCCCACCGTCGGGCCATTGCCGCACAGCAGGGCTGGAGAGACAGCAGCAACCGTGCGGCACGGAAGGACCGAAGGCCCGAGTCCCTCTTCCCCCCCACCCCACAACCCCCCCGCTTCGAAAGCGAGGCCAATTTGCTCCGCTTCTACCAGACGGAAGGGTCCAGAGGAGCAAGGCGCCCTGGCGCGCGTCATCTTAATGCCTGCTTTCATCAACGGAAACGAGAGTTGAAGGCCGAGGAGAAATTAAAATGGCAGCACCAACAACGGAGCGGCGCGTGACGCTTCGGAAAGGAAGAGAATGATGCCTGGTAGGCTCTGGGACTGAGCTCCGGTCGTCTTCGGGGGAGAAGGGGACGCGTCAAAGCCAGGTCCTCTGCGGAGATCTTGCTTTTTTTGCCGGTCGGTAGAAATCTGCCAAAGAAATTTGTAGCCTTTCCCCCCATGAGCACGTCAATTCTCTGCCAAAAGTGTCTGTGACCCAGGAAGGCTGCAGATGGCAGACAGAGCCACGCGTCTTAGCAGAGAGGGGGCTGTGGCGTTCCAACATTCAGAATGAACTTCGGCCTCTTTTTTTTTTTTTTAATTTAAAAATTTCTTCCTTGGCGATTCCCCACGGCTGGCATTACAGGATTTCGTACTTGTCCACCAGGAAGGTGGTCTCAGCGGAAAACCTTACAGGGCTGTTCCCATCCACCTGGGTGACTTTGGTAACCTGCGGAGACAAGAGGCGCAGTGAGCTGAGCACCGAACGCCGCTCCCCACCACGGCTACGCCGCGCTTTCTGACGCTGGGGAGCTCACGGGGACGGGGCCAACCCGGCGCTTTCGAACCACACCCGGCCCTGCAAGAGCCATCTTTGTTCTCGGGAAACCTGAACACAGGGGAATGATTTTCTGCGGTAAGCGTGCCTCCGCTGAAAGCGGCCTGCGAGGAGTTAAGCAGCTGTCGCTAGCTACAGTTCAGCGGGGACAGACAGACAGACAGTCACATGCCAAGAAGCGTTTCAGCTTGGAAGGCCAACGGATTCTCTAACGAAGCCTGAGGGGAATGAGCATTTGCTCAGAGGCACGAAGGCACAACTGAAGCGGCAGGCAAGCTCCGGGAAGCTGAAGCTCCGGGAAGCTGAAGCTGCCAGCGCCGCCTGCTGCTGCTCCCAAACCCGGCCACCACAGAGGCTGCGTCGAGCGAAGGCTTCGGCGTCGGCAGAGCGGGCCAGCAGGGCCCGCCCCGGCCCAGCACAGCCCTTGGGAGCCAGCGGATGACTGCGGCAGCTGGAAGGAGGCAAGAGCGACATCACACCTGCAGAGCGCCGGCAGCGACCGTACCTGTATGTTGCAATAGTTCTTTTTGGAGATGAAGGAGACTTGCACCGGGAAGAAGTCGTTGGGCTGCCCCGCTATGCTGAACTCCAGGCTGCCGCTCTTGTTTTTGGCATCTATCACTGGCAGGCACCACTCGAGGAGATTTCGCCGGCTGTCGTGGCGATACTCGCCATCAATCTCCCCAATCACTGGGGCGCCGACACCAGACCTAGAGCAGGCAACGAGAAGCTGCAACAGAGAGCCACGGGACCTGCGCCGAGCTCAGAAAACGCTTGTCGAGCCCGTCGGTGTGGCCAGGCTGCGAACACGAGAGGCAAAGGAACTGACGGGATCCAGGACAGCGCTCATTAGTGCTGCCCGGACAAGGAACATCACTTACGGCAAGGGGATGGCGATGATCACGTCGTTCAGCTCTAAGCTCTCCTCTTGCAACTCGTATTCAATGTTGACATCACAGCTGTTCCCACTTTCTGACGGCCAGCAGTTAACTGAGGGCACAGAAACAGCACGCTGAGGCACGCAGCCTTTCTATGTGGGCCAGGGCCTCAAAAGATGACACGCTTTGAAAAGCCCAGCCAAGCGATCCCCAAGAAATTCTGACCGACGGTGTGCCCCGCTCTGGGCAGCCCAGCCGCCGCAAGGCGGGCGAGAAGCCCGCAGCCCGAGGGTGAACCTCGGCCTCCCCCGCCCGAGCCCCCGGACACACGCCCGCACTCACTCGTCAGTGGAATGAAGGACTCCTCCGTGGTCTGCAACCTCCACTTCAGCACGCCCACGTCGCTGTTAATCGGGAATGACTTCTCTGGGTTCTTCAAACCGATCTGCGATTCTGCAGTGAAGAGCTTCTTGTCCACATTCGGGTGAGTCTGAAAGGGGAACGTATGCCCAGGCTGTGATTCAAAGCCCGAGGAGAGCCGTACATGGGGACCGCAGGTTCTAGTAACACAGGCCTACGCATCCTCAACAAAACACACGCCCGTTTTGCTCCTTGCTCAGAAGCCCCGCTGGAGCCCGTCTGCTTATCAACCTGGGATTCCTTCCAAAAAAGGCCAATCCGCCAAGGAGGACTCACACCGCTGCAATTTTCACTCGCCACTGTGCTGGAGACTCTGGCAAGGCCCGTCCTGGGCTGACACCCGGAGAACAACTTTAACAACTCCTAAAATCTCAAAGACCATCCCGAAGACCTGCAATGGGCATTTTTTTCCTGCAGAAAAAACAACCTAACGCTGCCAGGGAGAACACCCCAAAACCACAAACACACTGCTTCCCTCAGCAACCTTAACGCACCGATACGGCAGCCGCCAACCTTGATTTAAATATCATCTCTTCACAACGGCAAGCATAAACAGCTTTTCACAAGCTGAGGATTTTTACAAGTTAGCGTTGGAGCTACGCTAGAGAGACAGGAGTCAGCGCTGGGGCTGATCTGGTCGTCCGCCCCAAGCGGCACGCGCGGGAGCATCGTTAGGAGCTCGCTCATGAGACATGCTGACAAGGGACCTACTACCGTACAGGCAGACCTGCAGCCAGCTACGTACAGGCCAGCTCTTGGCGAGGGGGAAGCAAAAGAGAGCATCAAAGCAGCACAACCTCTGGGGCTTGGTAAGGTCACGCAAACAGAGAGGGATAGAGGGGAGGAGGCATCTCTAAGGATCTCCTGAGCTTCTACCGCTGACTGCAATCAAGGGCTCTGGCTCCAGGAACCATCTCAGAGGCACCAGTGACAGGACACGAGGGACCCCGAGAAGAAATGGCTGTCTAGGTAATAAATTCATTCTTTGTGGGCACAGCGACTTAATTCTCACACTCCCGCTCAACAGCTAAAGCTCACGGCACATAAGCAAGCACCAAGCAACACAGCAGGCTGCTGCAAAGTCCAAGGGAGAGCAGACGGCACGCCAACGTGCGCTACTGGACAGATAAGGCTCCGAGGGCAGGTGGGTAAGTGCCTGAGACGGCGTTTCTCAAGCGACCTTCAATCTTTTGAGCATGAGCTGGCCCTGCCTTCGCGCTGCGGTAACATCTGCGGTGACCACTCCCGGTTTCAACGCATTTGCTGAGCGGGTTTGGATGGGAACGTAGGACGGTAACGCGCTCAAGTATTTCCAATAGTTTGCCCTGGAGAGCAGCAAAAGGGCGTTCAGCAGCACGGGGCACCAAACTGGCTTTACCTGTAGCTGCACTCCCCTCTTGTCTTCATTTTCTACGTGCAGGCGAATCCGTGCAAACTTCTCATCAGAAATGTGCAGCATGATCATGCCATGCAGCTCCATGTTCTGCAACCCTCCATCACGGCCGCAAGTCAAGGAAATTTTCTCCTCTATTTTCATGTGCACGCTAGACAGACAGAGAAAAAGACCCAGGTGTCTCAAGTCCCGCGCTTGGCATCTAACAGGCAAGACGAGAGGTTAGTGCCCAGCGAGGACGGGCTACGTGTAACGGGCAGGCGCTCCCAAGAGCGCGACGGCCCCAAAGGGAACAGCACGGACGGCACAGCGGGTGCTAACGCTGCTCCAACAGGTTAGCTCTGGGCAGGCGGCTGCACCAATACGTGTCTGCCATGGACGGAAGCCCAGCTAAACAGCAATGATACGGCATCATGTCCGCTCAGAACCCCTCTGCCATACAGCAGCGTGGCTCACAGCACTACAAGGTTCTGAATTGCTACGTGTAGAACAAGCCATGAACGCTCCCATCCGAAGCCCCAGCGAGGCAGGAAAACTCTTTGTGTCTGGGGAAAAGGAAAAGTGGCAGCTGTTTTAACTCATCTGCAGGCAAAACACTGTGAAATAGGCATAGGAAAATTCCTGGCCTCAGCTAAACAGCGGTTGCACATCCCATTTTAGTTAGGGTGATTCCTAATCAAATTAGCCATCTGCTTTTTTGTGGCTATGTTTTCCCAGATTTTACCCACCACCTTTTAAAACGAAGAGGCCAAGCGAGCACGCAGGACCGCAACGGCAGGAAAAAAGCCGGTTCTCAAAACTAGAAAGGGAGTTAGCTCACGAAGCAGCACGTGCATCGCAGAGTGCGCTGCGTGAGGACCACTTTCAAAGCGAGGGCAATACCTACCTCTCCATGTTAACAGGAGGAGCAAGAACTTTGGCTGCTTCCGTAGAGCGCTTGCCTACGGAAGTCATGATATTTTCTCCTTCTGATTTCAGCTTGTCCACAAAGTTGTCCACCTCCTTCCCCTTAGCGCCAAGTTTCAAGGCTTTACTGGGACCTGAAGGCCTAAAGAAAAGGCAAAAGAATCTCCAAGTCAGCTCACGGCAACAGATTCCTCCATCCTCGGCTCTCTTAGTGCTGTAACCTGGCTATCCCAACAATACGGCGCTCGCCTCTGCAGCCTTTTTTAGGGGAGAACTCCCATGGAACTGATGATCTGACGTGTAGGGTGCCAAGTTTAGATCTTGGATTCTGTTCCAAGTATTACCAGTAGCTGGGACCTCTTTTTCTTACACAAAATGAGAAGCCCGTTGCCCATCAAAGACTCCAGAGAGGCTATGGGATGCCCCTGGGGTCCACAGCACAAACCTCTTCAGCGATAAGATGGGGGGGGTCTCAAGAATATGCAACATACACTGGCCCACAAGCACCCACGTTAAAGGCTCAGAGGTCTACACCCGCCCATCGGGGGAGGCTTTACAAAGGCACAACGGTCTCTACCTGCACAGTAACCGAACGAGACGGCTACACGGACAAAGAGCCCGTGTTAGAGAGCCCTTATTTGGGCACGTGCTTTCAGCCGCTGCTGGCTCCAGGGAACCGTTGCTACCTACTGCACGCCTACCTGGCGGGTGCCGGTGCCACTTTGGGCTTCTCCGTTTCGATGATGGTCTCTGTGATCATCGCCGCCGTTGTGCCGCCAGACACGGCCGAGCTGCCAAAGCCGCCAAAACCAGGTGCCTTTTTGCCCTGTCTCTCCGCATCCCTCCTGGCCTGCTGCAATTCCTTCGCTTTGCGGCGCATCTCGGCCTTAGCTTCGCGCTCCTGAGTCTGAAAGAAAAGACAAGAGGCTGACAGGGCTTTGCAGTCTCAATCTTCAGCTGCACAGGAGCTAAGTGCATTTGCTCACACGCCCTTTGCCAAGGAAAAGGAAACAGGAGACAGGCATTTAGCTTACAGAAAAGCCAAGTAACTTTATGACCCCTATCAAAGCAGGGCAACACCTTTGTACAAGGGGGGGGGGGGGAAAAAAAAAAAGGAGTGTTTCCCAGGCAGGCTGCCCCGTCGTGCCAGGCTCGCAGTTATTCAGGCTCACCTCTCGGACAGCTCGGAACACCTTTTCTTCATGCGAGTCCATCTCCGTGAAGGTCCGAATTTGCGCCAGGTTGACGTTTTCACGGTAGCCCAGGGCAACAATTTCATCAAAGGCAAAAATCAGGTCGAAGCAGTGTTCGGAGATCTCGTTCTCCTCCAGAGCTCGGCAATACTCAGGGATCTAGTGAGGAAGGGAAAATATTTTAATGGAGTATTCATATGAAGACAAAGTTTTGCCATTATTAGTTTTTCTACACTAAAATACTCATACAACCTCTTGGCTCAGCTGTTGCACTAACCGGGAGGAACCTCAACACACACCGAGGACAGCAAATTTCCCAAAGATCCTCTGGTTGCGTGAGGACGGCTGCATAACTCGATGCTCAGAAATGCACGTGAAGTAGTGCTGTACTTTTAACCATCACACGCGGTAACACCACGTTAGTTTTAGAAGGAATACGGGGTTATCTTAAGAATACAGATAATATTTAATCCTAAAACAACAACATCATCCCTTTGGTCTCGCGCCAGCCAAACCGCAACTGTGGAATTTTTTATTTTTTTTTTAACATCGTTCAAAAACACCACCGGAACTGCAAAGCTTGCTCCCAGCTCGGGAAGAGGCTCTGGAAAGCCAAGTTGCCAGGGGGAGGCAAACAGCGCTTCAGCAGCAGCTCACCACAGGCTCCCTTGTAACGACGCTGTCTCAGGCTACACATGTGCGAACACTGCGTTAAGTGACAGGCCCTTACCACTCGAGAGAAGAGTCGGAGTGTTTCTAGGTCTTCCAGGATGTTGCTGTTCTTGGTGGTGATGAGCACCATGTAGAGCTTCTCCATCGGCTGGTAGACGTACCGCACACTCTCCGTTTCCACAAAAGTGTGCTGCTTCCCCGTGTTCATCAGCTTTGGGAAAGCTGCCAGCAGCCCCTCGATGCGGGTCCGAGTCATCTCCACGAACTGCCGGGAGACGATGGCCTTCCCCGCCTTTGTGCAGACGGCTGCTGCCAACAGCACCTGTGGAGAAGGCGAGCGCTGATTACCTGGGCCTCCCACACCAGGCAGCCGTGGCGAGCCCGGGGCAGCACAACTCCCTCCAAGACAGGGTCGCTTCCAACCACGTTTCACCTTCACACGTACTGCGCGGTCACCTGATTTTCCTTAAAAGCAATTTTAAGCCTTCTCCTGTGACTGGCCCCAGGCACTAAACAACTCTAAGAGCAGGTCCACCTCTGCGTTTCCCTCTCTCCAGTCTGCTTTCTGTCCCTGTGTTACCCTGAATGAAAATTCCCAGCACTCCCGTCAGGCAGACGAGAAGAATCAGCCCGTTCCTATGCATGCAGAAGTGTGACGAGCCCCCAAAACCCTTTAGGAGAGGCTCTGGGTTATTGAGTTTTCTGCCAGTTTGGCCCCAGCTTACAACTAAACACAGGAGTGTTTTAAAACATGACATTTCTTCCCAGTGCCGCATTTACAGTAAAGCCAGGTTAACAAATACGGACAGCTATACTACTCACAGCACTCGGGGGGCTCTCCTGGGCATTTCACAGACGTTAGCGCACTGACAATAGAAAGGTGGAGAGGCAACTGCTGGCCTACATTTTTCTCATTCCCTCAGACTACCAAGACTTCCTCCTCACACTTTCCCTCTCACAGATCAGCTTCTTAATTAACTTTGTCAGGATAAGGCAGTTTCTGCATTTAAAATCTTTTAAATCCCCAAGCGTTGTTATGAATGGCTGTCTAGCAACCAGGCGAGTGGCAGATGCTCTCCAACACAGACCGGTTTCAAGTCCCACCTCAGCCCCAGGCCCACAGCGCTCTGTGGGTGCGCCTCGGTAAGGGTGCCAGGCTCCCGCTGGACTGCCCTGGGGTGCTGCAGCTCGACACCTCGGGGGCAAACGTGTCCTCAAGTACTTACAGGTCAGGAATAAACCTCCTCGGAGCTTTATTACAGCGCTCCGGGAGCGAGCCCTCCCTGAAAGCACCGGAACCACGGTGCGGGGGAACCGGGCGGCACCAAGGATCCCCGCCGCGCCTGAGCTCGGAGCTCTTGTTGATGGAGCAACGTGTCAGCCTTTTCTGACCGAGACGGCCATCAAACGACGCTGTGGATGGGCGACAAGGTGCAGACTAGCGCTGAGAGGGGAAAAAAGCTCACGGCGTTACGCTCCGCGGCGACACGGGGGGGGCTGGCGCTGGCCCGCGCCTGGCTGCACCCAGCACTCGAGGGGACAGCCTTAACGCCCCAAAGCGCCTCCGAAACAGGCGCCAGGCCGCGTACCGAAGGCCACGGCCACCCGCTCCTCGGCTGAGGGGGCACGGCGGCTCTGCGAGCTGCGCTCCGCCGCTGCCCGCCTCCCGCCCGCCCCGGGCGGGCCGTGCCTGCGACCCCGCCGCCCCCCGGCCGCAGCCCCGGCCCCCCGGGGGACAGACCCTGCCGCAGCCCTCAGCTCTGCCCAGCCAGGCCGCGGGGCTCCGGCATCGGCCTGCGCCGCAGGCCTGGGGCGAGGCGGGGTGGGCCGAGGCCCCGCCCGGAGCTCCCCCGAGCCCCGCTGTACCGGGCGGCGGCGGCGGGCCCTTACCATGGCGGCGGCGGCGGCGCTGGGCTCCGCGTCCCCTTCGGCAGCTCCACAAGATGGCGGCGCCGAGCCACGTCCCCAACCGGAAGTAGCGTCACGCACGGCGCGCGGGGCGGGGCGGGGCGCGGCACGGCGGGCGGGCGGGCGCCGCCGCTCCCGCTAGGGGGCGGGGCGGAGAGCGCGCCGCTCTAGCCGGCGGCGGGCAAGCGAGGCGGCGGGTCGCCATGGCGACGGCGGGGCCGCGGCGGCGGGGCGGCATGGCGGAGCGGCGGGCGGCGGTGAGCGGGCCGGGCCGGGGCGGGGCGGGGGGTCCGCGGCGGGCCGCCGCCTCACCGCGCCTCTCCACACAGACGCGCCTCGTCGAGAATCAGCCGTACGACGAGAGCCTGGAGCTGCCGGAGGCCGAGGAGGCGGGCGGGGCGGCGGGCAGGCCGGCCGGGGCCCGCGGGGAGGGCCCCTCTCGCCGGACGGGGCTGCCCGGGGCCGGCGGCGATCGCAGCAGCGACGAGGAGGGCAGCGGCGGCAAGGTAGGCGCGGGGCCGGCTCGGCGAGGCCCGGCGGGCCCGGGCCCGGCTCGGCACGACCCGGTAGCACCCGGCCCCTCTCCCCTAGGAGGAGGCAGCGGCCCGCTCAGCGCCCCCCGCCGCCCTCAGCGAGGAGGAGGAGGATGAGGACGACGACAACTCGGAGGAGGAAGAGGAGGATTCCTCCGAAAGCAGCTCTGAGGACGACTCGGAGGAGCACGGGGCTGCGCCGGAGGGGTAAGTGGCGCTACCGGCCGCAGGAACCGGGATCCGCTGGCGGGCAGGCGCCGTGCGGGGCCCTTTCGGCTCCGCGGGTGTGCTCGTCTCCCCGCGGGCATCGCGCCAGGCAGCTCCTTCCTTCGTGTGAGCAACTGCAGGCAGCCGGGGCGGCTCTTTGGAGGACCCCCGTGCCCTGCACGGCTGGGAGCGACCGAAGGTGTTGGCCAACCTCCTGTCCCGGCTTTGGCCCAGGCTGGCAGCGGATGCCCAAGAAAGAGAAGGAACATCTCTCACACATCATTCATCTCCGGCTAACCTTCCTCCTCTTCCACTGTTTTCAATTCTAAAACCGTTGCTAAACCCCCTAGTTTAGTCCCAACGCCCGACTGCCTCTGTGCAGATCACTCATCCCCCTTTTGACAGCCCCATGACAAGTCTGTGTAACCACAAGCCCTGTCTGGCCCTGAAGTACCTTTTTTGGCCAGGAGGCCCAAGGCAAATCGTGGCCCAAGAGCATCATTCCGCGCAAGAAGACATTTTAAGAGAGGGCTCACTAGCTTGTGTTTCAGCTTCCTAAAAAAGGGTCCCAGGTCCTGGTTGTACGGCACCTTCTACAAGTTAATCTCTGCCCGTGTTTCTCTTGCTTTCTTTAGTGACTTCAACCTAGCAGATTATGACTATTTGCCAGTATCTTCTGAAATCAAAGAACTCTTTGAGTACATCAAGAGGTGAGCGGAAGGGGCTTTAGCCCGCTCTTGACTCTCCTTTGCGTTGTGGCAAGTTGTGCAGGGCAGCTTGTAGTCACCCGCGCTGTGGTGCTGGTGTTTCGCAGGTACACTCCCAAAACGATAGAGATCGAGCACAAGCTGCAGCCTTTTATTCCAGACTTTATTCCCGCAGTTGGAGACATCGACGCGTTCCTAAAGGTACAATCGCTTCAGGTTCCTCTGTGCCTCCCGCCGCACAAGCCCAAAGGACCTGTCCTCAGTGCGAGAGGGGCACCGGAGGCCAGCCTGTCCCTGCAGCCCCAGCTTTCCCCGCTTTGGACTCCCGTAGAAAAGAGCGTCTCTGTTTACCTGCAGGTTCCCCGTCCCGACGGCAAGCCTGATAACCTTGGCCTGCTGGTCCTGGACGAGCCGTCGACGAAGCAGTCGGATCCCACCGTGCTCTCCCTTTGGCTGACGGAGAACTCCAAGCAGCACAACATCACAGTGAGTTGAGATGGAGGGAGGAGGCGCTTGCTCCATGCCGGCTGTAGCAAAAACATTGCGTTTTACTCTTACTTTTGTCTACATGGCTATCGTTGCTGCAGCACAGCTGATAACTTGGCTTTAACAAGCAGAAAAAACTAACCTTTTTCTTTAAGCTATAGCTTTAAACTGCAGCGGGTCTAAGCCTTGCTTCAGGCAAGTCTTGGTACAGACTTTGGATCTGTTTCCTTCAGGTGAAGCTTTGTTTCCTTTCGGTTGTCACCGCCTGGTTTTACTCCGTGTTTTGTTTGCCAGCTGCTCCTCTGGCTGCAGAAATCGGTTGGTACGGTGCAACTGGGAAAGAGAGAACGCGTAGTTTGTCAGGAGCGAACGCAGGGTTTGCAAAGAGCCCCAAAACACCAGAGCGCTCCCAGGTTTCTGTTTCCGTTTTTAGCAGCAGATAAAAGTGAAGAGTTTGGAGAATGCAGAAAAGAACCCCAAAGCCATCGACAGCTGGATCGAAAGTATCAGCGAGCTGCACCGCTGCAAACCTCCTGCCACGGTCCATTACAGCAGGTGAGCCGTCGCCTCGGCTTTGCTTCACACGCGCTTGTACAGCGTAAGCTCGGCTCAGCGGGCGGCTGGTAGCAAAGTCCAGGAGCGCCGAGCAGAACTCTCAAAATACCTCCGAGAGGGAGAAGACGTGCTGATTGTCAGGGTAGTCGTACCACGCGTGTGTGTAGGGCATCGGTTTGCCTCCCTGCGCTCCTCTTTCCCGAGGTAACTTGAATCAGTTTAACTGACAGCTAGCGCACAGGACTTGCAACTTAAGCTCAGGCTTGTTTTGATCAAGGAAAATGCCCGGGCAGACCCTCGGCAGACGTGCAGGTCTCTCGGCTGGTTGGAACAGAGGCTGCCCCGTTTACAGCCGCCCGGCAGCGGGAAGCCGTTTCTGTTGCGTGTGATCCTGAAGTTCATGCCCTTTCCTTCCCTGGCAGGCCAATGCCCGACATAGAGACCCTCATGCAGGAATGGTCACCGGAATTTGAGGAGCTCTTGGGAAAGGTATGTTGTCCGAGCAATAAGTGGTTAGCTCCGTGTGCGGCTTTAGGAACCGTCTTCCATGAAAGCTGGGCTCCTGTTCTGTTTTGGGCTCCTGGCCCGCAGCCCGGCCCGTTCAGGCGTGTTCCTACTGACCGTTCCTCCCTCGCCAGAAGTCGGGGAGCAGCCTGACGCCTGCCTTCCCGGCCGCTGCCTGCGTGGCCTCTTGTGCTCGGCCCACAGTCCGGCCCGGGCTCCGGCCGTGCGGAAGCAGAGCTGACAGCCCAGTCTGTTCCAGGTGGGCCTCCCGACCGCAGAGATGAACTGTGACCTGGCCGAATACATCGACATGATATGCGGTAAGCAGGGGAGACCGGGCTGAAGACACGCGCGTGCTGCTGGCCTGGCACTGTCGCGCTTAAAGCAAGAGGCCTCTAGGTGCAGGCTCAGCCCCGCGTAGCCCAGATTGTTCTCCACTGCCTTCAGTAGGAAGCAGGCTCTTGTACCGCAGGTGCCTGCGGTCCTTGATGAGCAAAGGCCCAAGTAATGGGGGGCAGCTCGGCCTTTCCTTGCAGCACCCTGCGTGGGGTGGCGCAGCCCAGGCGCTCTTACACGCTTCTCATCTCCCTCGTAGCTGTTCTGGACATCCCTGTGTACAAGAGTCGGATCCAGCCTCTCCATGTCCTCTTCTCCCTCTACTCGGAGTTCAAGAACTCGCAGGTGAGCAACTCAGGCGGGCGCTGCTCGCCCAGCTGGAAGCACTGCAAAGCTGCTCTCCTCGCGGTCGGCTTTGCCGTGCTGCGGGTGTTTGTAAAGGGCTGGCAGGCCATGATGAAGGGGTCCAAAGAAGGTTTTTCTGGGCTTCTTGTGTCCCTAATGCCTTGGCATGATGCACAGAGCCTCTGATGTGCCACAAGGCTGGGCTGCCGTGTTGTTTAACGGTCCGGCGTAAGCCCGGAACGTGTTTCCCAGCCAAGTCAGGGCCGCTGCTGAGCACACAGCTCGCTCAGCGCAGAAGCAGCGCGTGCACGCGCGCACGCTGATGACGGGGAGTCAGATCTTTGCACCAACGCGTTCTTTCCCCGACAGCATTTCAAGCCCCTGGCTGACGGGAAGAAGGGCAGGAGCCCGCCATCCAACCCACCTTCACAAGCCGCAGACGTGTTAAGCCTTGCTTGACGCCTCCCGTTAAACCTGCATCCCCTGGATCAACGTTCATCTGCTGCTGGACGTTGAGATTTGACCAAAGCAGCCTGTGAAGCAACGCGCAGAACTTCAGAAGCCTCCCCGCTTTTATAGATTCCGTTCTGCATTCACAAGAGGGGGCCTTTACTCGTGGCACGCCGCACGGGAGCTGCCCAGCCGCTCCATTTTCGACTTGTCCCCAAGCTGTTCCGCATTACACCAGCTCGTCCCGATGACAGGCCCCCTGTGCTGCAGAGAGCCGAGGCTTCTCGAGCACACACTACCAGTGCTGTAGCAAGCGGGAATAAATTCCGTTCTCAAACACAACGCTTCTATCTGCCCAGTGTGTTCCAAGGTCTGATCTGGGGGTCTCCGATCTACTCTACCCCACGTTACTGAGGCCCTTAGCTACTCCCAAGGAGAAATAACCAGCGCGGCACCATGCAGACGCTCGAGTTTAGTTTATTGCTGTCGGGCCGTCTCTACAGCCGCTGCCATGCTGCCCGCCCAGCCGTCTGCCGCAGCTCTGGCAGGCGCAGAGAGGACGAGGGAACAAGCAGGCCACGGACCTGCTAAAGCAAGGCTGGTGCTCGGCCTGACCACAGGAGGAATGGCAGTGCTGGCAGCTGGGCAGATCTGGCTATAAACAGCTTTGATGTGTTTTAATTATAGCAGTCTACTCATGCAGCATGTGGGCTCCTTAAAAGAAGGTGCCTTGGCTAATGGCGCAGTTACCGAGGCCCGCAGTGCAGAGCTTAACGTACAGCTGGGGGGTGGTGGGCGCCCGCCACCCAGCACGGCCTCCCCGGCGCCCCTGACTGCGCTTCCCCAGAGGCTGGTACGTACCTGGGGGTGGGCAGCCCCGCCGCCGGGGCACCGCACCGCGGCTCACAGCCAGATCTCATCGCTGCTCGTGCTCGGCACTTTGTAGACACGCCCGGACGTCGGGAGCTGGATGAACCCTGCAGGATAAAGACAGCACATCGCTGTCACCTTACGGGGCAACTTGTGGAGGCTGGCAACCCTGCAGCACGGTTTTTGGGGCCACTCGCCCACCTGCACCCCCTCACCGAGCTTGCTGAGGACCAGGGAGTTCTCCAGCCCCGGCAGGAAGATCTCCTCTTCCCTGGCACCGGCTCCCACATCCCTGGGGGACGCTGCGGGGAAGGAGAGGGGTGAGAGTTGGGACATCTCGCCCTCCCCTTGGCAAGGCCTCTGGCCCCACGCGCCCCCCCACGCTGGCACGCGGGGGTCTTACCTCCGGGCTCCTGCGCGAGGTCGCCGAGGCGCAGGTCGGGCGGCAGGGACCGGGTCTGGCGGGGCAGACGCGCCCCCCGGGGCTGCAGATGCTCAGAGCCGCTGCAAGGGGAGCAGCGGCTGAGCGGGCTGCTCCCTCCCGCCTGCCCCTTACCTGGCACCGGCTCGGCCCGGCGGCACGCCAGGCAGGCGGCGCAGGAGCCCAGACTGAGCAGGGCGCCCAGGGCCAGGGCTGCTCCGACGGCAACGCCCAGGAGGGGCAGCTCCACGCGGGCATCCAGCAGACCTGCAGGGGCAGCGCAGCCCCCTTAGCACCCCTCCGCAGGGCCGCTGCCCCGTGCCCGCACCCCAACACCTACCTGGGGGCAGGAGGGAGGCGGTGGTGACACCCACGCTGTTGGCAGCGCTGATGGAGAAGTTGCCAGCCGTGCTGCCCAGGTGGACGCGGAGCGAGTGGTTGGCCAGTCCTGGGTAGCGCGTGGTGCCCAGGAGGAGGAACTCGGAGGCGTTGGCCATCACACGCCCGTCCTGGTCCACCCAGGTGATGCTGGCGGGTGGGTTGGCTTGCACCAGCACGGAGAGCAGCAGGAGGAGCCCAGCGCCCTCGACCTCCTGGTAGCGGGCCTCTGCCTGCAGGATCTCTGGCTTATCTGGGCAACAAACAGAGGCAGTGAGAGCAGCAGGAGGGACGGGGGCAGCACAGCGGGGAGCGGGATTTGTCTCGCCAGGGACCAGGAGCGCTTGTCAGCCACTTTTGCACAGGGCCGATGAGACGCTGCCCCGCTAGGGCTGCGATGGCTGCAGGTCTCGCTCCTGCTCTGGCCGGGCCCCACACGACCTCCCCGCACCTCTGGCCTAAGCGGGGCCGGCACCGCGGACCTTACACTGCACGTCAAGGAGGACGGAGGCGTTGTAGGTGTCCCCAGAGGCCGGGTCGATCAGGGAGCAGTTTAGCTCACGGTCGCTGCGCCGGGCGGTGAGGGTGAGGGTGCTGGCAGTGCCCGCGGCCAAGCAGTTTGCCTCCTGCTTCTGGCCATCGAGGTACCATGCCAGCGCGGCGCCAGGGGCTGTCCGGGGGGCCCGGCAGGTGAAGGCACGGCTCTCCTCCTCCCGCAGCGTGCACTCTGCCAGCAGCTGCCCATCGATGGTGGGCCCCGGCTCCCCCAGCCCTGCCGGAGAGCCCGCGGCGCGTCAGAGCCGCAGCAGGGTCCTGCTGCCGGAGCCGTGTGCCGGCCCCCACCGCAGCCTCACCTGCCGAGCAGAGCACCGGGACACCGAGCAGCAGCAGGAGGCGGGTGATGGCGGCCCCCAGCCAGCCCCCAGGATGCCCCATGACACACCGGCCGCGCTCAGCGCTAGGAGAGAAGCAGCTGGAGCGGGGACATGGGGCCGCCCCCACACTGGGCCCCCGGCATCCCAGCACGCAGCGGGGCCGGAGGATGTGGCCAGGCTGCACCTTACCTGGAGCATCGCTGCCGCTGCGTCCAGCCTAGCCCGCAGTGCAGCTCTGCGCCTGGGCCCCGGCGCGCGGGGCCGTGCATGCGGTGCAGGGGCGGGCGCCGTGCAGCTGCCAGCATCCCTCGCGCTGGGCCCCCGCAGCCGCCTTCCCCGAGTGGCGCCGGTGCTGCGGCAGCAGGGTGGACGGCCCCGAGCGCGGCCGGAGACCACCCATCCAGAGCAGCCAATGAACACCCCCACGCCCCCCACCTCCCCTCATCAGCGGAGCGGGGCTCGGGACCCTGCTCAGCCCAGCCTTGCACCCATGGGGCCGCCCGCCTCAGCGGGGCTGCGCACACACGGGCGTAACGCTGCTGTTGCCCACGCCGCCGCCGGCAGAGCCCAAGTGACACAATTGTCACGGTTTTAGCTGGGACAGAGTTAACTATTTTCACACTAAATCCGAAACACGGCGCTACACCAGCTACCGTGAAGAAAACGTTGATAACGCACT
The DNA here is from genome assembly GCF_963921805.1 of Phalacrocorax carbo. NCBI lineage: Eukaryota > Metazoa > Chordata > Aves > Suliformes > Phalacrocoracidae > Phalacrocorax > Phalacrocorax carbo. The sequence goes on along the minus strand of NC_087533.1, from coordinate 8,675,000 downwards.
GATGTTTTAGCCGTCGCTAGGCAGGGCTTACACCGGTCAGGGACTTCTCCAGCCTCCCCTCTCTGCCGGGTGCATGAGGAGCCGGGAGGGGAGGGGGTACGGCCCAGACAGCTGATCCAAACTGGCCAAAGGGATAATCCGTACCCTATGACGTCCTGCCCAGTATATGAAGTGGGGGGAGTTGGCCGGGGGAGCAGCAATCACAGCTCAGGGACTGGGGCTAAACCACGACTCAGGGAGGTTTATTAGGGGTGGAGCAGAGCTGAGACAAAGCGAGGCACTTCGGTACTACCCATCTCTGGCTGTCAGCCGGGAGGAGGAGGAGGAGGAACAGCATCTCTGGCACCGGAGACAGACCTTCCCCAGGGGAGATGGGCCTTCCCCCGGGGCCAGGATGTGCCCGCCTCACTCGCCGCCGGTGCCGCCGGGGTTGCGCAGCCGCCCCAGCATCTCGCAGAGCATCTGGTTGCAGAGCGCCGAGTAGGGGTTCAGCAGCACCAGCTGCTGCCGGGCAAAGGCGCTGCCCAGCCGAGCCGCTCGCTCGAAGTCCTGCCGCGCCTCCTCCTCGCGAGCTTGCAGCCGGCGGATGAGGCCGCGCTGCACGAAGCTCTGGCAGGCGGCGCGGCCGCGGCCCCGGCTCAGGCGGATGGCCGTGTCCAGGTCCCGCAGGGCACCTGGCCGGGGCAGAGAGGCGTCGGGGAGGGCCGGGGCGCCACCCGCGACCCGGCCACGTGGGCACTGCTCTCACCTGCCACGTCCCCCCGCAGCCGCAGGGCCTGCGCCCGGTTGTTGTAGCCCGAGGCGCGCTCGGGCAGCAGGCGGATGGCCTCGCCGAACCTCTCCAGGGCCGCGCTGACGTCTCCCGACTCGGCGGCGGAAACCCCCTGCAGCTCCAGGTCCCGGACCTGCTCCAGCAGCTCCGGCGCGAAGGCTTCCCCTGCGGCAGCGCGAAGGGGAGCCCTGGGCCGGGGAAGCGGCCGGGAGCGGGGGACGCGCCGGGGGAGCAGCCCCAGTGCCCGCAGGGTGCCGACCCTCCCTCCCCTGCCCACCCCGCGGCGGTGCAGCGGCCCCACTGCCATTTTCGAGCCAGAACCCGACGCAGCATCACCTCACCTTCCTCCTGGGCGTCGTCATCCCCCTCCTCGTCCAGCCCTGGGATATCCCCAAAAGGGGTGCTGGGGTTAAAGATGGTCTGCAGGACGGCCCTGTCGTTGGCGGTGGCCATGGCGCCGTGTGCCGAGCCCCCGCGCCGGGCGGCAGGGCGCAGGCGGGCGGGTTAACCTTCAACCCTCCCCTGTCCTATCCCGAGCCCGGCTCCCGGAGGCGGCGGCCCGGCTGGGAGAGCCGCGGCTTCCCAAGGTGACCCACGTGCGGCGGGGGGCCCTGCGCGGCCCTCGGCCGTCGCCGCCGGTGCTGGCCGGGGGCTCCCGGCGCCCCGGGGTTTCCGATGGGGGAAGCGGAGACGCGGGGGAAGCGGCTTCTCAACCCTCAAGAAGAAATCGAGAGCAACCCTCTGCAGCAATAAACTTGACATGTTTATTAATTAAACTATCACTTAAATAAAAAAAAGTGCATAGAAAATAAACATGTTTAAAAACTCCTTTGTTTTTTTTGTTTTTTTTACAACTATGTACACTTTTTTATTTTTACATTCAGTCTTTTGCAGAGCTTTCAGCATTTTTTTTTAACTATTAAAGTATTTCCTTCTTCCCTGTGACAGGGAATTAACACTGATGTACTTTAGACACGTTTCCTCTTTTTTTTTTTTTTTTTAAAAAAAAAAAAAACAACAAACCAAAACAAAACCAACAAACGAAAAAACAAACAACCAGAAGCTTGGAAGAACACAAGAAAAAAAAAAAACCTGTAGAGAATTGTTATACATGATAAGTTGTCAAGAAATGTACTTCTAGAACATAACCTTGCCTTTGCAGAGCTTTTTTTTTTTTTTGCTTTTTTTTTTTTCTTTTTTTGAAACAATTATTCACCTACCTGTATTTACTAAAGAGACTGTTAAGTTCAATAAAAGAAACACCACAAGTATAGTTCTCGGTTGATAGACAAAGCTACTGTACCTCGTTAAAAAGAGACCAGGAAAGCACAGAGCACGTTTTTCCCCGTATGCAGGTGGTACCCCAACATTCATAACCGAAACGAGAGGAAGGAAAGGAAGAACCCGAGTTGTACAAGTACTGACTGGTAACAAGAAGGGCCGGGAGAGGCCGCGCCGCCCGCTCCCGGCCCCGGCCGCCCTCGCGCCCGGCGGGGACGCGCGGCCGGGCCCTCCCGGCCGGCGTTAGCAACTGTAACACAATCCTTACCTATAGTGTTAAGAGAAGTAAAAGCCATGGACCGATACTGAACTAGGCTTCATTACACGGTGCATTACTATATTAGTTCCTATATATATCGTATTTATAGTTATAAAAAAACCTTGCGAGTGTCGAGAGTGGACCAGTAGTATGGGTGTGAATGGCATGATTCTGCACAAAGATCGTCTCGCCGAAGAACCTGGTATTGCTTTGAAATGAAAGGAAACCCGAAAGAAAAGATACCCAGCCCTTTGCAATGACCCGCTTTTCCTTTAAAAAAAACCACCACGTTGGTTTGTACAAAGTAAAAGAAACGCCCTAAGGTTCCTTTTTTTTTTTCCTTTTTCTTTTTTTTTTTTTTTTCTTTTTTTTAGTATTTTCAGATACTGTGATCGGCGTCAGTCCTTATAAAATATACATTCATACACGGGGGAGCCGCGCTGCGCCCGCCGCCGGCCCGGGCGGGACGGGGTCGAGGGGCGGCGGCAGCGAGCCCAGGCGCTCGCTGCCCCGGCCTCCCCCTGCCCCGCCGCCGCGCGTCCCCGAGGGCCCCGCTCGCCGCGGCGCGGCTTCCCGGGGGTACAGACAGTTCCAGCGGCCGCAGCGGCTCCCGCCGAGGCAGCCACGACGGCTATAGCAGCAAAGCGGGCAGCCGGCCGGGTCGGTGGGCTCCGCCAGCCCTCGCGGGAGGAGAGACGCCTGGCGCTCGGTTCTCGGGGGGCTGCCGCGGCACGCCGCGCCCCCAACACCCCGCTTTCCCTCCTCCCCGCGTGGGGTGGCTTCGGGCAGCGCTTCCCAGCGGCCGGAGCCTCCTCCCGCAGCCAGGCGGACGGGAGGGATCTGCTCGCCGGGGAAGGCGCTCCTCCATCACCGGGGCGCAAGAGAAAACGCGGGGGGAGCTGAGCTGCTCGGGTAAATTCAGGGGCTTCGCCAAGGCGAGGGCCGTGCCCCAGCACTGCCGTCAGAAACGGGGAAGGGAAAGGACCGAGAGCGGCCGTGCGCGGGGCCGGGGTCCCCGGGGCACGGGCTCTTTGGCCTCCTCAAGGTATGTGCGTTCCCAAACTGTCAGTGCATCAAATCATCTCAGTAACAAATGCAGCGTCAATCTGACTTTTCTTTCAATGGTTATCACCAAATCATCGCCACACAGTGCAATAACGAAAGGAAAGCGGCAGTTCCCGACCCTCTGAGAGCCCTGTTTCGTTCTCAGCTCAGAGGAGGAGGTCTCGGGGCTCAAAGGGGGCGGATTCGGGGTGCCGTCAGGCGCTCCCACCCCTTTGCCACCAGCCGCTGCCGCCTCGGAGCAGCCCTCCAACCCGCCGGCTCCCGGAACGGCTGCGACCCACCTGCAGGGACGGCCTGCAAAAGCGAGGGCGCTTCCTGCATCCCCTTCTCCACGGAAAAACGCATCTGCCTTCGAGCGAGAGACCGCGGGAGGAGGCGCGTGCCCCGGAGCAGCCTCCCCGTGAGAGCGGTACTGAGGGTCAGGGGTCTCTCCTTCTTCCTCATTTTTCTTTTTTAAATACACAGAGGGTGCCGGAGCAGGGCGTGGCAGAATTGGGCCTCCTGCCTGGGGACACGGACGGCCCTTCAGGCAGAGACAAACCCCTCCTAGGCTGGGCAATCCTCCCTCCCGCCCCCATGCTGACCGGGAAATAAACTTTAAGGTCCAGCCAAACCTCCTGGAAACAGTTACTGAAGTCAAAAAGGCAGAACAAGAGTGAAGAACGGAAAAAAAAAACAAACCCAAGCGTACACCCCCCACCCCGCCCCGGAGAAAGGATCAGACTGTGTCCGGCCAGGTATTTCCTATAACCGTCCTACGAAAATAAAAAAATCATTAAAAAGAGATTCTCTTAAATTAGGATAATACCACTGTTTAAAAAGCCTCGTCATAAGTGCTTTCCCCTATGAAGTGCTTCTCATAGAAAAATATACAAAATATATTTACATTTATAAAACCTTAAATACTAAACTGTAAACAGAACAGAGTAAAATCTAATGTCGCCCATTTGTCAGGCTCGGGGCTTTTCACTTCTTTCTCTGCGTTTTTGTTTTGGAGGCGGGGAGCAGACCTGGGCGGGAGGAGGATTTACGCTCCTGGAACCAGGACGATAGTGTCTTTTGCTTCGCCTACAACAAGCTCGGTTCCTCAGCTACAGCAACCGCGCCAAGCGCTCGCTCCCGTCCTACGCGTTCCTGGCTGCGGCGCAGGCGAGGCGCGTTAGTGTTCGGCCTTGCCTCTGCAAGGAGCCTGCGCTCCGCTCCGGCGCCTCGTCCCGCGCCTTTCGGGGAAGACGATGTGACTGCACCCTGAAGACGGACGACGCCAGGCGCCTGCCTACCGGATCGCTCCCCGGCTGCCCCACCAGGCCCTAGGACGCTGCGGTGAGGCTGAGCGGAGCGGGTACCCTGGGAGCCTCCACGCAAGCCCTCCCGTGCCCCTGCTCTCCAGCGGCACGCAGCTAACCCCGCAGCAGCCTCTCACTCCCCCGCTCTCCCTAGCGACGCCTGTCCCTCGGACCAGCTCCACGGTGGCAGAGACCCTGCCGGCTGGAAGCGCCTCCAGCTCGCCGGGCAGAGGAGGCAGCCAGCTGCTGGAGACAGGGCCGGGGCAAGGCCTGCTTCCCTCCTACAAAGCCAGCGAGGGAAGGCGCTGCTGCAAGGAAGCCTTCGCTCGCCAAGACTTAGAGTGCCCGAGCCGTTGGCACAGCCCTCTCTCTGCCAAAGAAGGCCAGGAACGCCCCTGCGCTCGGGCAGGGGTTTTGGAGCGAAACGCTAGCCAAACCCTCCTCCGCCCAGCTCCGGGCTGCTCCGTCCCGCGCTCCCCAGTGCGGCCTTCCTAGGTGGAACCGGCCCAGCCAGGCCCGCGCCGCACAGCGGGCCCCCCGCGCCGCGCAGCGCGCCCGCCGACTCGCAAATAGTGTTTTGCGGCCGCATCGCACAAGGAACCGCAGACGGACAGACAGACGCACGCGCACGCATGCAGTCCTTGGGGCAGCTGGTTGCGGGGGCGCAGTCCCTCTCCTCAGAAGGAAAGCTCGCTCAAACACTGTGCTACTGAACTTCTGACACAGCCCTCAAAGGGGGTGGAGGAGGAGGAGACCTCCAGGTCTCCGAGACACGAGAGGGATAGAGGGACAGGAGCCGCGATCGCTTCCCCGTGGCCGGGCCCACCTCCCCTCCCCTCCCCTCTCCTCTCCCGCTCAATAGCCCCACACTGAGAAACAAATACCAGGGGTGGGGGGGAACGAATAGCGAAAACATAATCACGTCGAGGATCTTCTCCAGTCGCTCGTGTCTTTCACAAGGGTGAGCGTGCGCATGCGAGACATGAAGATGTGGACTCTGACAGAGAAACAGAGCCGCCAGTCAGGTCCCTGAGCCCAGCCGATCTTCACTCCTGCCTCCGCCTCCCCGTCCCGTCCGAACGGCTGGGGAGGGATTCGCGTGAAGCTTTGGTACGCCCCAGGCCCTTCAGGGCTCGCTCGCAGCTGACGGAAGTTCTAGTTTAGAAACTTCCTGCACTTCTTGGCGCCGCAGTTACAGGGCAGTTTGTTGCTGGCGTCTTCAATGGGGAACTTGTAGTCGTACGTGAGCTCTTCCCCTCGGTAGATTTTGCGCATGGCGAAGATGACGATGTGTTTCTGGCCATCGATGTTGATGACCCGGGAGTAGCAGTTGGGCTCGCAGGAGTGGTTGATGAAGCGGGCCGCGTTCCCGTGCATGGTGGCATCCACCACTTCGGAGTCGTCAATGCGGAACATGTAGCAACCGATCCCCTACGCACGGAGGACAGAGGGAGGGTTAGGTCAGGGAAGCGAAGGCACGGCCACCCTAGCAGAGGACCTAGCTCAGCACAGCAACCAAAAGCCAAGCCTTCAGGAGCACCTGCAACCTCTCTCCACCTCTCTCCACGAGCTCACACTTGAATCGTTTCATCCCCGTGCTCTTTGGATCTGCAACGCTAAGACTGGACCGAGACCCTTCCCAGCCCGCAGGAGAAAAGCGGCAGCGCCTCTAGAGCTCCAGCAAGAACGGCAACATCCCGAGAAGCCGGCAATCCCAATCCACGGCGCTCCAAAGGCGGCCTTCGCGTCAGCCTGTCCTACCTTCACAGCCACTTTCTAGCTCTCCCAAACTCTTTAAGAACTTCTACAAGAGCCCACAACTCACCTTACTGTCGTAGTATTTCTCTCGTTTGTCAGTGAGGATGGAGCGAATGACATTGCCTGAATATTCGATCACCATCTCACCTGCATCGATGTTCCTTTTGCAGAACAGACCCCGGCCATGGATGGGAGACCTGAAAGAGCAACCAGATAAGCAAACGTTTCAAGAGATACAAGCAGAGCTCCGAAGGTTGCGGGCGCTGCAGAAAACGGGTTACCCGTTGCAAGGATCCCCACAGCACCGTTACTCTTCTCTAGCGTACCGCGAACAAGAACAGTACGAGGTCTCTCCTGCCCGCTCCCGAGCACATGCCCCAGCTATCACCAGCAAGGAAGCAGCAGTTTGTGCTGAGGATTACTTTTCAAACACATAAGCTAGGCGGGGAGGAGGAGGAGGGAAAAACCCCAAACCTGCTTTCTCCCCTCAATTGTGCAGTCTGACTTCCTAGACGGTTTCCAGTTTTCACCTTCCTCCGTCCCGAAGGCAGCCGTACCAGAGCAAAACCTTACCTGTAGACACCGACTGCCTCCTTGGAGGTCTTCTTCAAGTGTCGGAAGCGCATGGGCATTGGCAGATCCATACTAGTCGCCCTCCTAGAACAAAGAGACGCTGCTAAGTGGTGCCCTCTGTTTGATAGTCGTGCCATGCATGATCTGGGACGCTGTCCAAGATGTAATGATTTAGACGCTGCGACGCTGCAGCTCACTGGGAGCACAATCAACACTCATTCGGTGTTTTGATGTATACGTAAAAGTTCGTTTCCTCCCTTTTCTGCCCAAATTCTCATTGGACTGCTTTACATAAGCAAGGAAAAGAAGCCTTCGAAGGAAGGCTGGTCTGGCAGTCCCCACCACCTGCCAGTTCTCTCGCTACTGCCGGCATCTCCTCTACGTTCGCTAGTGCTCAGAAGCTTGCGAGTTTGAAACCCCACCTCAAAGAACACAACGCGTAACTAAGCCCGAGCAGCTTGTTTTAACACCGCAGCATCGCTTTCCCCCTTGAGCCTGTAAACCCTGCTGCATACCGGGCTGATTTCAGCTGTACTTCTTCCTCTTCCTCATCATTTGGGTTGTATTCTGGTGGCTGTCGGTGTTTAGAAGCCAAGAAATTAAACATATCAAATGCAGATTTCCTGCGATTTAAAGAGAGGAAAGGAAGTCTGGTTTACTGACTGAAAATAAACGCGTCGCTGCCACAACAGTTTGACATGTTTACTGCTTTACACCTTCTCCAGTCTGTCCTCTCAAGAAAAGCCTTCTACGTGGCAGGGTAACGCACAACAGCTTCTGCGAACCGAGAATAAAAGCACCGGCCAGGAAAGCTTCGTTAAACAAAGCAACGGTCAACAAAGCGGCACAGAAAAGCCAGCGGGCTCCGAAGACGCGATGTAACTGATTTACACGGGGAAGCTGCTGACTTGTCTTTTTAACCCAGAGCTTTAGCGCTGTAGAGATTTGCTGCTTACGCCCTGCCACGGGGTTAGTTAATCGAGCAAACGTTAACCTTACGGCGACAAAGCCCACACTTGCCTCAGGTGGACTTCAGCCCTAGCAGAGCCGTGTGGGTTCAGGGGAGGTTCATTGGCCTCCTCCGGCTTGTGAAATCTGAACTTGTAGTTGTGGCAGTGCTTTGCTCCGTACAGTTGCTCAATCAGGAACACAACCGTATCGTGGATAATGCCCAGCATCCTCAAACCATTCACACCTGGAACAAGGGATAGAGCACAACAGAGGAAACCCAGCTGACAACGCAGACCTGGAGCACGGGGACGCAGCAGCTCGTTAAACGTAACTTGCGTGCCAGCCTGCAATTTTCACGGGAGCGCTGTATGAGCTAGCTCATTCCCCACAGGGGCTTCCTATCATTTCACCAGGAAGAAGTTATCCTCCATAAAGCAGTTAGCAGCTGAGCTGAAACTCCTGAGACTCCGAACCCCGAGACGCTCACAGAAAGACCCGTTTGCTCCCACACGCTCAAGAGCGCAGCAGACATGACTTTGGCGCTGGGTATTACCTGCAAAAGATAGCTGTTTCAGGCGGGCATTAGAACGGGCTTCTTGGACTTTGTCAGTCAGTGACTTCCAGGCATCTGCAGTCACACAAACAGAAGACAAGACAGTCAAAGAGTATCCGAGCGCTGGGCGCCGAGGATTGCCAAAACAGGTGCCTTGCTACGCCTCTTATTTTGCCGCATCGTATCGGGTTTCCGGCGAAACAACATACCGTCAGCAGACTTCTGCGTACGCGTGCAGTACGCCTTTCCCCAACAAAACGCTCATATTTAAATAAGCTAACGGGAGAGTATCAAGTTTGCATCCTTTCACGGGCCATGAATTAAGATCCTGGGGTCCAATTGCTTCCATCCTCTCCAAAGTTCACTTTGGCATAAAGGGAAGTAAGTGTCTTCAGCAACTGGCCTGGAGGAAACATCTAGCCACCCTACTGAGTGATCCGCACTGACCGTTCCTTGACAAAGTATGGCTCAACACCATTGGTCAATTGATAAACCAAAACGGGACAATGGTTTAAAAAAACCCCACCCACCAAACTTTTTCAATAGTTCAATAGCTGCTAGGCATCGCTAGGAACTGGGATTGTTCTAGGGCTGTAAATCAAGGGGGCTTTGTTTTGTTTTGTTTTGTTTTTTAAATCTTAAAAAAAGAAGAGGAAAAGATCCTCAGAAGTCGTATTTTTAGTTCTAGCAAGGAAAGCTAAAACCAGGGCGACCAAAACCGCACCGTTCTCACCTTCAATGCTTTCTGCGCAGATTTGAAAACCGTCATCGCTAGAGATCTCAAAAACCAAACCTTTCTTTGGTTTCTTCTCACCGAGACACTCTTTCCTCTTTTGTTCTTGCTGAAGCCAAAACATAAGCGGGGAGCTGAAAGTGCTCTCTTCTTCCTCGAGAGCTTTTGAGCCTAGAAAAGACAGAGGCCAGGTGGGAAGAGGGTAGGGCGACGTTTTTTCCGCTGCTCGTTCCACAAATGAACGTTACCTACTAACTCGCTTTTTGACCAGTGACTCTGTCCAAGATAAAAATCTAGACAGTGCTCCAGTAAGAGCGTGAAATCTCAAGTGCCGAAATCTCCACAAACTGAAAACAGAGACGTAACTTCCTGTCCAATACCTATTAACAGCAAACAAACCCCTCCTCCCTTTGAAGCACGGGTAACAGGATGGTTAGCTGGGAGATTTTTCCCAAGAGAACGAGACACACGAAAATCAAAAAACCTCCGGGTACTGATTTCCCAGTCCTGGAGAATCCTGAGACTTGGTGCTTTTGAAGAGGCGACGTACCTGCATTTTCTTGCTCATTTGTTGAGTTCTGTGTTGACTGGGACTCTGGGAGGCCTGCCGTTTGCCTTGGGAGGGAAGGAGGAGAACGTGAAGGAAAACATTTAACAGCCTCCCTCACCTCACCTCAGCAGCCCCGAACACTCACCGACAAAACCCGAGAACTAGACAGAGGCGCAAGCACCTGTTCCCAGATCGCACGCTCTAACACCGGTTCAACTGGAAACCGGCAAGTAAAGAGCTTCTACTCGGTAGCATTCCTTTTTGAGGCATCTATCAGGCTGTGGGCAGCAGCCTCGTTTAATACAGTCTGCGACCGGTTCTTTGCGTTAGCCCTACTCGGTAATAAGGCGCATGCTAACATACGATCAGCCCGAACTGCGTGAGCAGTCTTGTTCGCAGCAAGCAGCAAGCTTCCCAGAGCTACGTGCAACTTGATTTTAAAAAATGGCTCCACACCGCAGCTAAAAGTGACTGTCGCTCGTTCCAGACTAAAAGCTCCCAAGGTATTTTAACTAGCAGAGTCAGACTCCTCTTTTTCTCTGAATAAATTTCCTTAAGCTCAAGCGAGCAGAATCTGATGGAAAAGCCTGTTCAATGCTTACCCTGCAGACTGGCCACACTGTTTCTGCGATGGCTGGTCTGCACTTGCTGCATCCTGCGTATCTGCCTTCATAGCAGGAGTCCTGGAACAAAAACGTTTAGGAACATTCAAAATACCTGCCAAGCCACGTGTGCCATAAACGAGGCCGGAAAGCAGTAAGAGATGCACCGGGAGTTGCCACGAGCGATTCAGCAGTTGAGCAGAACTACAGAAGCAGGAACAACTGCTCCTAAGATAGGAGGAACCAGGTCACGCTTCCAGCATCACATCACAATCAGGACTCGCACTTCAGGGAGGAGGAGGAGGAGCACGAATCCGGGTGCAAGAGCAATGTGCCTGAGCAATCAAACGCAATGAGCTCAGGAGTCAAGGGGCGCGTGGCGGCACGTGGCAACGGCTGCAGAAAACACTTACGGACTGAAACAGATTGGCAAGCCTCAGCAACACAAAGAAGCTACTTTAAAAGGTTAAGCTGCCTGAAGAGTTCTGGATTGACAGTTTAGAACCAGACCCGTTACAAGACGTTTACAATGACCGGGAAGTTACACAAGTGACATGCAGTATTTCTCAGTTACCAGGGAAATGACTTATTTCTCAGTAGCTGGACGTTGCTGTCTCTTAGTATCAGGCAGCCAAGACTGAAAGTCAGCGGTGCAACGTCTTTGGTGAAAAGCATAACTGTTGGCAGTGGGATACTAAGACACAGCTGTGGACCACAATCGATAAAACTGTCTAGTTTGGCATGTGAAACACAGACTAGCAGCTCTTATTCTCTCTACGGATCCATATTTCAAAGGGCGAATTCAAATATCAGTTTAACTTAACGTCTGGAAAGCGATCCTCTACTGCGAGAGACAAGCGCACGCTCTGCTGTCCTGACAGAGCGGGGAGCAAGCTTCTCCCCGTTTTCCCAGTTCCTCCCCAGTCCCTCTTGCCTGTAGGGGCTAAAGAGGAGGGAAGAGGGGCAGGAAGCAGAAACCGCACGCTGGAGAGACACTCGGCTCACAGAAACCGGCACGCAGTTTACAGTCTGGAGTCAGAATGACCAAGGCAACACCAGAACGGTGCGTCATTCTGGTGCCTTAGCGCGCTGCTGATAGCGCACTTAAAACTTCTAGAGCGCTTAGGCACGCTAACGACATAAAGGAATAGAACCCCTCACCCTTCTGAGTGCCGTTTTCTCTACCGATCTCTCTAAAGCACTCTTTAATTTGCCAGAGCTGTCAACGATGAATAAAGTCCTCAAGACCCTGATCCTCAAAGCCTCGGGTTTTATATCCTCCCCTTTCCAGAGGTAAAAGTTCTACTAACTCATACAGGCAGATCCGTGGGCAGTTGGGGTTTATACCTTAGAAATTATCCCTCAAAAGGAAAGTCTGCTGTAAAACTAGTGCGAGATTCTGCCTCGTACTGTTACAAAAGCCGAGGGATGAGCAAAACCAAAACGCTCCTCTTACCCTGTAGCTGAGACCTGGGGTGCAGCAGCGGCCCCTCTGTCGGGAACGTGCGCTTCAGAGGAACTGGTCCACACGTGAGAAGTCTTGTGCTTCTTCCCATTCCCTTTGTCTAGCGATGGCTGAATGCGTTTGATTTTCGGCTTCGTTTTCGTGGGACCCAGCACGGAGCTGCTCGCAGACTGCTGACCGGAGGACGGGGAGCCTCCAGGAGAGGCTGAACTGGCGTGCATCACCGCCGAGGAAGCCTTGTTTTGTTCGAGTCCGGTATTATTTGGAACATCGACCAGTTGCGGAAAGCTCGACAACTGCGTCGTTGCCGAAGCTGTGCCAAGGTCCAGCTGGGAGGAAGCAACGCCCGTTTTGCTGGGCAAGAGTTGCGTCATATGCTGAAGCTGGTAAGAGCCTTCTGGGTCAGCAGACGACGGAGCGACCGTCATGCCCATCGTCTGTGCCGAAGGCAGAACGCAGATGCTCGACGCAGCTGTCATCGCTGCCGTAGACGGAGTTTGGGATGCTCCCAGTTGCGAAAACATCCCGGGACTCGGCGGTAAAGTCACGTGCTGCTCCTGAAGACCAAGGCTTTGCTGACTAGCTTTGATCAGGAGGTTGCTTATCGAACCGAGGTCCCCTAATAACCCGGGGCTAGTTAACGTTACCGAACTTTGTCCCAAAACGTGACCAGGGACCGACCCACCAGTAGCGGGGGCCGCCGTGGCCTGCATGGATACGACATTCAGCACCGAGGAACTCGATGCTAGGCCTGATACAGGCCCCGCTGGAAGGTGACCGGCATCCGGCCCGATGACACTCGGAGACGTGCCGACCGCGGTCGTGGTCCCACCTTGCGGGAGCAAAGATGTTTGCTCAAAATACATGACCCCAGACTTGGACCTTTTGATAATATTGGGGACAGTTCTATGGGATGTTGAATTCGCAATGGTTCCCAAATCCAGCGGGTGGTTGGAAATCTGGGAAGGAGCAAAATTAATTAAGGTCATGTTGGAGACCATATCCGGAGGAGCTATAGCAGAAGGGGTTCCAGAGGGAGCCAGCTTCTTATTCTTCCGCGACTGCAGACGAGAGATGGGCCGTTTCTTGCCCAGGGCGGCAGCTGGCGTAGAGGCGGCGGTACCGAGGTCTGTCCTCTGACTAGCTTCAGACACTAAGAGCTGAGGATCAGGGGGTGGCTGCACGCCGATCAGAAGGCCTGGCGAAGGACTGCTGATGTTGGGCGGGAAGCCAGTCTGAGTGGCCGTGGAGAAGGGATGTATATGCTGGTGATGGGACATGGGCAGCAGCCCCTTGCTCGCGGGAGGGAACAACGACTGAGACGACGGCAAGCTTGGATTTAGTCCCGTGGTCAGCGTGAGCCCGCTCCCCATGGGCCCCAGCACCGAAGCGTTGGTCTCCATCACGCTCTGCGCAGAGCTGACAGAAGGCGTTAACTGTATCTTTTGCGTAACGCCGTTGGGAAGGGTTTGGAGGACGTACAGCGGCTGCATGTTTTGGTTGACTACCAGAAGTTTTTCTGCGGCTGGCTTGAGGTGGGGTGGCGTTGTCTGCACTGCAGCGTTGGAGATCTGCGAGGGGCCGGGGCTGTCCGTGGAGTTTGGCACGTACTTCTGGCTCTGGAGGGGGACGGTGGGCGATACCGGCACCTGGATACCCGGTGTCCCGCTGTTTCTCGTTAAATCCTGGTTGCTGCCGTGCCCTTGCTCGACGGGGCCGCAGGGCGGGCTGGCTATATGCTCGGCATCTATGTGACCCTGGATGAAGTGATCGGGAGTCATGTGCCCTTCGGGGCTCGGGTCTACTCCTGGACTCAGGAGAGCTGCGTCACCTTCCCCCGAGGCAGATTTCTCTGTGACTGTCACTCTCTTCTCCCCAGACTCCGTGGCAGGCAAGGCGAGCATCGACCTCTCGCCCGAGTTGGAGAGCGAAGACTCCGAGATGACGGCGAGCCTGTTGTGGTTTTGGCTGGGCACCGTAGGGCTGCGCGTGGTCAGAACAGAGAGATCGGAAGGAAGCTCCAGCGGCAGTTCAAACTGTTCCTCCGCTGATATGGAGGAAGAGACGCTGCTGTCCACCGGCTCGGCGGTCGGCAGCTGCTGGGAGAACACCTCAAACAAACCCATATCCTTGCCACGGTTGCTGTCGAGACCTAGGCCTTCTCCGAGCGTTAGAAGTTCGGACGATGAGGACTCCGGACTTTCTCCCAACGCCTGCATGGACGGCGTGTTCTTTAGTACAAAGTCCATGATGTCGGAAGGGAGGATGTTCCCACAGTCGTCGCTGTTGTTGTTGTCAGAGTCGGATTTCAGAAGTTCTGTGTTGAAAGTGTCCAGTAAGTTCTTGTCAGAAGGGGTGCTTGCGTGAGCCCTGCGGCCCGTTTCCAACGAGCTCAGCTGAGCTTCCAGCGAGTCCTGACCTTGCGCTTTCACCCTGCTCACAGGATGGCAGTTATCAATCTTTGGGTCGGTTTTGTGGACAGCGGAGCTCTTGGTGACTTGTACTTTCTCTCCGGCTTCTTCAGTCCTGTCTAGCTTTAAGTTCTCCGTTCCGTTTTCTTTACTGCTCCTTTTAGTTACTTGGCCGACCTTTCTCGTTGTTGCCGTGACGCTTGTATCGCTTTCGGTTCCGTCATCCACCCCGTCTAGCTGTGAGATTTTTGGAAGATCGCACTGCTCCTCCTCCCTGAATAAGTTATGGGATGCAAGCCTCTCCTCCGTGTTCGAGGAAACCACCGTTCTAGTGAAATTGTAGTAGTACAAGTCGTCTTCATCTGACGTGCTCAAGTCATCCGCGCCATCCACCTGTCCTTCTGCAGACCGCTTCCCTCGCTTCTTCCCAGTTGAGTTACTGTAGAAGGGAATGTCTTCCTCTCCGTAAGACCTCACGCCGTACAGAGGAGTCAGTCCAAAGAACATGTTGGACCTGGCCCGAGCACTTCGCCGTGGGTACCTCCGCTTGTACGAGCCTTCTTCCGGAGCTTTCGTTCCATCCTGGAGCATCAAGTTGTTGTCTTGAACGGGCAAGTTTTCGAACGCGTTATTCTGAGATTCCTGTGCTGGCGCTTCGTTTGGACTTCCCTGAACTGCAGGGTTATCGCCCGGGCTTTCCGAAGTTGAGGAGGGCTCTGCCAAGGCGGACAGTTCTGCGCCTGCAGACTGAGGCTCAGCATCACTTTCCGGCTGCGCGTTTTTAGACTGGCTTTCGCTTTCCATCTTGAGCGGAGTCAGAGTGACTTTAACGGTGCGCTTTCTCGGTGCCTGCGATTCTTTAGAGGCCGCTTCGATCTGCGCTGCAGAACCTTTAGACGGCCCTTGGGAAGGCGGAGACTTCTCGCCAGCCTTTTCAGCAGGAATGTTATTACATAATCTCTGGCTCATTTGTTCAGTTGCCAAACCCTGGCTACCAAATTCGGGTTTCAGGTTTCCTTCATCGCTGCCTACCGCTTGACTTGAATCTGTAAGGGGTTTCAGGGAATGCTTCTCTTTGAAACTGTCTTTCATTAACTTTTTCCCCTTCTGGCGCCGGTCTCTAGGGGCAGAAAGTACCTGCTCACCGGCTGCAGGAGATCTGCTATTTACTCCAGCCGACTTCAAGTTCTTTGCGTCCATCTCGTCAACTGCAGCCGTTTTCTCTGGCTGTACAGGTTCCACGTGCTGATCTCTCTCTTTCCTTGGGCCTCTCTGATGCAAAGGTGGAAAGGATATGCCTTCTTTGGAAGGAAATGATCCTGAGCAGTCCTGAAAGGTTCCTATTTTAACGTTCGTTTCTGTGCCCGATGAACTGGTCGGTTGAGAGGACGTTTTGGAGTTTCCTCCAGAAGCAAAACTGTGAGCTGGATAATCTGGGTCCTTTGAGGTCAGTGTTTTCATCTTCTCCCCCTTAGAAGGCGCAGCTTTGGCTATCAAATCTGAACTGCTAGAATGTTTTCCTTCCGTTGACTGAGGTGCATCCAGCTGGTAAGTTTTACTCCCGCTTGGAGCCGCTGTTTTCTGGGAGCCTGAACTGGTAGCGCAACTTTGAACTGGAGCGCTTGGAGCAGCGGCACTCGCCGGTACCACAAAGCGGTCAGTACTTCTGATGCTCAGTTCGTGTTCTGAAGAGGGCCCCGTGCCGGAAACTGATGACACGCTGTGCCTGGAATAAGCGTTCCCAGCTCGCGTAGGGGAAATCATCCGGAGTTTTGATTGCTGCTGTGACAAAGAGGAGGTGCTATGTCTCCGAGAACCAATGCTCTTAAGTCCAGAGGACAGTAAAGGATCTCCTACTGTCACTATTTCATGAGTCACTGGGGTAGGACTTCCTGAGAAAAGAAGGCAAGAAAGACTGTCAAGTGATCTGAAACCTTCACACTAATGCACACCCAATTCCTTTGTACAAAACACAAGAAAAAAAAAAAAAGCCCGGCAAAACCCTTCAGCCAAATAGATCTGGCGTGATGATGCCCGAGACGGGTATTCAAAATCTGATACTGTCAATCGGCATTCACCACGTAGAGGTGACACATTTCTATCTCAGGGGTCTGTATCTCAACTGGAGCTGTGAATTTTCAGCATCACTTTGAAACAAACCCCGAGTCATTCATGCGGAAAGAGCAGCTGAATGACGATACCAGATTCCCAATTCTCTCTGGAAAAATGCCGGCTGAGATGATTAAGTCCCTAACTGATGTTACGGCTCTTCCGTATTACTGCTATTGTACCCCCCAAACACGGTTTTCTTCATCCCAGGGCAATTTTTGTTTCAGTTGTACGTTTCTCGACAGGCCATTTTCTGTGCATTTTCAGAACTTTCCTTCCCTCAAACCTACTCCCGTTTCACTATTTTCTCTAGAAAGAGAAAACTAAACACCACATTCTGAATGAAGCCAAACAAAGACACGAACCAGACCGAAAATATTTCCAGAACAAAAAACCCCGCTCCCCCAAACGCCAAAATTCAAGTCAACGGCCCTTGAAATACCTGCAGAGGGTAACGGCCTAGAGCCGGGAGACCTCTGTGCGGATGGATAACTTGGCGTCCGGAGCCTGGGGCCCTTTGAGACCACCGGATAGTAGCAGGAACTAGAGGTCTGAGAATGCAAGGGACGATCTGGTGATGGTGGGCTTACAATTTCAGGTGTGTTTCGGCTGTCTTTAGGTAGAGTTTCTGTCGTTGCATAGAAGAGAAACAACTGTATAAGCCATCACCAAACCCTAAAAGCCACGATCTGGTAAAGTATACATTGCTATCAGGTTTCACTTGGAGAATCAGGGCGTTTGTTAAACACACACAAAGTCAAAGATTACTCCTTCCCTGCTGTCAGACCATGTCTGGTTTCGTCTCCTAAGAACATTTTCAAACGCTTGCAGCACTCCCGTAACCCTCAGCTGACACATGAAGCACCATTACTTTTTAATAAAGTTTAAGCTTCTACGTCGACAATGACAACGATTCTACAATGTTTTAAATAAAAAAATCTTCCACAGCCTCACCTGCTGGGAAGTGGGAAGGATAAGGTTGAGGTCTGTGGGGTTTTTTAACGGATCTTTTCAAACTCTCCTACGGATACAGAGCAGGCAATTTGGAAATACAGCAGTGCAATGCTACTCTTCGACACAGTACTTAACAACCCCCATATCACACCCCAACGCTGACACGTGAAGCACGATTTGAAGTTTTAGATCACTAGAAAAATCCCGGATCTGGAGACCAGAACACATTACTACAGTAGTTTCCGTTTGGCTTGTGTCTTCCAAGTTACCAGGACACTCAGGAGCTTATTAGCTCTTTTTGGTTTTTTTTTGGTGTGGTTTTTTTTTGTTTGGTTTTTTTTTTTTTTTTTTTTTTTTTTTTTTAAAAAGTCTTAAGATGCCGTAACGTAATTTGGAAGCCTGAAGTCGATTCGAGTCCAAATCGCTTTAAGAGAGACAGGTCCTAGCCACTGCCTGGCTTTCTGGTAAGGCTATGCTATGGCAAAAACAGACCGAGAATGTACTTTTAGGAAGGCCTTAAAAGATCACCTGTAAGGGGAAGCGGGCTATGGGCAATTGTTCTGTTATCGTCATGCTCTACAGTGCTGTTGATGTCAGGTTCTATGACCGGGGGTCGGCACTCCATGATCTTGCAGGTATACACGCAGCGCTTCCTGGCATCTGTGGTGCTCCAGTACACCCTGGAGCACCTGGAAGACAATTCAACGCAAGACAGTTTACTCAGCAGTCGAGTAAATCTCAGCATTCCTATTTTAACTTCTCAGTTTCTCAAAATTACATGGGGCAAAGGCTTCCTGGCAGAACATGCTGCACACCTACCTTCATCACAGGATTCCCGAACACGGTACGAGAGCTACAGTCAATTTGTACATATGTTACTTCAGCGCTGGTTTGGCATCTAACGTGCTGAAAGACACCTGATCACGAAACAGCTTATACTCACTGATAGCCGATGGGAAACAACTTATCTTCACAGTCTGAGAGGTCGTTGAGAATTCCTAAGCAGTCTATCGTCATTGAACCTGAGCAGAAAGGGGAGCAGGGAAGTCCTGTGAACCAGATTCTGGCACCAACGGTGGGTGAGGTGTCCAGAGACTAGACCTTACCAATCATCATGTGGATGTTCTCTGGTTCCAAGCCACTAAGAAATTTTCTTCTCAAACTGATCCCTTCAAAGTCCACAAAAACTCTCCTCAGAACTTCAAACCCATTCTCAGGAACCACCTGGAACAAGAATCCACAAAACCACACGTTAATTTTAAGGGAGCCACCACGCGTACGCTACGCAGCCCGTCGACAACTCGATCCTCCATTTGCTCTTTCGGTTTTCGAACTGCCACACGGCGCCGCTTGCCGAACTTCCCCAGGCCGGTTATACGGCTGGCTTCTTTTTAACCGCCTGGCCCTCGTTAGTAAGGAGCACATTCAATCCTGGCTTCTCAAAGGCGCTCGTCGTTACGGACTAACCTCGTGTCCAGACAAGGCGGGGTGTGAAAGAAGAATCTCACCTCTCCTTTGATCAAGTCACGATGCCTCTGGCAGTAAACTTTCTTATCGTCCAGGAAGACACAGTTCTTGGCTCGCGAGCACATGAAATGATAGTTACTGGTACAGGAAGTGAGGCAGCAGCCTACTGTGGCACCGGACTTCTGGCAGAACTCGCATCTCTACGCAAAATAAAACCAAAAAGGGGGGTGGGAGGAAAGGTTAACAAGTAATCCCTTCTAAAAGCAGGTCACCGTTACTGTTGTCAGTTGTTTTCCTTTGGCACAGAGAGCAGCTTAGAGCGAAGCCTGACCTCCCACTTCAACGCCGTAACGTTCCACTACCGTGACTCACATGCACAAGTGAAACGTGGAGGAGGAGGTGAGAGGAAGAAGGATCCCTCACACAGAACAACTTTTGCATTTGCAGACTGGTTCCTCCAGGCCTCAGACTTTCTTGCTGGCACTCCATATCCGAGAGTTGTATCTGCAAGCTGCACTGATTAATATGGCAACTATTTCTCCCGCACAGGGTATTCCCCACGTGGGCGGCTCACTACTGGCTAAGAGCAGCCCTATTCCACCACTTCTGCCGTTTTAATAACTATTTAGGACTGAATGACAGTCCTGAAACAAAATTCAGACAACCTAGCTTCTAGTCACGCTTCCAGCCTCGTTTCGATCGTCTGGAAAGTACGCAACAAGCAATTCACGACAGGAAGATCGTTTTGTTTTCTAAGACCGCTTAGGAGTTCAGAAAAAAAAGACGCCCCGTCGTTCTTTTTGCAGTATTTGGTGGAGTAGCTATGTACGAGCTAGACGTCAAGATCCTTCATCTGTACTGAAACGCAAAAATGTCCCTTGATCTCCACCCTAAATTGGACAATACTGGCTTCCCGTTTTTATTTCGTTTCTACATATATAAAATTTAACCTAGGTCAAAACAGGAGGCACAGGCTTGCTCTCCCTCCTTGGAGTTCCTCTGCTCTCATCAGCTCGGACTGCCAGAGACGATCTGGTAAGTCCTTGTACCGGAGAGACAGCTCTTGGGCTTTAACACAGCATTTGGCCGTGCTCTAGATATTCTGCATTATTTTTAAAAACAGGTGGCAACTACAGGTACGGCACCAACTGCTTAAGCTTTAGCATTGGCAACTGAAAACCTTCTGAGAAAAACACGGCTCCAATTCTCCCGTTACAAGTTCCTTTTGGTCTCTAAAATATTTCTGAACTGGGCGAGGATAGAATAAATTTTCAGAAATCTTCAGTCAGTTCTATTATATATAGTGTTAAAAAAACCCCAACCAACCAACAAAAAAATGCAACCAACCAGCCAACCCACCCAACCCTCCCAAAAAAACCCCCAAACCCAAAACAAAATCCCCAGGAGAGGACAGAGCAGAAAACGCGCACACACAAGGAATCTTTTAGCCGGGTTCCCGTCTCGGTCCTGTGCAAATCGGCGTGAAGTTTAACGAGTATTCTTTACGTATACCCACCAGCTGCTTTCCCCTGATCACAGCCATGTGCACGTTTTTCAGAGAACCATCATCATCCTCAAACACTTCTGCTGACCATAAAGCACAGTTCACGTGTGTCCATTCATTCTGGCCAATATAGAGAAGGCGTCCTGCATCCTAAAGAACGGAAGGAAACGTTCTTTTCCAACGCTCCACGAGACGCAGCAACGCACAAAAGCATCCAGCCTGTCCACAGCACCAAATCCACGGGACTGCTTAAGTCAGCTCCCATCACAACGGGCGCGTGCCGGATACTCACGTTAGCGCTGTCGTCACCGTATTTCAGGCACAATGCGCACTGCCTGTTGTCTTCTACATCCGGAGGTGGGTTAAGTTCAGGACTATCCTCTCTGCTTCTGTCAGAGCCTGGGAGTTAGAAGAGAGAACGCTGTTTATTCCGGAGAGTCAGGGAGGCAGAAATTAATCTGGAAAGACTGTCAGTAAGAGAACAGGGTAGAAGAGCCAAGCAGCAGCCTGGAGTTTCAATAGCCAGCTTGTAAAGCGAGGAAAAGCACACATCGGCCTCCACGCAGCCCTCGCTCTGCGAGAAGAGAGGCAGGTGCAAACATGTTTCTGGGCCCAAGCTCGGCTCAGAAACATGCCATAAGTAACAGCCTCTGAACGATTTTAGGTCACAGAGGTCTCCAAAATTCTTCAGTCACGTACAGAACTAACACCGCCCTCTCTTTGCTGCTAGGAGGATTGGAACGAAGCACTCTGGGTTTGGGACCGTTAGCAAGGCAATCGGTTTTCTTACCAGAGATAGGTGGTGTAGGAGGATGTAGAGGAGTCGGTGAGTCTGGCTCTCCAGGCCCTTTGGGTTTTGGAGCTGGAATGATTTTCTTCATCAGAGGGGGCTGTTCAGTGCGGTTGTTCTCTTCACGCTCCTGCCACTGAGCATAATTATGGTCAAGCGAAGGGGGCAGCACTGCATTCGGCAACATACCACTGCTGAAATGCAACAAGGAGTCAGCTGTCAGACCCGGCTACTCCAGCGCACCTCGTGCCCTCTCTCTCGTACCAGCACTACTGACATTCGGCACGCAGTAACAACTCGTTTCATTACCTACAGTCCACACACGCTCTCGACAAGGGCTACGGCCGGGCACTTACATTCATTTTAAGGTTTGTGACGTGGCTGGCTGTTTCTTTTGAGGGCAACAGATGCAGCAGGAGGGCCACACCAAACGGGGGTGAGGAGGAGGAGGGGGAAGGAAGGGCAGGACTGGCACGCCAACGCACAACATACCTAGTTCTAAATGATTTTTTTGGTTACTCTGCTTTAGAACAAGGAAGCGCACACAAAACCTGCGAACGGGATTACCGTTTAACTTCTTAAGAAAAAAAAACTTAAAAAGAAAAAGAAAAAACGAAAACAGAAAACCCAACCCCAAAACCAGGCTCTCTTGATACTTTTCGCTTGGACAGCTGGCAAACCGCAGGGTGTCACAGTCGGACACAGAACAATTACTTACTTGCTTGTTACTTTATTTGGCTCCCAAAATCTGGACTTTTTTACACTGAACCATGGAAAAACACGCTCCATTTGCTGAAGGAAAACAACACTCCATTAGAAATGTTATACAACATACCCCAGAGTTCAAAGACATTCAGCTGAGATCTACCGTAAATGCACAGCTAGTAAGATTTTGTTAATGTCAACAACCCTGACAACGTAATATTTTACTCCTGGAAGTCCCCAAGCAGCAGTAAGCGTGTTGGGCCCTCTGGCTTCCAACAGCAACAAGCAGTGGTATGACAGCGAGCAGATTTCAAAGTAACTGTAGCCCAGCTCACCCGAATAAAGAAGGACTTGACCATGCTATTGGCTTTCTTAACTTCCGGCTGCCCTCCATCGGAATTAATGGCTGCTTGAATTATCTTCACGATATCGTCACTAAAGTCCAGCTACGAGAAAGCCACAAAATTTCTCATTAGCAGGATTGTTTCTCGTACAGCTGCACCATCCGCCCGTTTTTTAAGGCATCAAGTGAACATCCAGGTGACTAGAAGACCAAACCACAGTGTCGACTTAAAAGCAGAGAAAGAATTTGGCTGTAAAGAAACATGCAGCACCGGGCATTTGCGAACCGAGTGGCAGAACTGCTACCCCCGCGACTGTTTGCTTCTTCCTTCTACCAGGAGTCGGCTGCTGACCGATTCTGAACCGGCTAAGCTAGCCACCTCACGAGGGTTTGGCCACAACCTGGCACCGGCACGTCTGCCTAGCACTTTGCAATACACACCCTTCCTCAGGATTACAGGCTCCGTAGGGGGAAAAGGGGAAAAGGCTGCTCCCTGCAAAGAAAACCGATTCGGCCAACGTTAGCGTGTCGTATGAACGACCCACTAAATGATCCCTCCACACAGGAACCATTAGTTCCCAGGTAACTGACTACCTCCGGTGTTACTTGGCTAGGCCTTCGGTTCAAGCTTGCACGTGAAGGACGGCCTACCCTGCTGCCGTCAAGATAAACGTGTGACAGAGAACACAAGGGGTTTAACCAAGTATTGCTGCTGGTTAGAGCGCTGTACCAAGGTGTAAATTTCCTGTCTTTGGGCCAACGTGCACACGAGCGCCAGCCAGAATTACTTTTAGCGGCATGTTGACCTGTTTCCTTGTTCATAAAGGAAAGGCTATGGGATGCTCAGCCATAAACAACACGGGTCACAAAGCGATTTACAGGATCCATCATTAGAGTGGAACATGAAAACTTGGACATACCACAGAAGTGTAACATCCTTGATCCATTTTCCTCTTCACCCCTTCCAGGTCCAGGGGTTGCTGCTCCTCCTGTTTGCTGACCTCTGTTAGGACTGGAGGATCGGGACCTTCAGGAGAGCTTCTGGATGGGATACTCTCCTCCGTCTCGGGATTTAAATCGGGAGGTTTTGCTGCCTGTTAACATCAGCAACCAGACAGAGGGAGCGGGCTATTGAAGTGCGGCTGCTACTCACGACACACTCCCACGCATGTTTATTGGCCCAGAGAGTCTCGCTAACATGAAAGAAAGGAGGCTCAGGTTCTGAATTCCTGTCCAGAACGTAGGGACAGGAAGGAAAAGACCTTAAGCAGCTTTCTGCTGCTGACCTGCAGGGCACACATCAGAGCAGAGCGATCAGCTGTGAGGAGCAAACTCGTTTTTCGGAAGTCCTATTTCCAAATATATATTTCAAGACTAAGATCCTGTTCTTTGTCAAAAAAAGCACCTTCACCACCGCAGAGCTAAATCTTCCCGTTCCTGGAAGAACTTTACCCTATTTTTTCCTTTTAGCCTCCCAGGTCATATCACAGATGCCCACTTCTTTGTTTCCAGAGGAAGGAACAACAGAAAGGAAACAAAACCCACAGTACGTGTCGTTCTAGGTACGATAAAGGCGCTTTCACAGTACGATGCACAGCAGCACCAGAACTCAACCGAACGCCGGGCAACACTTCAAGGCAGAACACGTTAACGGGGTGCGAGGCTCCAGCTTACCTGTCGATACCGCAGCAAGTGGCTAGTAGTTCTAGAATTCAACAGGGCCGTTAAAACCTGCTTCAAGGAAACCTGCAGCTCCTTCTCCAGTGCCAGACGCCACTCCGCAGGATGCTGCTCCGTGCAGTTAATGCAGGTGTACGCCACACTCTCAGGCAAGTTGGAGAGTATCTCGTACATTTCGTCTGGAGACCATAAAAATAAAACAACGATCTGAACTACTTCACTGAGGGACGGGTACAGGGATAAACCCCTACTCGGCGTTTGCTGCCTAGCTGAAACGCTTCTCACGTAACGGAAGCGCCTCGCGCGACACTGCGTTCGAGGCGAGCGCCACGCTTTCCGGTGTCACTGGTATTGGTGCCGGTTTGCCTGTAGCCATTCTACAGGTGTTTTTCAGAGAGGCCACACAAGCGAGGGTGTTAACCTAACGCTCTAGTAGAAAGGTCCAGAACTGGATTGCTCTGGTCTACTTGCTGCCCCGCATTCCTAAGTACCGAGGAGATATCTGCCTTACCAGAAAGGTTTTCACATTTGGAGTGGACCCAGCGGTCGCATTTCCCGCACTGCATCATCTTGCTCTCATAGTCGTCATCATCATAGCATTTGTCACAGAGGGGACAAAAATTTCCTGCAAACGAGACGCGATTTTTGTCAGAAGTCCAGCAGCCACACGTGCCTTAAAGGCTAGCCGGTCATCTGCTAGCATGCTAAGAAAGCAGCTCTCCAAAACCCCACCAGTAAGCTGCCAGCACAGTTCCATCTGCTTTTGCAACACCGCAGGCAATGGCCGCAAAGCCAACCTGCTCCGAAGACCGCCGACTACTCTAGATCTCCACTACTGCGTACCCATTTTTCGGGGGCGGTAAGACTAAAAGTCCTGTATGCAATTAGCTTTACAGGGTAAAACAAAAGGACAAGGATGACGCACAGGCAAGAAATTAGGCAGAATGGGCAAGATTTGCTGTCCTGAGACTTTCCCCCCGGGCTGCCCCTCCTAGATTCGAGGGCGTCACGTATGGTAACTAACACAAGAAGGAATGACGAGTTTACAGTAGGAATTTTGTTGCTTTTAAGTCAGGAGCCCTTTGAAAGGTTTTCTTCCCCAACTGCTATTCAAAACCCCAGGCCAACAGGTGTGTGGCAATTGCTCTATATGGTGTAGCCTCAAAGTCTGACAATAAAACAGCGATGACCTTTGTTGGCCACTGTAAAATCTAAGAACCTGGCTTTCCTACAGAAACTATTACCCGTGCTTTCACGCCTGACCCTCCCACCAGCCTGCGCTCCTGTTTGCGGGGTGACAAGCTCACCTGCCCCGCAGGCCCCCCATCCACTCTATGCTGACGCTGCCTAACTCAAACCTGAACGTCTGCAGAGGCTCCTGCTGTAAAGAATCACAACTTCATGTACCTTTAGCAAAGAGTTTGGCACAATCATGACACAGTGAGAAGTCATGAGACCACTGCGCATCCCACCCTTTGCCTGGTGTCGTGGATCCACAGCTCTTGCAGCGAACACATTTGGTACATATCTGGAAAAGGAACGTGTTTGGCAAGAGTTATTTCCTTTCGTCCGGTGGTTTCTGTGCTTTAGTCCTAACGACACATTTCATAGTTTTCACTATTTAGCGAGCGCGGAGAGCTTACACAACAGAATAAGCAGTCTGAAATACCAAAACTCTCTTTTCTGAAAAGAAAAGAGCTCCCTCCCTTTACGCTAAGATGGTGATAATGCAACAGGAAAAAAAATGAAAATAAATCACAGTATAGCTTTCCTGTCCTTCATATTTGTACTGAAGAAAATATCACCTTTCATGTAAAACAGCATATGTAGTCGTGGCATTTCTTCCAACCTAAAATACGAAGTCTTACTTCAACAGTTTTCCAACTCTGTGGATATCGTAGCAGAAAACACCTGAAAACTGTTAGTACCAAATACACTACGGGCAAAGCTTCCGCACTCGTTTAGAACGCAAACTTGAAGGACACAAAACAGCGCATTAATCCACACCGTCTCTCAACAGCAACGTCACCTGCGACGTTTGTTAACAAGGTAAATGCTTCGGTTCCAAAGAGCTTCTTCCACATTCTGGGATTATGTATGGAATCACTACAACTAAAAAAGGTGCAATCTCTTTGAAAACCCTGCTTGTTCAGAACCTGATCAACAACCCACCTCATTATCTATTTCCAAACCCGCCTTCCAACGAAACAGGCACCCCGCCTTAAAAAGCAAAGTGACCGCAAGTCATCTGCAGAGCTCTGGCCTGTAGCGTTATCACCAGTCAATAAGTGAATTACCCAAGAAAGCAAGCAAAATCCCTCACCCAAACTTTCTTTTTCTTGGTGGGTTTTGTCGGGTAGTTTGGGCCCAGGCACTCGGGGTGATAGCTGTTTCGGCACTTGTTACACTCCAGCAACTGCTACAGGAATAAAGGGAAAAAAAGCGTTGGCACGGAGACCCCCCAAAGGGATGCAAAGTCCTGGACATTTTCGTTTTATGCTGGATCCCCGCTCGGGGCAAGAGGAAGCGGCTGCAACAAAGCAACTCAAGAGGCGTTCTCCCCAGCGCACAGCGGCGCTCGCTCGCGCAGAGGCTCCGCGCTTCCCTGCTCCCCGGTGCGTGCTCGCGAGCTGAGCTCCGGAGCGAGAGGAGCTCTGGGAGCAGCGCGGGGGGTGCCCGCCGGGTCTCCCGGCGGTTTGGGGGTACCTTGGTGGCCTGGTGCTGTCTCCCACACACGTGGCAGAACTTGCAGCGACGGCAGCACCAGTTTTCCAGCTGGTCCTCCAGGGGCCGCTCGCTCTCCTCTAAGCAGAACTTGTGGAAAGGCTCACAACAGACCTGACAATACACAAACTGCAAGGGGGGAGAGGGAGGTTTTAGCAAGTCAGAAGCCGCGCCGAATTCCCAAACAAGCCCCCTCGCCCTCCGAACTACTTTGAATTCTGCCTTACGGCTGACGGAACAAGGGCATCTACTGGTGTGTTTCAGGAGGGAAACTGCGCGCGTACTTGGGATACCCCCAATACATGCTCATCTACCCCAAGCAGGCTTCTAGCAGCAAAGGGGAGCCTGGTTCCTGTTATCTAAGTGCTCTGAGCACCGGCAAAGGCCTACGGGGCTCTTCAGGACCTCCCTCCCTCGCTGTAATGCAAGCCAACCGCACCAGGAGAAACACTCGGTGCAGAAGGAAGGGGTACACGGAGCCAAGAGAGACGTTCCTCCCTCCGTTCAGCTTATGTGGCCCACGTGAAAGCTCTTCTAACGTCTATGTATCCCCTACAAGACTGGCCATACTAGAACAAGAATTGTCCTTAGGGCACGAACATCGCAGGCTCACAGGTGACGGGAGAATGCTTGGTCCCCTTGAGCAACCTGACTGAGAAGGGGATGGCTCCACGCCCCACTGGACCTCCACGGCCCTCAAGCGCGCCGAAGCCCACGTACAGAACTTAGCCCCCTTTCCCCCAAATATCATTCGCTCATCATAACCGAGCCTTCTCCAGGGCGCTAGCATCACCTTCCCAGCAGAGCTGGCCTGAAGATGTTGAGAAGGCACCTATCTACACCTGGAAACGCATTTAACACGCCTTAAGCCCAAATCCAGCTCTTTGCACAGCGCCAGAATCTTTCCAGTCACGTTTCAGTAATGGTTTGCAGCTCTCAGCAGACACAGACATACCTGGGAAAGGCAACGCTGCCTAAAGCCCTTCAACATTTATCGGGCAGCCTTTCTTATTTCAAGTTAAGAGAAAGCAAAGCCCCTGCTTGACACCAGATGTGGGATTCCGAATTAAGAGGAGACGCAGGTGCTCTCAAATACGCTATTCGTTACGGCTAATACAGCTCGCCTGCGAAGCAAGCGCCGCAGGAGTTTCCAAACTGATTTTAAACACCTTGCGTTTTAGTATCTCGGGACAAAGTTTAGCGGGGACAGATTTAGAGGTGTTATTTTAATGTCTCTTGGATTAAGGTCATGAAATAACTTATTTATTTATCGTCCTAACCACGTGGTGCTGTAACTAAGTCATCAACAGCAGAACACAATGCTTTACCTCCACATGTCCACTGCTGGCACAGAGAAAACAGACCACCCTGGGAGTAATAGGTACCGAGGTGACGATGCCTAACCCACCCATCTCCCAAACATTCTCCACTTCACAGTCCTCCTGAAAGTACAAAAGGATACATCACCATGCAGAATAAGGCAACACAACATCAGTATAAAGTGCTCACATTGACTGCAGCTGCATACTTTCTGTGCCTGCGATTAAGTGGCCTCGCCCTGACACCATTTCAACTTCTACCTTGGTCTACTTTAGAGCGTACACTGGCATAGTCGCATCTCGGCGCTGTTCTTGCCAAGAGAGCTCAATAGTACCCTAGCCTTCCTTCTACGGAAAGCAAGCCTAAAGGAACAAGACAGAGTTTTTCACGATTGCACAATTATTACTAAAAGTGAAACTTTGGAAGAATTATACTTTATTAAAACTCGATATTCGTATAAAACACTTACGAGATCTCACTATAATCTCCAGTATCAACACTTATAGATGGACTGAAAAATTATTAGGAAAATATTAATTTTTATTATTTCAACACTGTTGTTCAAAAAAGTACATGATTTATCAGTTTAAGACCCCAGATATACCCAAAATGCCGTGAATTACAAGTTACTAACATTTTCCCCAAATCTTGTTGGCTCAAGTTGTGGTAAGGTTTTATAGTTCCATCTTAATGGAATAATTCTTCATAAACCTCAAATTCTTGCTCATCCTCACACATTGACAGTTAAGGTTTTAAAGCTTTAAGCGTCTCTTCATCCAGTACGCTAATTACGAGAGAAAAAAGGCATAACAAGCTTCTAAAAAACCGAGTGACTCGTCATGAAGGCTCCTATTTGCAGTTCTCTCTGAACAGCACCAGACAGACAAACTTAGAAGTCACTGCCAGCACTCTTGAGGGACTCTAGTTCCAGTGTTTAGAGCCAGGCAACATTCAAATACTTAAAACATTTTGTCCTCTACCTTGAAATCCACTCGGATTCTGTGGACTCCATCTGTGGGTGGCTTTTGCTTGGAACTGCTTCCGTTAGTCAGAGTGCTGAGCAAATTCAGCGTGCTGCTTTCTGGCTTGCTTATAGGAGGGGGCTTTTCCTGGTCAAGTAAAGGAGCCTGCATTAATCCCAACCCCGAACGTCACAACTTCACCAGTAATTATAACTAAACGCCGCAGGTAATTCGCAGACAAAACCCCCAAACCAGCACAGGATTAAGGAGCGCGCAAAAGTTGCGCGAAAGTAACTATTCTGCACACCATTTCTTAAGAGCGTTCCACACGCGATTACATTGCTAATTCAATTTGCTGCGTTCTCCTCTAACGTCACGTTGTTCTCTCCCATCAGAGCGCTGGTTTTTATTTCGCTGCAGCGGGGCAACGCTGGGTGTAATTAGTGCCTACGCACTTCTCTCCCACATCTAAAGACGATAATTCTTTTCTCTTTGTTTGGTTTGGGTTTTTTTTCCCCCATAACGGGGCTGTTTCTGAGACGAAGGTAGTTCCATTTTTTACGGAAAAGCTAGCCTCCACCCCACAGCGTACAAGGCTCAGAGAACAAGCTAATGCCTACACCGAACCTTAGGCGTACGCCCGGTACTTTGGTATCCACATACTGCCACAGGAAAAGTAGAAAAAAAAAATAATCTGCGAAAGGGTTAAGTAATACAGTGCTACTTTCTAGACAGACAGAGGTTCCAGGTTCTTGAAATTTACTGACTGTGTACAAAAAACAGTATTCACCTTTTCTTTTGGTTTCTGTTTCACAGGGAAAGTTGGACGGGGAGCAATTTTTTTCTGTTTGCTTTGTTCTGTGCCTAGGAAGGGGGGAAAAATTATGAGTATTTCAAGTAACTAACAGCCACCTGTAGAGAAGAAAAGGGAAAAAAAAAAAAATCAGCTGGGTAACGTGTGATGAACTTTAGACTAGAATTTTTCCACCCTCTTCTGTGCCTGCACCTCACCAACTATGACCTGAGCAGCCTCCTCGAGGCACGACCAGGAGAGTTTGCTCTGCTAAAAACCTGAAGCGTTCTGGGTGCAAAGCCACAGAAGTGCCGGAGCTGCCTCGTCGGTCGCTGTTCGTGCTGTTCTGTACCACGTGCGACAGCCGACTACGTTTTTGTAGTAAAAAGACTACGTTGTTCTTGTTCCACATTCGGACTGTGAACAGTCAACAGGCTTAACAGTATTGAAAACACACGTCAAGACTGCCAAGACCACATGACTACAACTCACAATAAGGACGGCCACCTTTCTCCCTGCCCCAACGTATGCTCTAGTTCCATAAAAGGGAAGCCAGTTCTAAGAAAAAATGCCAAAATAATCTGCTGTAACTTCACCAGATCATAAAGCATTTACCGGTTTTAAAATCCAACAGCTTTTAGCAGTATTGTTACTTAATGTGACTCAAACAGATTGAGGATAAACAGTCCCATTTACCTATTTCTGGCTGGGGAGTCTGCTTTTTCTTAGGCTCAGAAGCGGTAAGTTTAGGTGCTTCTTTTTTCAAAGGTCCTGAGCTCGGTGGCTGCGAAGGAGGAAGCTGCACTGGCTGGGTCGCCTGCTTGCCAGTCTTTCTGGTACCAGATGCAGGCACCTGTTTGGACTCCGACACTGGAACGGAGGAATTCCCATCCTCGTGCTTCTCCTCAACGGGCTTACGGGCAGGTTCGCTGCTCTTCTTGACGGCACCGTCTTCCCTCGGTACGACAGTCTGAGGCGTTTGTTTCTGTCCAGAGTCCAACTGGTTCTTCCCAGAATGGCTCTCTTTCTTTTCGTTTGTCTTCGATTTCTTCTCTTTCTTTTTTGCAGCTAGGAAGAAGAAGCATCGATAAAGCAACACAGATAAAACGGCGGGACTTCAAATGATTTGCTGCTTTTTTCAAACAAGGAAACAGGCACTTTGACGTCAGAGTGTTGTCATGCTGTCGTACAAAAGGAAAAACAGTACTCCAAAAAATAAAGCACTTCCTCGGTGAAGTAACCGCACTCTTGGCTTGTGTTGCGATCCGTGCTCTAATACCTTGGGCCTCTATTCTGACAGAGCAGTAAGCAAAACCCTTCTGCAGTAAAGCAGCTTCAGAGCTTAACTGAATGAAGGAGAAAGCAATCTCTGTGTGGCGAAGTTCAGGGAGCTCAAGGCAGCCGCCTGACCGCCGTCACACTAATACGCAGACCTCCAGAGGTCCCGCACCAAGAACGCGGGGGTTTCAGAGCACGTGTGACAGCACACTTAAGCCTTATGTCAGACACAGAAGGCTCCAGGAGAGACTCATCAGGCCTCGTGTCACTCAGGAGCAGGCCAGCCCCTGAGAAATGCTTCACCTGAGGGGTAGAGGGGAGACTGACCAGCCATCAGCAGCCGCTCCCTATGAAAGGAAGGAAAAACTACAAGTCCAGTGCTGAAAGAGAGCGCTACTGTTCCGGAGCACAGGTGCTGCCTCCACTCGCGTCTCTCCTGCAACCTTTACCTGACATCATCAGAACAGGCAGGCTCCCTCTTAACGCCTGGCTGCAGACTGACCTTTCGTAAGCTCAGTGCAGCCACAACGACGGCACAAAGAGCAAAATTTAAGAGAGGAAGATTTCTCTCTTGTGCTATGCTCCAGCCAAGCCTTTTAGCCTACCTTTAGCTTGCTTCTGGAGATATGCTTTTGAAGGCATCCACTGTAGATTCTGACATTTCCTCATTCTACAAAGAAAGAACACGTCATGAAACCAGAAGAAAAATGCAGACATTAAGAGGGCAGGTTGGAAATATTCAAGATGAAAAACTGAAAAAACCCCCACGATCAATACACCCACTACCTTTTTCCAAGCCATCTTCCTTCCCCCCGCCCCGCTCACTCTGCAGAAATATCTAAAAGAAATTCCTGATTTTCCTCTACGTTTTCCTTTCCGTCTTCCACACTCTCAACACCATTTCGAGGTTAATATGACCGCTTATGGAACAACACTGCTTCACTGGTAAATCCCCATCAATTCCATTACTTAGATTTGAGAAGTCTCAGAATACTTCCCAGAGCCCGAAGAAATCACACCAAACTCTCAGCGGTCGGTTTTACATAATGCAGGCTGAGGCTGTTTCAGATAAGAACAGTTTCTCTTGGAGGGGAACCGGATTAGGTGACCAAGCCTTTTTGTAAGCGTTCACCTTTATTTCCTATTTTGCTTAGGTTTAGCCTAGGATGTCTTCTGTAAGTGGGGCTAGGCTTTGTTTCTGCCTTCGTTCCCGTAGCGGGGCCCGTGGTTTTGAAACCCAGGCCGAGGCCCGGGCAAAGCTGCGAAGAGCGAGACTACTTACAGCCTGCAGAGCGTTTTCACACAGATGGGCACTACACAGCAATTCTCACAGCTACGATTTATAAATAGCTTTCATACCACAACAATCTTGATCGGGGCCCCTTCCTTTGCTGCCTTTTCAGACAGATTATAAAACCGACTGAAAGCAGCGATTTATAAAAGCAAAAGGTTCGGGCTAAGTGATATGTGGAGAAAAAACATCGACAGGAAAACTCAAGGACGAGCGGTATTTCTTTGTGACATCCAGAGACACCTTTGTTATGTGATGCGTGTGTTCACCAGCTTAACACCATCCTGGAAATGCGAGCTCTTCATGAACGCAATTTGGGAGAATTAAGAGATAAATACATACGCATACGTCGCCTTCCCTGCAAAAACCCATACCGCCTGGCGAAAGCCACCGGTCTCACAGCAAACGCTTCTCAATGCTACGCCAGCTTTGTCGAACCGGAGCGAACAAACCAGAAGCGAACTTCAGAAAAAGAGCTTGTAACGAGCACAGCTTGGATCAGGATCTCGACTCCTAAATTAAACTGCTGTCAATCCCCTGCCGTGACCCAGCCCCAGCCCGGGCCAAATTCACTCCAACCCTGTGCTACAGGGTAGATCTGCTGTTCCCTGTCCCAGAGGGTGGGTGTGCTTATCCCACTCGGCGTAAGGATTAGGCAGTTTCTCAGACGCGTACTTACTTGCAGCACTGCTTCTTTATGTTGCGCCCACCAAACTTGGGTTTGTCTAGACAGTTGGTACAGACACCACAGTCCTCTGGGACCTGACAGCCCGAACACTGCCCACAGCGCCTTGAGCGTCGGCCCTTCTTCACCGGAGGTTCTTGCTGTGCCTTGTTTCTGGTAACCGGCTTAATTGGCTTGATAGGAGGAGCGAGAGGTTCAGCCTCTTCTGAGCCAGCTATCGATGACTTATCTATCAAAAAAAAAAAAAGTGTCTCGCGTGACTTCGCTGATGTCAATGAACACCTCGGGGGCTTCTAATTTGCCAACAGAATTTATTCCGTGAAGCGCCAGTTCAGCCGCGGAGCTGCACAAGGGGTGCGTGTGAGCATGCGTGTACCCGCACACATGGACACACATGTGCACACACATACACGCACGCGCAGCCCTCAGCCGGCCGAAGTTTAGTGCGGAACCCACGTTTACAGCAATGATTTGAAGGAAAGACCCTGTTTGAGTGGCATTGTAACCGAGAGCCTGGAGCTGTCCAACACACCCTCCCTTGCTCGTCACTTGAAGTCCTCATTTTAAGCAGTCAGCAAAAGCTGACTTGGTGTGAATCCAGAGATGAGAACTAGAAATCTTAACTCACCATCATTCCCCATGGAAGACAGTATCTTCTCCCGTTCTTCCCACGGTAAGGCACTCAGAGTGGGCATGTCGTCAGGAAACACTGCTCGCTTGCGGCCCAGCGCAACAGCTGCTCTCCTGCAAACATGTTTTATTCGTGGTCCTCGGACCGACGTTTCTGACGAATCGCTCTCCTGTCCCTAGATTTCAGAACGTGAGAACAGACAGCATTCCTCAGAAAGGCATCAAAATGAGGCTGGGAAACACGTAACGGACACCTCTCGACAACCTAAAAAGAGCTGAATTCTATCTCAGCTTGTGCTTCGTAAGAATCGGGAGAGAGACAGAGACTCTCAGCCTTCTAAGCCTTGGCTGTCCGAGAGAGGATAAACTCAAAAGAACAAGGGGTTTTCCTCACTTGGAATTACGAAGTAAGTTTCTACCTGTATTTCGGAAGCAAACCGCTCACAAAGCCATGTTACTGAGGCACTGGTATCATAAAAATCAGTCTGGACTGGAATTAGGCTAACGTTCAGTGCTAACTGATCCAGCAGAAGCCAGAAGCGAACAGAGCTGTTTGATAGCTTTGTAGCTGCTGGCCTTTAAGGTGAGGGGCTTGTGTTTACCGCGGTGCTAAAAGACACATAGCATCTCAGTGCAATTTGCCATGTTTCGCCATCGGATTCTGAGCTATCTCCTACCCAAAGAACTCCCCCAAACAGGTAGTTGCCAGGGCCTGGGCTGGGTCTATACCGAGCCACGCGTACAGAAGCACGCACTTTGCTTCAGAGACAAAGGCTCGAGAATTTTCGAGTTAAAATGCGTGCTAGCGGTTTCCAACACTAGTGCCATTACGGGAAGTAAAAGTTTAAATAAAAAGGAAATATTCTCTGGAAGTGTTTTTCACCTACCTCTCGGGAAGATAGAGGACTGCAGAAAAGGGCAGGCTTGGAGTGGGGGAACGGGGAGAGGGAAGAGAGGAAAGCAGCGGGAAGCAGCCCTCCAGCATGATGCCAAATCCCAATGGATTTTAGCCCTGCCCGTAGGTGACAAGTCACCACCGTGTAAAGTTTAATAAAAAAGACCAAGACCAACTTTATCTTCAGAAGCCAGCTTTAGGTTCGAGAAGGGCCTACAAGAAACATCGAGGCCAAGAAAGACTACTGCGGTGTGCTGGAACCGTGCTTTTAGGAGTGAGTACTACTGCTCCAGATTATCACTTTGCTTAGATTTATTCGGAGAAGCCTAACAAGCAGCTACGACCAACTGATCTCTAAAAACGCACACAGCTCCCCTCTGAGCTGACTACACAGCAGCTCCCTCTCCCCCTCAGCTTCTGCCCAGGGCTTCTCGTTTTTGGATCGTTTGCCATCTGCTGCACTAACAGCTGCTTAGCTCGGCACGTTAATTCTTCGCGCTTAGGATCCGAAAGCTACTTGTGACTTCCAGTGCGAGTTCAAACTAAAACGTGCTCTAATAAAAATACAAAAAAACAACTCGGAAAAAGGAGTACCTGTGCTTTTGGCTGATCTGCTTGTTTGAGGGACTTGCTCTTCTCAATCTTGTACAGCTGGGCTTTCGCCTTCTTCAGAAGACTGGCCACCCTCTTGTCAGTCATTGGCAGTTTGTCTGCTTGAGCCAACATAGAGCTGATAGAGGAAGCGGAATGCTTAACAGCGCTTGAAGAAGGAGCAGAAAGACGCAGGGCTTTTTCCTTCTCCGAAGACGGCACGGCGGGGCTGAGGTCCAGATCCGATTTGTCTAACCCCCCTCTACCCTTCTTGGACGTTTTGGTTTTGACGGCTGCCGTGTCTGCCAGAGCAGCAGCAGAAACATCTGCCGCGGGATCTACTGCCGTAGACTTCTTCCGCCCGGCAGTCTTTTTGGCAGACGACGAGGCTGCAACGTCTTCGCTGACAACTTTTTCTTTGGGCATTTTACCTACGGGAAACAAAGCAGAGCTACTCTGAATTTCTGACCCTTTTCTCCTTTTCTCTTTCCTCGACTCCCGTTTGTTCTCCTTTTCTCTCTCTCTGTCTTTCTCTCTGCTCTTGTCCTTCTCCAGGCTTTTGTCAGCGTCTTTATCTTTGGAGAGCTCCTCCGCTGCCCTGTCCTTGTTTCTGCCTCTCTCTGTCTGGGGACTCGATGTGAACCAGGGGAAGAGAGGAGTAGGGCTACTGGATGAGAAAGGCTCTGCCGGAGTGCTAGTCTGCTTCCTCGGTCTCTGGCTTCTTTCTGCCGGTTCCCCAGACTGCGGCAGGGAATGGGAAGGAAAAGTAAAAGTTGAATTTAAGGCACTAGTGGCAAGAGAACTAACAGAAATGCTAGTTAATGAGGAAGAGACAGAAGACTGTGGGGTGAGAGTTGTCAGGTCCGAGGTACTAAGCCTCCCGCTTCTCGTCCTCATGGAGTGCGAAGGAGATCTGGGTTCCGAACGGATGGGGCTAAACACTCTCCTCTTACGCTTCCGAGAAGAGACGCCCGTCGCAGAGGTCCCCGTAGCGGCGCGACCAACCGACGAGGGCAGAATTACAGATTCAAAGATCCTGGAGTGGGCCTCGCTCGGCGTGAATCTGGGCGCTCTCAGCAGAGGACTTCTCTTGTGCATATCAAACCTTGTTCCAGAGTGAAGAGAAAATAGACGGGCCGGGGCTGTGGCACCTGGCGTCGAGAAGCCGGGCGTAAAGCCAACGTCCTCCGGTGTCAGCGGTGGGGGCCTGAAGTTGTCGAATATCGGTTTGCGAATCAGACCCTCTTTGGCATATTTTGCTGATGAGAAGTACTGTGGTTCTGACCTGGAATGCTTCAGGGAGGTCCACCTGAACGTCGGCTCTCGCAGAATAGACTTCCGTTTCTCTTGCATCGGTGCCGCGGAAGCAGGAAGAAAGGGCGAGGCTAACGGTATGGTAGGAGGCATAAGCCAAGGGGTATGGTCCGAGATGCTGGAGGCAGGCTGCAGCGGTGGCGGGGGAGTGAGCAAAGGGGGAGGGGGAGAGGAGGAGGACTGCTGCTGCGGCACGCTTGGTAAGGCTGACAGCTTTTTAGCAGTCCTTTGGCCAAAACTTCTTTCTGTTATCGAAAATCTTCTGTTTCTCCTGTCGCTGTTATCATTTTCAGGGGACTGAGAAACCGGCAGCGGCGCATGAACTTCTGGAGTATTGCTTCGCTCCTCAGAAAGCGTCTGCATCTCCTCGGAAGCCTGGGAGTCCGTAGACGTATCCACGCTGGGGCTGCTGGACCGCGAGGAGTCCGAAGACATCTGAGACGAATGCTGAGAAGCGGCGCTGGACTTTTCACTGGAGCCACAGGACGTAGCGCTGAACCTGCTGTTTGGTGTGGATTCTAGTCTGGATATTTTGATCGGAGGATCGTAGTCTTCATCCTCAATGAACCGTTTGGGCGTTTTAATAATCCGCGAAGAGATAGCGCTCACAACCGGCATGATGAACTGTCGGATATTTTTGAGCTGGGTTCTCCCCTTCCTGCCCTGCAGTTTGGCTGCTTCTTTCTCAATCTTTTTTTGCGCCCCCTTTTTAGCCCTCTGCAAGAGTTGCTTGGCGATGGCAGCATCTGTCCTTTTGGTGGAAGGTATAATCCTAACGGGCTTAATCCTGCGCGGACTCTGTCTGACAGCAGTCTTTTCTTCTTTCGTAAGCGGTGGCGTGCCATCCTTTTCTTTGCGAATCCTTTGGGGTTTCTCCAGCTGCGAGTTTATGACTAAGGTCGAGGAAGTCTTTAAACGTTCAGAGGACGGCGGCCTACCTCTCCTGCGCACAATCTGAACGCTCTTCCTCCCAATCTGAAGTTTCGCCCCAGGCTTGAATTTAGATTTCAGTGGCGAGAGCTTACTAGTTCGTAATTTCTTGATCTTAGTTGCTTGCTGAAATGTAGTGGATGGTGACCTTTTGATTTTTTTCAGGCTATCTTTTTCTTCTTTACTGCCCTTCTGCACGTCCGATGGGTCCTTTCCTTGTGACAATTTGAACTTCACGCTCGTAAGCGTTGGAGGTCTTCCTCGTCTTTTTTCCCCGCTCTTCAACTCCTTCTTCTTTACTTTCTCCATGGATGTGGTTTCAGACTTGCTCGAAGGGGAACACACCGATGAAGAGTCTGACAGCACAGCTGAACTTCGGTCAGAACTGCTCCGGGGCCTCCCACGAGGCTTCCGTGGACTAGACTTAACTGAGAGGGAAGCAGAGAATGCAGAGCACACGTTACACTTCGCCCAGCGTCGGATCAGCGTTACCCAGGTCACGCAAGCGTTTGCTCAGTACCAGTCACACTGCCCATACAAGCTGCCAAGACATTTCAGTTAATCAACGAATAAAAATAGCGTTTCATCAATACACAGAAAGAGTACCTTCCCAACAAACCTCTCCTCCCTATAAAATACGGCACAAAGCCACTATCAACTGATTGTTGAGAGGGCACAAAAAGTCTTAAGGGCACGTGCCACCTTTCAAACAATTAAAAGACTTTTTTTGCTAAAGCAGACCACGGCTAGTTGAAAGGAAAAAAAAAAAAATCCTTCTCTAGTGCCACCCACCTGCAGCGCTAAGGGGTAGGTCAGTGAGGCAAGAACAATGTACGGGGAGAGGCTGATACAAGGTAATTTACTAAAACCCCACTCTCAGCTCCAAAACCCAGTTAGCACTCGGCGTTGCCCTTGCACCCATCAAGCAGATGTGCAAGACTCGATTACTCACCTCTACCAATGCATTTCAACGCGTGCCCACCAAACCCGGCTATTCCAGTTCCGGGCCTTCACACAGCTCTGACAATGTACTTCATTCTTCATTTGACACACCCTATTAGCAAGGCTCTCCACAGCAGAATTTGCTGGCAAGGCCAAGCTCAGCAGATCATTGCGGTGCATGAGCAGAGTGCTGTGGTGAGAGCATTTATTGACAAGAATCTAAATCAAAGCTGAACTCATTCACTGGCAGTCCCATCATGACTCGATCCTACATCTTGAAAGCTGAAAATGCAACAACTCGGCTACAGCTTATCCTCAAGTGTCTGTATTTGTTTTGTTTCCAAAAAAGCAAAGGCTCCAGTTACAGGTGATTGTGAGTTTGCCAAAAGATACGGAAACATTCAAACCTTTTAGATCCTTCCTGTTAAAGTAACTGCCTCTCCAAAACACTAATGTGAGGCTTTGACTGGTTTCATCAGCGTAACTCTTTCACTCAAAGCCTCCCTGTTCCGTAACAGCTCAGATGTAGAGAGCCCAAAACTAACCGAGTCGAACCCAAAGACCGGGGTTGCTTTTATGGTTGACAAGATTTGATGGAACAAACAGGAGAGGCACGGCAAAACCATCACAAATGAGAACGCAAAGTCAACATCCAATCCTGCGACTTGAACATACCTGTGGGGGACCTGGTGGGACTTCGTACTTTGACTTCTTCATCTGAACCAAAACCTAAAAACTGTTCATCCTGCAATGAGAGAGCGGATGGAAATTTGAAGACGTGGATATTAACATTACAACGAACTGCAGTACGATCAAAGCATGAAAGGACTCTAGAAGATTTTTCCCTCCCCAGGTACCATCGTGGCATTTGTTCTCCTAGCCAACAATTGCTGGAGAGGCAATACAACTTAATATTTACATGTAAAGCAGCTATAGTTCATAGCTGTGGAATGATCAAAAAGAATTATGGGGAAACAAGGGACAAGCGTACATGGAAACAAACCCTTAAAGCAGAAAAGCTGCTGCTCATATCAAACCACAAAGTCTACTCTTATACGCTATTATTCAAACTACCCTAAAGACGTACTCCAGCAAAAGAAGCGTTTCCGTTTATTATTCCAGCGCAAATGTAGACTAACTTCCTCCAAACTCATTTAAAAGCATCTCTGGATGAGCAGAAGCATCCGAGATCTATAATTCTGCCTGAGCATTGTGGAGCTCCAGCAAGACCTCAGGGCTTGCTCCAGTCCCTTTCTGACGACCTCCGTGCGGGAGGGCTTGCCGCCTGCTACCACAAGACCTGACAGGGATGCTTATGGTCTCTGGGAGGAGAACGCAGGACTTGGGGGCCTCCTTGGACCCTACAGAGACAGGCACGCCTTCAGATGAATCCCCATCAGCTCCACCACACGACCACCTTCAAGCCTGGCTAAGGAACAAGTTGAAGTAGCCTAAAGCTGCCGACGGGGAGGCAGGGTCATCCCTAAGATGCAGGCATCGTTCACACACCCCAAGAGCCACAGCCTGTCATACAGCTAAATATCTGGAAACGCTGCAAACCAGCAAGGTGGCGGAACAAGCCTTCTCTTGGAGGTACCAAAGGCCTCTCATACAGCTCCCGGTGAAGTCATCGCTAAAAAAGCATTTATTTGGGGGACCACAACCTTCACTAATTATTACATTTCAAAGAATAATGAAACTAGTAGCCACGTAGGTAGTGTTATGGAACATCAGGGACAATTTCCTTAAAAATTGGCCCTTGGCTACACTAGAGGTAGTTTTTGTTGTTGGGTTGGGGTTTTTTTAATGCACTTCAGACTTTGTCTTTAGGAGAGATGAAAACCTGACTTCCATTGTAACGCTCTTCCCCCTGACAGCGGCACAACGCTGAAGGCACTCTGTTCACACCAGGACAGGTTTTTCAGGGATCATTCAAAAATGTCAATCCTAGGCGTCTGCTGCCAGAATTTGTGACATGTTTTTGGTTTTGCATTGTTCCAGCTTTCCTAGTCTGATTTCACCTCAAGTATTTACATTTGCCAGTCTCAAGTTTCCCCTGAACTTTGAAAACGGAGAAGTCACTTGTTGCTTGCTTCCTTAAAGGGCTGTGCAGCGTGGCCGCAGGCTAGAAAGTAACTACGCTGCTTCAGTAACAACGTGAGCCTGGAAAGAGCTTTGAGGAGAGCAAGTACCACCAGAACTGCATCCTGAAAGTAAAAAAGTGCAACACTCTGAATAGGAGAAGGTAAGCTGTGCAAAGAAATAACACCGTTCCCCGATGTAGCTTAGGCCTGATAAAAGACTTTGCCAAAAGCGTGTCTTTTTCCTGGCCTTGTGCTTTGTCCGTTGAATTCCTAATTCCTAATTCTGCTTACAGGACAGACCACGAAGAAAAGTCTCAGCTGCTGAAACCGCAGTTTGGTTTTAAAGCAATTAAACCGTGCGCGCTGAGAGCCAGACCTGCATCTACAGGAAAGTCGTGACGCGCTAAAAAGCAGCAAGGCTTGAGACAAACACTTTGCAAAATTTTCTGCTTGGTTTCTGTTTGATGAGCCACAGTATCACACAATTCAAACAGAGTAAATACTGTGAAGGGAAAGCCATTCGAGTTCTCAACGCGAGTAACGCTCCAGTGAGTCAAACAAAACGCAGACGCTCAGGCTGCGGTTCACAATCGCTGCGAGCAAACATCACAGCACGTTGCGGGAGAAGGGGACAGTCCTGCCCTTCCTCGCATCCCTGCTGTCTACCTGCTCTTTGCAGCCGCAGCAGCGATGCCAAGGAAACTGGGAAAAGCAATGTAAAAGAAATAAGGTGATGCCAAAACGCATTGTTTCTACCCGAGGGACCTTGCATCGCGCAGAACACCCCCCCCACCCCCCACCCCTGAGACCTTTCCCCAAAAGGGAAAAGCTGCCACTTCTCCACTTTAACGCTGGAGATATGAAACTGGAGCGAGAACGGCAGCAGAAGCGCCCGGCGCCCCGCTCGCCCGCGCGCAGCACTGCGGACCAACGGCCCGTCACGCCTGCCTGCCGCTCCCCGAGCACGTGGGCTTGCTGCAAGATGTAAACACTGCTGCGCAGGCACTGCCTTCGCAGGGATGCGCGCCCGGGGAGCAGGGTCCCCAGCGCCGGCCAAAGGAGGGGCTCTTACGAGAGATAGATTTGGGCTGAAACAGTCTAAACACTGAGAATGCAAGTAGCAAAATAACCAGGTGCCTACCAACAGCCAGGTTCAGCAATGCAAAGGGAAGAGCCGCTCGCCCCACACGATTTCTTCCTCGTGAGCCTACCAAAAACTGAGGTCTGCAGCTCTTTCAAGCACACAAATCGTGTGCATACAGCATAAGCTGGGTGCAGAGGAAGGCCGAGTAACACTGACTTATGGGTGTAGGAACACATCTCCCCCAGGGAAACAGAACTTACTGCTGCAAGCAGACGGCTCTTAAGGCATGTATACAGCCCCTTCGAGGGGCTACCTACAGGCTGCTTGGTGAAAAAAAAGACAGCAGGGATTTCTTTAATTGAAAGAATTAATTTCCAAGTCTCCCAGCTCTAACCGAACAGCTCCCCGGCGCTCCGTTCGTTCGCTCGCTGCGCGGAAGCGGCTCTGAGCGAGGGGCGGCTCGCCAGCCGTACTTCCAGCACCGCGACGCTGCGGCCAGAGAAGCACGCCCCACAGCCGCAGAGCCCTCGCTACGGCCATGCACTCAGCTCCAAGGACTGGTCACATTTCCAACAGACCACTTAAACACTAAATAAACAAACAAATCATTTTCAGGAAGAGTAACGGACGCAAAGGCTTATTTACAAGATTGGCTCGGAGACCACCCCTGCTCAGAGAGGCAAGTAAATTCAGTGTAATCTAAAATAACTCCTCATGCTAAAAATCAGTTACCAGCGCTTGACTTACATGCACGTGAAATACTCGCTGTGGCCAACTACTGCAAACCTCTGGTGACAAAGGAAGAGACGCATCTGACATTAAATGCAGCCGCACGCAGCTGGAAATAAAACCGGCCTCATACACAACAACAAAGTTGCAGGGGAGCTGCCCGTGTGCAGTCAGACCTTGGCAAGAGGAAAACAAGCGTGCGCATAAAGCTACAACTTGACAGTTTGGTGTTCAAAGGCAGCAGTGTCACAGGACAGAAGTTTGCTGCTAACCGCTCTTCTGCCAGGAACAA
Source organism: Phalacrocorax carbo (assembly GCF_963921805.1). NCBI lineage: Eukaryota > Metazoa > Chordata > Aves > Suliformes > Phalacrocoracidae > Phalacrocorax > Phalacrocorax carbo. Next base: position 8,632,645 of record NC_087533.1, on the reverse strand, counting down.
AACGCTGGGCCTGGAGGTGCACAAGAACTGCCGGCGCGGCTTTCTTCGGCTCCGGCCACCCCTCCGCCTTTTTGTGCTCTTTCTGGAAAGAAAGAGGTATGCGACATCTCCTTCCCCTCCGAAGTTTGCGCAGATCTGCTTCCCCGCTGCCTGGCCCCGACGAGGATTTCCGTACAAGTACGCGGTGAAGACGGTTGGAGAGATGAGGACACAACGCGCGATTCCTGTGGGAGGATCCCCCACTCCTGCTCTCCCGGAATGCCTCTCCCCACCCCAGCTGTCACCAAACAACCTTGACAGATACACCTTCTCTCAAACATTTTGTGGGCTGGGACCACGAAGCGAACAACAGAACACAACTTGCATCTGCCTCCAAGGTCACGCAGCTGCTACGAATGTTCTCTTCGTACAGAGTCCTAAAATCCGTATCATTTTGCCTGCAGCTACTGAATCTGTACTTCCCATGTTCTTCACAATTGCCTATCATAATCTGCAATTGGAACCTGCATTATTTTTAAACTGAATGCCACTTCCTTGCTTTTCTGGTGGGATACATTAATTTTGGCCTGGTATCCTGAGAATGATCATTTTTTCTCACTTCCTACCAAGCAGCCACCAGAACTGCCTATGGTAAAAAGGTGCTCTCCACAAAACGATCACTTTGGCTTCATTTACAGCGCACGTAGCGTGACCAACAGGTCATTCACGTTTATTTGGTGACCTCGCAACGGTCATTCTCACCGTCAGAGAAGGCAGCCTTGCAACTCATCAGAGAAGATGGAGAAGGCCACCACAGGCCAGCACGCTTCTGCCAGGCTAAACCATCCAGTCGGCCATCATATGTCAGAACGCAGTTCCGAGGCAAATTAAGCAGGAACAGCCTCCCTCCAGTTTTTCAGAAGTGACTATAAAGCACGACAGATGGAGAGTGATTAAAAACCATAATGGTTTTGAATGTGGCCTCATTTACCTGAGGAAGAATAATGCAATGCAAAAAAGGTCACTTGGGATTTTAAAGAAAAGGACAAGGCAAGGCTTGCCTCATGCGCAAGTCACGAAGCCTAACCGAGCAAGCAAGGGGCGATCTCTCGATGGGCAGCAGAGCCTCCACCTACATCTCCCACTCAAACACTGAGGTTTAAACCAGCTGAGGTAGCGCAGAGCTGCGAGCCGATGAAGAGAGGCTTTTCCTGAAGTATCCCAGCCACTATAAGGACAGAAAAGTTGCAAGCGAATCTCTATTTCACCATTCTTAAGCAAAATTACTTTTGAAAATATTTCCAACTAAAGATCTCAGAGGACACTCCACCTTCAAATGAGAAACTGTCCTGAAGGTCCTGGCTGACGCTGCCATCTCTGCCTGAGGCATAGTAGCATAACCTGTACCACTACGGATCCATAAAGTTGCACGGACTGTCAACAAAGCTGTCAGAGGCACTAAACCAGCAACGCAGCTGTTCCAATCAGCTCTCGAAAAGGTTTATTTAATTTTACAACAAGGTAATCAGAACAACGCTTTACTCCTCTTCCTGTTCACCATCTTGGGTTTGGCCCCAGTTAAACTGCACCTCATCTTCTTGGAAAGAGGTATGCTATTTTGAGAAGCTCATTCGAAAGCCTGCTTAGTAACTACGGCACAATATCTAAGAGACTCCTCTTCTTCCCGCAGAGTAAACATCCTCAGAGGCTGGCAATAAGTAGCCCCGAGACAAACACCGGGCGCGCTCTGCGCTCATGTGGAGTCATCTGGGAGTTCAGGGAGACGCTTCCCAAGCGATTACTGGTGATGCAACGCCGCTAACAAGCGGCAGACTGCTCCGAGTTACTGTTACGTACCGAGCCGGCTGAGGGCTCCGCTCGGCCCGTCGTTCTTTAACTGGACAAAAACTGAATGGGAGCGACGCACAGAGTCTGCTGGGACTTCGCCTCGCAACAGCACCGATCTACGCTACACGTCCCGAGAGCACAGAGTTGCTCTTGGATGGGTCACCTCGACACAACAACCCCCAGACTGGAACACCAGGAGCATACACCCCGCGACTGCCTTGCAGCTGCACCCTCCGCAATCAACCACAACAATACAACCGTGATTGGGACCGCAGCGTCGGGGTCCCTCGGACAACACCTAATTTCAGATTTGTGGGGCTCAAGCGCAGCCAGCACCTGTTCTGACAGCATGACTGAGCACACAGGTCGGTGCTGCCAGCTTGCTAGAAGGAAAATGAGAATATCCAGTGCTAGGAGGTAGCAGTACAGCCAGGCTCTCGCTACCCAGCCAAACCGCGAGCAGCAGAGCAGACTAACTTCCAGCAGCAGCCCACTAACGAAACACAATTGGTCCCCGCTTTCCACAGAGTCCCGGTTCCATCCTGGACGAGGAATCGGGATTTACAATTTCCAGTCTGAACAAAGACGAATGCTTTTTAGAGCACAGTCTCATTCTGGTGGCAACAAGCTTTCAATGCCACCTCCAAGGAAGACGGTCAGCCAAACTATTACCTAGAAAGATTTAGTTTGCAGCCAGTGAGGGAAAAGCAAGACCAAAGCCTCCCGGACCACATCTAAGAGACCACTGGCAACACACGGCTGCTGGCAAGTGAAGGCTCTCTCTCCTCGTTCCATAATAGATGTTTAGAAAGCAATGTTTCAGCTGGACTCGGACAACCAAGGAAAGGAAATTCTGGAGCTTGTTGTTAAATAAAAGTAGACGTAACTAACCAAACTGCCCAACGCACCAAAGCGGCGGACTGCAAAACTTCAGTGACTTCGGCACACAGACAGCTATGCTCTGAAGTTGCTGTATTGATGCATTTGAAAAAAAAATAAATCTAGAGCAGTGGCAAGCACATCTTTCATAGAATCATAGAATCTTTTGCTCCTAAAGAAACACACGCCACCTGGTAAAGCACAAAAGTGCTGTTAAAATTGAACTATGCTTTGTAGCTCGGCTCAGGGGTAACAGCTCACCCCTCTGGGGGAACTTTGTGGTATCCCTTTACCTTGTGAACTCACTCGCTGCTGGTGCACAAGACTGAACTGAGGGGACTGACCACAACAAACTGCAACACTTTCAGTAAAAAACCCCCTAAGATCATCAAAACCCCAGGGGCTTACGCTGCACAAGCACCTAGCTAAAAGGACTGAATTGCCAGAGAAGCATCATGTTGGAGTAGTTAGCCAGAACCCACGTTCTTTGCCAAGGTCATCCCCAGTGGCCGCCGCTGCTGGAGAGAGACGTGGCATCTCGTGTCATCAGTGACTCCCTTTGTCTCCTCTTGGGTCAGTTGGGGGCAGCTGTCCCGGCCGCGTCCCCTCCCAGCTCCTCATGCACCCCGGGCCTGCTCGCTGGTGGGGCGGTGAGAAAGGCAGAAAAAGGCCTTGATGCCACACAAGCCCAGCTCAGCAGTAACTAAAACATCCCTGTGTTATCAGCACTGTTGCCAGCACAAATCCAAAATGTAGCCCTGTATCAGCTGCTAGGAAGAAAACTAGCTCTATCCCAGCCAAAACGAGCACAAGCGACAAACCTTTGCTGCTTTGCAACCTGAACGAACAAAACAAAGTCCCGAGACAAACACAACCGAAGCCTGAACCGAACACTGGAAAACCTGCAGCGAGCGTGTTCCCTCGCGCACGTGGACAGGAGAAAGGCACCCGTGCACACTGCTGCCCACCGGCCAGTGGAAGCCATCGGCACGGTTTCACAAGCACTCAGCAGGGACGCGCTCCGAAGCCAGTTAAAAGAGGCTGAGAAGCGAACGACCGATGCAGAGAGTTACCCAGTCTCTTCCCTCATTTCCTCCAAACACAGTACAGTGAGATCTGTAGTTCAGCGTTGATGACAATACGGAAGCCCGCAGTGAAAGATGCTGCTGCAAGGGTCTGTCCCGTGAGTTTCCCAGCTGAAGGAAGTGCCCCTGGACCAAACGGGTCAGCACGCATCGCTGCTGCTTCTATAACTGTCTTACCTACCCATCACTGCTGTCGGTGAGGTGAGCAACGTCACCTTCCATCAAAACCAGCTTCTCCTGGGGAACCCCAAATTCTTTGCACCAGAAAGCGTCACAAAACCACCCCTCTGAGGGTTTCGAGTACTGCGTAACGCTGACCGAATTGTGGAAACAGGGAACTCACCAGCACGGTTAAAACGTGTACTTGGACTTTCACACTTCTGACAACGGAGAGTTCGAGTCTTCGGAAAGGAGAAAAAGTGCGAAGGAGCCCGCCGTCTGTCGGGCCGCGACCTGCACTGGCTTCACGGTGCACCTCTTGTTTTACATCAACACCTGCGAGCGGTTCTCTCCTCATGCATGTGCAGCAATTGCGTTACCTGTAACAGGCAGGGCTCTACACCTCTGCTTCATGGATTAAAGCACCCAGGCAGTTTTACCGCGACCATTCAACGTAATGCCAGGAGAGGAAATTTTGAGGCAGACGGAATTTTAATGCCCGTGGAGAACTGAAATTATCAGTACTCCCAGCCCAGGCGTGACCGTGGCGGCATCGTGGATGCCACTCCTTCCTCCCAGCACATGGATCTAGTACCATTTCCGAACAAGCCAGCCGTCGGTGAACATCTAAGACTCTAGCATTTACCTCGTAAAAAATGATGATCCATGTATAATTACAGCAGTGCTACTAGAGACACCGTCATCGCCACTACACTCCATTCCAAGCCTCAAGTTTCTGCAGCTTTCAAGCTCATGCAGATTTATGGAGTAAACTGTCAACACGCATCCAACAGGCTCTCAACTTTTACGTCCCAAAGCTTCAATTAAACTTCAGAGACGGGGAGAGAGCTCTGAAGTGGCAGCCGTAGCAGGTACTTAGCAGCTATACGCGAGCTTGTCTTATGCCAAATATCGACATAACAAATCAAGAAAACACAGCCAAGTTCCCCTCGTTACTAAAGTGTCATTCGCATCGAGCAGAAATCCAGCAAGGGTGCCACCGTTCATCAGCCAGTTATAGCTTTACTGTGCAAAAAGTCCCCCCCCAACCCTTGCGGTGCCAAAAGCAAGTATCATAACGTTGCTCCCTTAAAGCGAGTCAGTTTCAAGATAACTCAGCGAAACACCGCTCTGCAGCAGAAGTCAAGGATTTGTACAAAGTCACCAGAAACCCGGGGAGCCCGCAACACCTCCCAGAATTCAGGCACCTTTCAGATGACAGATAGAAGCTGCTATGTTCCGCCAAACGAGCGAGGAGACAAGGGCACAATACTTGCTCCGGACTTTTTTGTTGCATCAAATTTTTACAGCAGTGCACAATTTCAACAGGTATTTGCACAAGTGAATGCTGGAAAGCAGCATGCCACCAAGAGGTCAAAAAAAATAAGCACGCAGAGCAGAAGTCGTAGAGAACGAGATAACACAGTTTCCTTGCCGGATCACCACCGGCTCCCGAAGCCAAAGCGACACCTCAGAGGCTACTCGTGATGCAGAACACCAACTCGGCTTGGCCCCGGCTGGCACCCTCAACCTTGCAGAAGGGGAATGGTGCAGGCATCAGGCAGTTATGCAAAGGACACGGCAAGCCCTAGTAAGCAGGGGTCTTCTGGAAGCCCCCTGTGGAAGAACATCTCCACCCAAAGCAGGGTACCGTGTGGGCACCAGAACGCCACCGCTTCTGCACCACCACGCGGCCGCCCTCTCCTCTAAAGAGACCCATTTCCAAGATCTGCTAGAGCTCTTTTCACATCCTCCACTCCCACCCCACAGCAAACTCATACCGCAGGAGAGAAGAACTTCTCCCAGCACTTCTGGCGACTGGCAGCGGCAGCGTGTCTTTGCTGTAATGCACGCAGAGTAAGTCACAGGCCAGAAGAAAGAGGTCCTTCGATGCAAAAACACTCTGCTTCTTGAGCATCACCAAAGGAAAGAACGCAACTTGGTGAGCCAACTACATCGGAATACTTGAGAGCATCCGCTCCCCGAGTACACCAGCACATGTTGCCAATTCAGAGCGAGGAAAAGCACCCTGGGTCTACCCCCTCCCTGCTCCCGGGTGCTCAGGTGAATCTCAACCTGCGGGCACCAAGCCACAAGGAACTTTCATCGTTACTTTCCACTGTAGGTAAAGTTATTAGACAGAAGATTTTAGTAGCTAAATAGAAAAGTGACATCAGAACTAAAATTCTAAAGATCCAAGAGACATGTCTTCATCAGCCGCTTCATCAGCACCAAAAACACGTTCAAGATATTTTTATTTTAAAGCAAAGATGCCCAAAGGCCAAACTCACAGAGACCTTTCAGAGATGTTTTTCTGAGATGCAAAAATATACTTTAAGACAAGTGGAATTAAAAAAAATAGTCCAATATCATCTCAGAAAAAAAGAAACAAGAAAAGAAACAAAGCAACTCACCTCCCCCCACATAAAAACCTCCCGAGTTGTCAACTCTGTGGTCAGGTTGGTTAGCCAGATTTCAGTCATTTCTGCCACTGACCTAGCGCTCATGAGGTATTAACTTCTTTCAAGTAGACCCAGTAAATTCCATTGAACCTGGTCCATTGCAAGCAGGAAAACGCGCAAGTATCCTAAACCACAGCCTTTGCGACAGCGGCGTTAGATAAAAGGGATGCTGGCGGGCCGTCTGAGCTAAGACGCAAAGCGCTGTGCTGGTGAGGGTACTCGATCACCGCTCTGCACGTGCAAACGCGACCCCCGTCCTCCCCGCGCCCTGGCCCGCTGGGGCTGCAGCTCTGCAGCCCAGGATTACTCCAGCTCAGCTGCGAGCGACTAGCTCCGCTTCACGGCACCCAGCAGAAAACACCAACACCCAGCCGGAAAGAGACAAGAAAACCGTATTTTTATGCGTGTTTTAACCAACTCTGATATCGCCAGCGACGGAAAAGCCAAGCGACTGCCCTTTAAAGGGGCAAAATATAGACAAAGATAGGCTCACCCGCTCCCCAGCTGACAATCTGCCTGCAGAGGAGGATACGGAACTGGCCTTTCAAAAAAAAAAAAAAATAAATAAAGCATTTCTGCTACAAAGGACCTGGGGAATTTTCCTACCGGCGCAAGGACGCAGCTAACAAGTGATGCAAAACAAGAATCGGGGGAAAGGAACGCCGCAGCTCGTAGTAAGTAACACACCCCCATCATGTCTTCCCTGTTCTGTCAATAGGTGGGTTGTTGTCAGACTCCTGCTCTGGCTGCCTTCAGAAGGCTTTAAAGACAAAAAATGATGGCAGGAAGAAGAGCAACTCAAAAAAAAAAAAAAAAAAAACCCAAAACCCAAAAAAGGGGCAGCCAGGTGCCAGCGAACCGCACTCGCGCCAGGCCGGGCCCCGCCGCCCCCGGGGCCGGGCCGGGCGTCCCGGGGCGGGCGGGGGGCACCGATACCCCAGCCCCAGCCCCCCCGAGCCCCCGCTGCCGGCGAAGGGCGCCTCACCCCGCAGAGCATCCTCCGCAACGGGGAGGAACGCCAGCCCGCCGACCCGCTTCGCCCCCCGCCGTCCCCGCCGCGGGGAGAGGAGCCGCCCCCCCGCCCTGATCCTACCTCCCGGTGGCGGGGAGCGCGCCCCGCGGGGGGCGCGGGAGAGGCGGCGGCGGCGGGAGAAGGATAATGGAGGCGGCGGCGGGGAAGACACACCGGCGGCGAGCTGCGTGCGCGGGGAGGGACGGCGCGGAGGCGGGGGGCGGCCGGTGCGCCCCCCCTCCCTTCCCCGGGCAGGCGGCGGCGGCGGGGCGCGCCCTTTGTGCGGGGAGCGGCGGCGCGGGAGGTGTGTCCGGGCCGGGGCCGTGCGGGCAGGGGGGTGTGCCGCCCGCCGGGGCGGAGCGGGGATGCTGCGGGGCCGGGACCCGCGGGCCGCGGCGCGCCGCGCCCTCCCTCCCTCCACCGCCCGTCTCCCCCCCCCCCCCCCGCCCCGCCGCCCCTCCTCACCTCTCCGCTGCCCGCCTCAGCGCCGCAGGCCGCGCGGAACCGCCGCAGGTTGATGCCGATGGCGGCCGAGACCTGGAGCGCCGCGTCGAAGCCGGGTCCCACCCCGGCCGCGGGGCCCCCGGAGCCGCCGGAGCCCGGCGCTGCCCCGCCTCCCCCGCTTCCCGCCGCCCCGCCGGAGCACGGGCCGCCGCGCTCCCCCTCGCCCGCCGCCGGCGGCGTCGCCGCTGCCGGTTCGGCGGCTCGCAGGCTCCGCACGGCCGGCACCCGCAGCCGGGACCCCCCCAGCCCCCGGCGGCCCCAGCCGCCGCTGCCGGGCCGGGCAGGGAAGCGCCACCGACCGCTGTGCGCCATCTTTACTGTGAGGCGACGAGCCAGAGAGCGGGGCCGGGCCGCGCCCCGCGCCCTGGATATCTCTTCGACGGCACGCAGAGCTCCTGCATAACAGAGGGCGCTATGCAGGTTGCGGGGCCCCGCCATCCCGCCGCCCGGGCCCCTGGGTAACCCGTGCGCCACGGGTGCTGGCCCGGCATAACGCTGGGCGATATACAGGGCCCCGGGTTCGCGCCCCAGCACGGCCCGCCGCCCTGGATAGCCCAGCCTTCCGCCGCCGCCGTCCACGATAACTCGGCGGGCCATGCAGGCGCGGGGCACCTGGCGAGCGGGCCCCGGACCCTGGCTGCCGTAGAACGGAGCCGCAGGCAGCCCGCATAACAGCGGCGGCAATGCCGAGAGAGAGCGCGGTTCGCCGGCGCCCGGGACCGCGCATAGGGCATGGGCCGCCCCGCCAGCCCCCTCCATAGCGCCAGGCCGTATGCGGAGCGCGGGGCGCCGCTCGGCGCGGCCCCGGGCCCGGCATGGGGCTAGAAGCGCGGGCGGGCGCCCCGCATACCGGCGGCGCGCAGCCAGGGCGCGGGGCCGGCGGCGAGGCGGGAGGGCGGCGGGGCGGGCCCGGCCCGCGGTCCCCCGCCGCCCCTGACAGGGCGCCCACCCCGGGGACCCCGCGGGCTGCACCCACCCTTCCCCCGGGCCGGGGCGGAGCGAGGGCCGGGGCGCCGGGCCCGCCCGGGGAGCGAGGGAGCCGCTCTCTGAGGGCGGGGGACACCGGGGACGGCCGCCCCGGGAGGTGCGAAGGGGCGGCGGCGGCCTGGTGCCGTGAGCTGGCGTCGTCAGCCCTTCCCGCCGCCTCCCCGGCCGCTCCTACCTGCTCCCCCTCGCCCCGCTCGCCCGGTGGGGCCGGCTCGGCGTCCCGCCGGGTGCCACCGCCCGGAGGAAGGTGATGATGGCGATGGCACCGGGCCAGCGGCTCCCTCCGGTCCCCGGCGCCGTGCCGCAGGCTCGCCTCCATCTTGTACGGCACAGCGAGAACGGGGTTAACATCCAACAAGTGCCCACCGGGCTCCCTGAGACAACGCTGCAAGCGCACGAGGAGCGGTTATAAAACCCTTCCATTTGGGGAGCGTGAAACACCCCTTTCCTTTCAACCTCATCAGCTGGAGGGAGAGTGACCGAGGAGGAGGGAAAGGCTTGTTTGCCCTTTACGGAAGCGACCAAACACTCTCTGTGATGTTAAAGACAACAGAAAGGCTTCTGGAGCCCGCGGGGTTCACCGATGCCGCTCCTGCTTATTTCACGCTCAACCCGCGGCTGGGGTTCTGCGTTCCGAGCAGGGCTGGGGTGGCTTCTCGGAACGACGCCCAGGGAGGAAAATTACAATTAGGTGGTTTCTGTCTCTCTAGGGAGCGTGAAAGGGACTGGAGCGCTTCCAGGCTCTCCCATGCGTGGCCAGTCTTGCTCAATCCAGCCCTCCCACTGAAGTGAGCTTGACAGCCCCCACAACCCAGCGCTGGCGTTGAGGTGCACGAGGCAGGCTTTCTCTCAGGGAGGTTCTGCTTTTCAGAAACCTTCTGCAACTCAAGGTGATGTTTTGAATCTCAAGTGTGACTGCTGTCTGCCTCTCCTTAAGTAGCACGTGCCACAGCCCCCCACTGAGGGGCACGACCTGTTCCCCTCATGGGTATTTATCTGCTGGGCACCGGGTTTGTGAGGACGGGAGCAAAGAGCTCCCGGGAGGGGCTGCTTTTGGGGGTATCGTCATTCTTACCTCACCCCCACCACTCAGCCAGGGCGACGTGTGACAACCCTGGTTAGATTTGCCTGTGCTCTTGGCGAGAAAGCGTCACATCCTTGGAGGGGGAGTAAGAATTTGCAAAGCCCTCAGTGGCAAAGGAAGCAACAGGAGCACCCAGCAAGTTCCAGATATAAAAGGGGTTTTCTGGGAACGCTGCTGTTTGGCCGTGCCAGGCAGAAACCGCGAGCTCCTGGGCAGAAAGGAATGGAGAAGAGCAAGTCTGGGCGGGGGGCTGGAAGCCCCGATCCTGTCACAGACTCACCTGGGGAAGCTGGCAAGTTTTTAGCCTGGGTTTCCCCACCTATCGCGTGGACGTGACCAGTGCCTGGTCCCAGGCTGTGGCCCAGAGCTATGGGGTTGGGGACCCTTCTCTTCAACAAAGGAAGAAAGGCTTTCCCTCAATGCCCACGGTGACCTTCCGGTCACCGCATACGACATGCGTGAGCTCACCTGTGCTACCCGTTGGGGGTCCCAGGGGCCGCTTGCTGGGATACAGCGTTGAGGAGGTCAGCTCTGCTGCAGGGAGAAGAGAAACCGCCGTGCTACTGGCATAAGTGCCTCGGGGTCACTCGGGGCAGCCAAGCTGGGGGGCTGTGGCTTCACCGGGGAGCCGAACGCAAGGCCCAGGGGAGAAAAGGAGCCGCTGGTACAGTGACAGCATCAGCAAGAAGCGATGCTGACTGCGAACCACCTTCTGAGACAGCACGGACAATAAAGAGTTAGGTCCCACCCCGACAGGACTGCCGGCTTCAGAGAGCTCCTTCCTCAGATTATTTTCTAAAAGCGTGTTAGAGTGCCGGCTATCTCGCCAGGATTTTGCAAACGCTTCTACAAAAGCTGGTTGAAAGTGAGCAAGCTTGTGAATTTGTGGACAGCTTACACCTCCAGCCGGCGGTGAGCTCAGAGGACACAGGCAGTAAAGCTCCACTTATCTTCAAAGCCTTCCACTCAACCAGTCTCGCCCCAACCAGCGGAACTGTGCAGAGTAGCGCCACACACCCTACCCTATAAGCCGCGGCAGGTATCTTGACAGCGCGAATAAAATACTGGCTTTTCTTCTTGGCTCCCCCATTCAGAAACCAGTGAAAGCGTTTGCCCTCGCAGTTTGCGACTGGGGCTCTCACAACTCCCCTAACGCTGCAGCTGCGGCACAGCGGTTGTTCGAAGACTGAGCACAGGCACGACAACAAGTAGCGGCATCACCGAGCCAGCTGTAGCGCTGTCTCAGGGACCGGCTGTCAGGCAGCCACCCCTCCGAGCAGCCCCTCTCCGCTGCCGCTGGCGCGACTGGCCGGGGACAGGCTCGCGCCTCAACCACCACAAAAGATCACGACAGCCCGAGGCCGGTTCCTGGCTTTATTGTCACAGAGCACGTTACAGACTCGGGACCGCGGCACTACTGAGGGTGAACCCTCAGACGTTGTACCCGATCAGGCCGCCCTTGCCTATGATCTCCCCGATGTAAAACCACATCAGCACCTCCGTGGCCACCAGACCGTTCCTCAGCGCTTCCTGAAAGAAGAAAAAGCCACCGGTTAGATCGTCGGCTCCTGCAGCAGCTTCCTTCCTCGCTCGCTCCCGTGGTCAATATGAGCAAAGCCACCAGCCCGTACCCAAGGCCTTAGTTTAAGCAAAAAACCAAGGGTGTGACGGAGCGTTTCTCCTGCTTGGCCACCCCTCGAGAGGCTATGATGAGTCTCAGACAGTCTGTACAGCGGCAGCTGCCATTCCTGGTCTTATACAGGCCTCTCAAAAGCTCATTTGTCACACCAAGTATGTGGGAAACGCTTTAATTTAAAGGCTGATGGATGACACCGCTGTTTGAGGCGGCTCAGCCGCCTACGGACACTCTCCTCCCTGGGACAGAGAACGACGGGGCCCGAGGGGCAGGAGCACAGCCTGGGAAGGGTTTGGGCAAAGCTGGCGCAGCAAAAGGCCTTCAGCCCCTGCATTCCTTGAGCTTCAGGCCTCACTGCAGCATCTCGGCTGCTTCCCAGAGCACAAGCAGAGTGGTTCAAGCTAGCGTGCCGGTGGTTAGGTCAGGTCTTGAGAAATATGGGGCTGAACACCTGCGGCTCGTTGAACACACCTGGTAGGACACAAAAAAGCTGGAGAACTGAGCTGCGCCTCAGCTTATTCAGCAGAAAATGGATAAAATTTTTGTAAATGTGATTTTTTTTTCTTGAAAGCCTGGCACCGAACAAAGCGTTTGGAGCGCCGGGCGTTGCAGGTGACACAAACCCACCGGTCCCTCACCGCGGGGATGCACTGCTAAGCCCTGGATGCCCGGGGTGGGGGGGAGGAAGGCAGGGGCTCTCCGTGGGGATCAGGAGGCAGGAGGGCGCACCCGGGGCGGGCAGTTGACGGGGTGCGCCGGGCCGGTGGCGGCCCCGCCGCGGTGGGAGGGCCCCGGGTGTGGCGGGGAGCTCCCTCTCCGGGCCCCCGCAGTGCCGGGACCCGCGATACCGGCCTTACCTTGACGGTGACCTGCGCCAAGCGGCCGGTCTGGAAGCTCCTGACCAAGGCCTTCATGCTGTCGATGGCCCGGGGGATGTCGGCGGGGCTCGGCGGGGCCAGCTCCACCTTCGCGTAGTACCAGAACGTGGCCAAACGTGGCTTTGAGTAGGCCACGGCGGCTGCCGGGAGAGGGAAGGGGGCGGTCGGGGAAAGGCTTTATCACACTAGCTGGTGCCCGCGGGGCCGCCCCGGGCCATGGCCCGTCCCTCGCTCCCCACCCCCCCCCCCCCCCCCCCCCGGGCCCGTCCCTCCCTCCCGCCCCGGCGGAGCCTCTGCCCGTCCCCGCCGCTCACCGGTGAGGAGCTGCGGCCCGCGGACGGCGATGCGCTGCGCCAGCCTCTGCGCCGCCTGCGCCATGCTGCGGGACCCGGCCTGAATGTCACCGCGTCCCCGCCGCCGCCGCCGCCGCCTCTAGGACCCCGCCGCCGCCGCCGCGGCTGCCCGAGCGCCGCCTGCCTCCCGCCCGGCAGGCGTCTGCCGCGGGCAGCCCCTAGCGAGGACCCCGCGCCGCGGCGCCACCGGTTCGAGACCCGCGGGGTGCCGCTCCCGCCCCGCTGCGCCCGGCCCAAAAACCAAAGAGGCTTTTCCGCAGGTAGGGCCCCCCCGCTGCCAGACCTCCACCAACAGCGCTCAGCTCATCTCTGTATTTGATTTCCAACAACCCCTCCATTTTCCGCCCCACCGCGCAACAGGCGCCTACGAGCAGCCCCCTCCAGCCCACACTGAGCCCCGGCAGCGGCTCGGGGTGCGGAGGCGCCGCTTTCATGGGGAACGTACGGGTACAGAGTTTGAACATAGCAAGAGAACAGAGGGAGGTTCTTGGTGCAGCTGGAAAAGAAGACGGCCAACACGAAGGACGAGTAATAGAGGGGCCGGGCCACGCAAGAGAGGCTGCGCTCTTCCCCGAGGCAGAGGCTCAAAGCTGTAGTGCGGTGGAAAGTCTTAATAGTAAAGAGTAAGTCTTGAAAGGAAAAGACAGAATGAGGGATGAAAGGGAAGGTCCTGGGAGAGGCTCCGGAGGCGGTGGCGAGTTGTGCAGGCGCCCTGGAGCTCCATCCGCCACCCCCGGAAGGCATTCATCGCGCCCGTGACGGCAGGCCCAGGGACGAGACCCCGGTTTTCAGTTCAGTGTGTCCTCCATCTCCTCCTTCTGCTTCTTCCTCTCTGCGAGCCACCGCTGGATCTTCTCTTTAAGCTCTGTGTTCGGTCTGATCTGGTCCATGGTGAGGGGGCTCCGATTGAAGGGATCCGTCTGGTCACTGAAAGACAAAGCGCTGAGGAGATTATTCAGACAATTCTGGCTCTAGGAGAAGAAAAAAACCCGAGAGGAAGAGAGGCCAGGCGGAGCGGCATGATCTTTCTGCTGATAAGTGAAGCAGACGCTCCGAGGCAGGGTGTCACTGGATAAGTGAAACAGATCCCCCAAAAGCATCAGAGCCCGAGGCCTGCGCTTCGTACCTGAGGAGGTGCCGGGCGATAGTGGAGCGGTCCACAGTGACCCGGGAGGAGGGCAGTATCACGGGGTCCGACATCAGAGTGCTCATGATCGGATCCAGGAACTCATCGCAGGCGTCCGCATACGTCTCCTCCTCCTGCTGCTGGCGGTCTGCAAGAGACTGGCAGGCAGGCGCTGCTTTTAGAGGCTCGGCCTCCCGGTTCTTTCAAAGCCAGGTTTGCTCCTGGCTCGTAGCTGAAGCATTTGCAGGTCCGTGCTGGCAGGGAGCCCTCCCCAGTTGCCGCACCCGAGCCTCCGAGGAAGCCCCACTCCCACAAATCCAGCTCCGCAGCAAAGAGGCAGAGATACGCAGATGGAAGAGGACACTAGGACCCAGTTCCACCTTTTTTCGTGAGCTTCAATTTGCTCTGGTTCTCACCTTGATCCTCTCAGCCAGGTTACTGAAAGACACTATCATGTTGCCAGGCTTGTTGATTTTCTTCAGAACCCGAACAGTCTGGGCAAAGAGCGTCGGTGAATAGGAGCGGCCATCCTTGGGCACCGTGGCACAGAAGTTCTCTTCGTCCCTGGACCAGGGGTTGAAAGAGAGCAAAGGCTTAAGAATCCACATTTATGGGGCTGTGAAACACAGTCCTCACCAACAGATGCCGTGCCGCAGCAGCGGAGTCAAAGCTAGGGAAAAGCTCGACCGTCACTAAGCATTTCTCCCAGGCCCTCTCCGGAGTGAGCCAAGCTATGAACGTAACCGTGATGGTGCTTAACTTCCACCCCTGCTAGCTGGCCTGCAGCTGACTTCCCCTGGTAATTTAAATTACTCCAAAAAAGCACAGCACGCTTCCAAAAGGCCTGCAGTAGGCACGCAGAGCAATCGCGTTAGTGCCGTTCCCAGAGGGGCAGGGCCCACGGAGCTCTGCGAGGCAGGACATCCCCCGATGGCTGCAGGCTGGCTCCTGCCACCCCGCACGCTGGCTCTCCCTCCTCACCTACCCGAGGTTCAGGTAGATGGTGCAGATGTCAGACACAAGCTGCTGCGGCTTGAAGTCAAACTCGCTGAAATCCTTGACTTTCAAAGCTCCCATTTTAGGCCCAACCAGGTGTTGCAGAAAGTAGTTGAGCATGGAGATGATGCGCTCAGCAAGGAAAGGATGCACGAACAGGGACTTAATTTCTGGAACAGACACCAACAGCTCCCTCAGCTTCACAGCAAACCCATCCCGCTCCAACCACCCTGAAACCAGGCTCCCGTCTGCCCCCCCGCCGCCAGGCAGGGCCCTTCCCGGGGTCCTAGCAGGCAGGAGGGGTTGCTCTCCCCACCTGAGGTCAGGAAGGCCAGGGTGCCAATGGTTTCGTTGGACATGATGTTGTGGAAGCGTGCCAGCTGGCCAAACATCTGCAGGCTCGACTCCTTCTCCCGGCGAGCCTCCTGGGACAGGCCGTCCCATTCGCCACGGTCCTTCTCGATCTGCTGAATCTTAATCTTACTGAGGTACTGCAAAGACACAGCGGGGAAGCGTATGGGAGAATGGGCAGGTAACGGGGCAGCGACGGTTAAGCCAGACCCGTTCTGCCCCGCTGCGGGCTGATGGAGGCCAAGTCGGGAGTGAAAAGTGCGACAGGGTGCTCGAAGAGGCCTCGCGCAACCCCGCGCGTCTCTCAAAGCGCAGAACGTTCATTTAGACGGCAAACCGTAGAAAGTCCATAAATGTTCGCAGCCAGATGGGCGATATCCACTCCGCCCATCTCCTCTGCCAGCCTCCTGACAATCAGTTCTACGGCAAGTAAAAGCTGCCCAAAAAAGCCCTTTCTAGCAGCCACAGGCAGCTCTGAAAGGCGCGGAGACACAGTCACCACACACCAGGGACATGAGCTCACCTGGTGCTCGCCTTGTAAACCCAAAGGAGAGCGGCCTGGAGACAGAAGGCCTTTGTTAGGATAAAGCACCAGCAGAAAGGCCCAGGGGTTTTGGCTGTCAAAAGCCCACGGAGGTTGTTCAAAGCCTGGCTGCGCCCAGATTAGCAACAGGCAGATGTCCTCGCAACTCCCCCAGCGTGTTCGCGCTGGATCTGAGAAAAGACCCTTTCCTCCTCTCTGTTCTGACCGGCCCCCCCGAGACTGAAGGGAGGGAAGGGAGCGCCCCATGCGCGGCGCCCCAGACCCCGCCGCCCTCCTGCCTTCACCCCTTCTCCCAGGGCACTGGAGCCCTTCCCTGCAAGTATCTACTGCGCAATCATCGGGCAGGACCAGAGCAAACAGATGCTGTCCGAGGGACGGACGGTCAGGATCGCACCCCGCCAGCCTCAGGGGAGCGAGAACTGCTGCTTACGTGACGCCGACAGCACGCGCGCTCAGCCCTACCTGTATGGCTTCATCCAACAGGAAAATGGCATCGTTCATGAGCAGATTGAGGAAGCGCAAGAAGAGAGGGGGGTTCATGGCCTCCAGGTTCTCTGAGGCGTAATCGGCCAGAGCCTGCGAGGGAGGAGAGAACAGCGAACGCTGCGGCAGCGTCCCGAGGGCAGGACCCAGATCCGGGTCCATACAGAGCTGTGCGCACACGCCTGTACGTGCGCCTCCTGCCTCACCTTTATGCTCTGCCGGTAGGAATCCGTGCCCCACATGTACCTCAGGATGGGATACATGGGACGGCGGTAGTTAAACTTCTGTTCAAACTGGTGCGGGTCACCTAGGCGTGAGCAAACGCAAGAGCGTTTGAGGCAGGCAGCGGGGACAGGCAGGGGCTGCCGATTCCTTTTCACAGTTCATCTGCAGTGAAACCCCTGCTCCTGCGCAGGCCGGTGAAGTCTCACCGCTGATTTCAAAGCGCTACAAGCAACCCCGCGTTACAAAAGAACGGGCGAGGGCCCGCTATAAGCATTGCTAAGCTGAAAAGCTTGAGATCTGGAGGTTTCCCATTCTAGATACCCAGTTCTGCATGAGCCAGAGGACCGACGCTTTGCTGGAATGCCACCTGCCTAACGGCACGGAGCAGGTTGACAAAGTGCAAATAGATTAATTTGTTTTCGCTGACATACTCCAAACCCTGGCGGCGTTCCCCCCTGCAGAGGTGACGGAA
This sequence comes from Phalacrocorax carbo, assembly GCF_963921805.1. Classification (NCBI taxonomy): domain Eukaryota; kingdom Metazoa; phylum Chordata; class Aves; order Suliformes; family Phalacrocoracidae; genus Phalacrocorax; species Phalacrocorax carbo. Next base: position 8,615,582 of record NC_087533.1, on the reverse strand, counting down.
GGAAGACAACTCTCCCCCTTTGGCGCTTACCGGTAAACTCGATATCCACAAAGACTTTGATAAGCGCCTCGGCAAGATGGGCAGCGTTTTGGTAAGAGCAGAACACTCGCTTGCGATGAAACACACTCGAGACGAGCGGGTTCTGGGCCTGATCTAAGTGAGGCATCACGGCTTCCAACACTTCTGCCAGCTTGGCTCGCAGATGAGGGTTTTTCATCCTGCGAGAGAAAACAAGAAAGCAAACCCAGGCTGGCAGGAGGGCTGGGGTGTGGGGGCCGAGCTGTGCAGGGAACGCTCCAGGAGCTGTGCCCACCCCTGCGGGAGTGCCCGCCCAAGTTGCTGCAGATCAGCCATAAAACTAGCACCAGCATCCGGCAGCTCCCTCTCAGCGCCGGCAGGGCCAGGGGGTGAAGGAGTGCGCTCGATGACCGCAGTTAATTCTCAGGCAGGGAGGCCAGGGGGTGTGGGAACAGCAAAGCTGGCCTTCCCTCCCGCCCCGGTAGCGCACACTGTAGCTCCCAAGCAACCCTGACCTGCCGTCCCAGCCCTTTCCGTACTGCCCAGCGACTTGCTTCGTGCTCCTCGTGCAAGTCCAAAGCGCTCTGCCCGCTGAGCCTGCTGCCCAGGACGTGACAGACCACGGAGGCGAGGGTAGAGCTCTCCTCCGCTGCACGCGTGGCGCAGAAGGCAAACCGCCTGCCCAAGGGCACGCCACAGGGTGCTGCCAGGAGGAACTACAGCTGCCGTCTCCCGGGGCCGGCCCCAGGCCGGCAGGAACAGCGAGAGCTGCCTACCAAGTTAAATCTCCACCTGCTCCTGCGCCACCGGGAGTTCGCTCTATTTACACACACAAGCGTAAACAAACGAACAGGAGAGTCGTGGCGTGTGCAGTGCTGTCTTATCAGGAAGATCGATAAAGCTACTCAATTTTGCTCAGTGCTCAGCCACCACAGTAGACTTGATAGAGGTACTCCAGACAGATCAATCCCAACAGCTTCCTGTAACCAGCACCAGAACGGCTCTGGCGCAACAGGACCAAACGAGTATTCGGACAGCGAATCCCGTTCGTACCTCGCATCCTTCAGGCAGGGCCTTGTTTGCTAGTGGTGCCTCCTACAGGCAGAATTTACCTTTTCCAATGAGATCAACCCTCTCACGGACGTCTAAACCGAACCTCAAAACACCTCTGACAATTTCCACTTGCGCTTGTTCCCCTCTGGGTACTCCGCAGAGAAGCGGCCAGGGCTCGCACCCGGGGCTGTACGTACCTCTCCACATCGCCCATGAAAACAGTAACAAAGTGAAGGACGTGCTCCAGAGAGTCAGCAGAAGCCTCCAAGATGTCGTCAGCAAAACGCCGCAGGAAAATGAAGAAGTCGCCCAGATTATCGGCAAAGAATTCTGCAAGCAGAGATTGCACGTGAGCTCCTCCTCGGGCAGCTCGTTCTGCCCTGCCCTAGCCTCCCGTGCGCTCCCCCCTCGTCACCCTGACTCCGACTGAAGCTTCGGGAATTAACTGGCTGTGTCGGAACGCCGCAGCCAGGACGGATGCCTGGCCTGATGCAGTTTGTACCGCACAGGATTCACTTCACCTCTCTCAGAAGTCAGGTCGCTTACAGGGTGAAACCCAGCAGCCGCCCGGCTGACTGTACGCGCCGTTACAAGAAAAACTCAAGGGAAGGGACTCTCTCGACAACAGAAACCACAAGGAGGGTTTTGTGCATAGGGAGGATAGTAAATCAGTACGGTATTTGACAAAACCTTGCACCTTGGCCGCGAGTGGGATATCTAAGAGGTCAGCAGCGCGCTTAGGTACGCTAAGTACGCCCCCTCACAGAGCCCCAAGTTTTAGAGGATAGCGGCCCTCTTCAGAGAGAATATTCTAGGCAAAGACAGACACCATCGGTTGTAGCACTGCGTCCTGCCCTGGGGAGAACGGTGCTTCCCTGGAGAGCTCTCCCAGTGACCATCCAGGTGGTACCAGGATTACAGCCTGTAAGGCGAACTCAGAGGTCCCAGCTTGCTTTGGAGCTCCCGACCTCACTGCTGACATTTCTGAAGCTGCAGCTGACCCTCCCTGCGCTTCCTTACGTGCTCTGGAACCCTTCTTTTCACAGGCAGAATGTCCTTTAAGCATCTCAGTGAAGAGGAAACCCGGGCGCTATGAACGCCTTAAGGAACGGGGCCACATATGCGAAGCCACTCTAAAGGTGGTATTACGTGAGTAGCTCCGGACTTGGAGGGTTAATCGCGCAGCCGCACAGACACACTGCCGGCAGGACAAGCGCCTTCACCTGGCACGTAGGCCAACGCGCTGTTTTCCACCTCTGGCAGCGGGAAGGTCAGCTCCAGCGGCTCCGTCCCGCGGTTCCCCATGGCCAGCTGCACCAGCAGGACCGCCATGGACACCTGCAGATTCAGGCAGTTCTGCAGCATCTGCGGCTCCGTCATCGCCGTCTTGGTGGAGAGATAGATGGTCATCAGGCGCTCGAACTGCTCCCTGAGGCTGTCGGCAGCAGGGCTGGAGCTCTGCTGGGCTTCTCGCCACGCTACTTGCAGGCGGTGAAGGCTTTGGTTTATCTTTACCATCTGGTCGTGCAACCTACCCGGGAAACAAGGCAAGATGATGAGCCGGGACGTGTATACGCTCGGCACAGAGTGCCCAAGCAATACGTAAGCTAGCGCATGCTTTTATCCTGTTCAGACCGTTTCCTGTGGATGCCCTGCCTGGGGGGCCGGTGATGGGAAGCCTTTGGAGAAAGGCAGGGCCTGGGAGGATACCAGACCTCGCCCCGGCACCGCCGCGGCCTGCAGAGCGGGCCGGTAAACCGGAGACCGCTGCAAAGCCCTCTGCAGAGGCGCGGGCAACGAGCCGGGGCAGCCGCGAGCCCCATTAGGCTACCAAGGTCAGGAATCGGCACGCCCGGAGACGCCCGCGAGGTGACATTTTCTGTTTCCCAGCAACGGGCCGCTCGCATGACTTTTCATCTATTTCTATATTTAGAGAATAAAGCAGAAGGGGACGGTGCCTGGATCAGCGGTGACCTCACAGTATCCAGGCAACGATTTGCAGAGGGAAGCTGAGAGAAATAGCGTGTTCTGGCATCCAGAAAATCCTTTCCTGGAAACGGGCAGCTACCTTGCGTCTCTGCTTCAGGTTAAATCCATTTACTGGGGCGGTTCAGAGACAGCTCGCAGCAGGCGGGCGCTCTGCTGCCGAGATACTTTCCGGTAGAGGAGCGAGATGCCAGCTGCTCGCTCCCCCGAGGAGAGGGGGGATGCGCGCGACCCACGGACACCCAGCGCTTGCTTGTTATCTTTCTATAAATAACACGGAGCCTGTAAGACTGTCAGCGTTGACAGGGAGCACCAGCGGGCAAAGTTTCTCTCCAAAACGATGCAGCCCGAGGCTCAAACGTCAGTCAAAACGCACAGTGAAATGCAGTCAGCAGTGCAACTGGCACGCTCTGCGTTCCGAGTATCGACTCAAAAACGTACGTGGCCATACAGGGGTGCAGAAGAGCAGCAGGAGCTGTCTGGTACCTATGGCTTAAGCGCTCGCGTCACTTCGGGATACCGGACGTGACTTGAACCCAGCCATAAAAACCCTCTCTCAAACGCCGGGCGCTTCAGTGGCACGCTGACCGCCGTGAGGGCGGCGAAGGCCTTGGGGACAGGCCGGCACAGCAACGGGACACTTACCTGTGAAATCCCAAGTGAAGGGTATACTGTGTGAGCACCAGGTTCTCTGTCACCAGATTGTAGCTGCTGGCAAACTCCGGCTCTTGCTCGCTCAGGGCGGGTATCAAGCACGTTTCTTTTTCCAGACCTGGAATGAAAAGCATCTGTGTGGCAAGTCCTTCCCAGCAGCGCCAGCGAGGAGAGGGCTCGAGAGGGCCCCTGCTGAAGATGCAAAACAACTGCTGGTGATGCGAGGCAGCGTTTTATTTGTGTTCAGCTCTTCCCTCGCTCCTCTCGGCTCCTTCATCTCTCCCTTTACCTGCACGGTTGAGAGGTAAGGACCCGGGAGACCCCTTTTCTCCTTCCTTTCCTCCCCCAAGGTCTGGGCGTACCTTTCATATGCACGTTCTTACTCCTCCTCTCCTCTTCGTTCAGCTCCTTCAGGGCACAGTAAGTAGGGTCGAAGGTTAGCAGCCTTGCTGATTTTGGTTTGCAGAAGGGCTGGCAGAGCTTCAGGAGGGCGGCTCCCAGGTTGAGGAAGAAGGCATCCGAGGCGTACATCTGGAAGAAGATCTCCGGCATCTGGTTGGCCCAAATTTTGGTGCGGCCCGCGTTCGCGTGGAGGCAGTTTCCCAGCCAGGAGAGAATCCTGTGCTTCGTCTCAGGAGACAACTGCAACAGGTTCTTCAGCATCTGGTAGATCTTCTCGTGGAACTGGGCCATAAACTGTTACGGGGAAGAGAACGCGGCCCAAGGGGTCATTGGCGGGATCGGTCTTTTGCCTCTCCCGTCATTAATGCTCTCAGAGCTCTCCCGGCTCCGGGCCGCACCCTGCCCTTCACGGGCAGGGCTTCCCAAGTAAACCACAGCCAGGACGCCTCTGTTAATCGCCTGGCAGATACGCGTGTTACAAGTGGGCCAAATCCCAAAGCCAGCAGCAAAGAATAACTAGGGAGATCCTCAAAAGCACAGTCGAGAGCAGGTTGTTTCCGTGGGGAGTAAAACCAAAACCCTGGACGCATTTTTGGCAGCAACAATGACCCCGAAAGAACGCGGGACTGGGAAAGCCCCCCTCTGCAACCCCTACTGCACCCGAGTTTACTCCTGTAATTATACCCTGCGTTCCGGTGCTTGGCTCCTTACACGCTCCCAGTGCTGCTCTTCTGAGGAAGCTGTTTACTTTTATAACAAGAGAGAACGTTGCCTCTCACTTACCCTGCCGGGGAGCCAATTAGCGTTTTAATTATGGGACGGGCACTGAAAACTACTTCCCCGTGATTACAACACCCGAGGAGACCATCTTCATGTAGCACCTCAAGTTACGGTGCTGGCATCTGTTCCACAAGTGCCACCCTGCCCTTTCCCCAAAGCCCAGGCAACTACTCTGACAGAACACAACTTGCTCGGCACAAAGACTCGGGTTACAACAACCCGAGGAAGCGGGCGAAACCGTTTGGATGTTACGGCTGGGGAATCCAAAGCAGTTTTGTGACCTGCTGAGTCACAAGCCGGATTATTACAAGAGCCAGCAGCAGAACTAAAGCCCTGACATTGCGTCTTTAAGCCTCAGGCAACGAGGGGCTGCTGAAACACAAAGAGAAGCAGTACTGCCGCGCTTCGGCCCACCTGATGGATGTTGGATTCCTGCACTTTGATCTCTTGCGGGCTGGATCGGGATGGATTCAGAAAATAGCCGTGGTTCTCCACAACGCCGGGGGTCTTTAGCAAGCAGGAGATGTTTAAAATGGTGCCTAGCAAAGTCTTCTGGTACATCTGCCCATTGCTGGGATCCTTGGGCTGGATGTAGCCTGCAAAAACCTATGGAACGCAGCAGGACGGGCCGAGAGTTATGTAAAATCCCAGTAAAAACCCCCACAAACCGATGGGCTTGGGACAGGCTATTAGAAAGGAGGAGGGGGCAAGAGCGCACACACAGGCTGTTGTTACACTGTACCATTGGTTTGACCGCAACAGACCAGGCCCTATAAACATGCCCCTCCTGCACACAGAACCCGTGGGGAGCTCCCGATCGGGCCGAGGCACCCACCTTCGCTACGTCCTTCTGCTTTGTGAAGTAGAGCAGCACGTCGAAGTACGTGTACAGCAGGATCTGGCAGAGGTCCAGGTCCTTGATTCTGCCCAGCAGGATGTCAAACACGGGAACCATGACCTCCCCGAACGTCCGCACCTCCTCGTCCATCGTCAAAGCCTCTATGACCTCCTCGAGAAACTCGGTCGTGTCTTCAAAGTCTAGTGCGGGAAGCAAGGCCGTTACCACGACACCCCAAGCGGCCCAACCTCGGTGCACGTATACGCGCCACGACCTGCACGCCGCCCTCCCCTTTTAGCGGCGAGGGGAGCCAAAGCTTCACCCGAGCCCGCGACGCTCTTCCCGCAAGCTTTAAGGCGAAGGGCAGCCCCGCAGCGCCAAGCAAGCGGCGCAGCCCAGCCAGACTTACGCGCCGCTCTCAGCGCCTCCAGCATCAGGTCCACCAGCTGCTCGTACACGTTCTGGTTGATGTAAATCTCTGGGGTGAGGAGGACAGTGCGAGTGTTTGACACGGTCAGGTTCCGGCAGCGCACAGCGAAGGGCAGCAGGTTCTCCGGGACCTTGGTTATCTGCGCAAGGAGAAGGGGACAGAGTCGGGACACTGGCATCCGCTTCTGGCCCTTAAAACCCCAGCTAGGCCACCTCGGACTAGAAAGCCGGGTGACAAAGCTGCCTCCTGCCTCAGGCACTCCTGCCCACCTCCTCTCTTGCCCTCTGGAAACAGGCGTAGAGGTAGCGCAGAATCTGTCTCTCCCCAGCGTCGCGGTCGGCGGAGAGGTTCTGCGTGCTGGCGGAGGTCATGTAAATCAGGTGGTTTCCAGGCTCCGGCAGCAGCAAGCGGGTGAACAGGGCCTGGGCACCGGCAAAGACAGATAGGAAGTGAAAAAGAAACCCCGTATTGCTGCAGGCTCGGTTCTTTCTGCTGGAAGGAGCTCCCTCGATCTCTCGTTAGGTAACAGGGCGCTAGGCTGAGCGCCCTCAGGCTTGCTCCTTGGCTAAACACATTCCCTGGTCCCCTTTAAGACCAACAACAGCCCTAACAGAAGTTATTTTCACTGAAAAACCTGCCAGGAATGACCAACGTGCCTGCACACAACGCTGAACACGCACACACGCACTGATCACAAAGTTTTGCTGGGCGGCGCAGGCGACAGCATGCTGCCCCACTGCCAGCGGCCCCACAGCCGCGCACGAGCCTACCCCCTTGCCCCCTCCAGGCCGAATCCGTTCCCCTCCCTGTCCCCAGCGTTCTGCACGGCCACACACTCCCGCAACCTCCCGGAGGAGGGAAGAGAAACAGCAAAATCTAATCCTTTCTCAGCCTCGTACCCCAAAACCCCGCGGCCGTTTCCAGCGAAGCCGCAAGCGGCAGCTCTGCGCTAGGCTTTGGCAAACGGGCCGCGCTCAGGGTGTGCGGTGCGTGTGGAAATGAAGCCAATTCCCGTCGGCAAAGCAAGCGGAGCGCCCACCTGCTCGACGTTTTCCATGTCCAGCCAGTCCTGGTCGTCCAGGTCCGCGGCCATTTCTTCCAGGTAGACGCAGCGCGCTGGGATCCCATTCCCGCTCTTCATGCTGGGGTCGCCTGAGGAAAGCGCGGATCGACCCACGTTTCACCCCGAGGGACGGAGGACGCGTTGCAAGCCGCAGCACTGCGGCGTGTGCCCTCCGGCATCCGATCTCCGGCAGATCCGGGGAGCTCTGCCCAGCGTGACGGAGCATCCCCAGCCTGCCGCGCCCCCGGGGCCGGACCCCTGCCCAAAAAGAGGGGTTCCCCGGCGCTCACTGTTATCCAGGGTGATGAGGAAGATCCTCTGGATCATGTGGTTGATGTTGAGCTGCTCGCAGAGCTCCCGCTGCGAGCGGAAGGAGCGGCTGATCTCGGCCACTGAGTAATCGCAGTCGTCCAGGCTCTCGGAGACGCTGTTGTCCGAGTCATCCTGGCTCACCGAAGTCTCGTCTCCTGCAAAAAGGGAGAAGTCGCTGCTCGGCCCGGGCTGGGGGGCCGCCCGGTGCCCGCCGGCACTCCCGGGACCCACCTCTCAGCTGCCGCAGCTGCTGCTGCTGCTTCTGGACGGCGGCGAAGTGCTTGGCGTCGGCGAGAGAGCCGAAGAGGGCGGCGAAGGGGTTGCTGGAAATGCTGCTGCTGCTGTTGTTGTTCTCCTGGTCGGTCATCTCCCCTCAGCGCCGCGCCATGCGGGGGCGGGGGGGGGGGACCGGGGTCGGGCTGCGACCGGGGCCGGGCTGCGGGAGAGCCGCCCCCGGGGCCGGCAACGGCCGCGGCGGGACCCGTCGGGAGGCTGCCGGGAGGGCGCAGCGGCGCGCTGGGCGCTCACCGGGCCCGCCGGGCGCTTACCGGGCCCGCCGCCGCCACCGCCGCCGCCGGACAGCGCTGCGCCTCGCCGGGGCGCGCCACAATATGCGTCACGTCCGTGCGCCGGAAGTGGGGCACAGAGCGGCGCGGGCGGACGGGCGGGCGGCAGCGCCCCCTGGCGGCTGGGAGGCGCGAGCGTTCCAGCCCGGTACGGCGGGGCCGCGGACACGAACGGACGCGGGGGCACGGGCAGCGTCACGGGGCGCCCGCGTGCCGCGAACCGCAAACCCCTGCGTAATACCCGCGTCCGTGGCCCGCGCGGGGAGCGGCGTTTGGGTGTTAACGACATGTAAACGGCGCGACCGACGTGCCAGGCGATGGTTGTGCGGGTCGGGCCGCGCTCGTTTGCGTACGGCGGCAGCCCCTTGCCGCCGCGTGATGCCGGCAAAGCGCGCGGGATGGGGCGGGGGGTGCCCGTGGGGCACGCTGGGGGGCCAGCTGGGGGCCCGGGACAAGGTGTGGGGCAGTGGGGGGGGGCCCGGGGCAGGGTGTGGGGCGCTGGGGGTTGCCTGGGGCAGGGTGTGGGGCGCTGGGGTGGGGCTGGGGCAACCTGGGGGGGTGCGGGGGGTGTTTCGGCCGCTCCCGTCCCCACCGCCGGCCGGCAGCTGCAGGCTGGCAGCGCTCGGTCCCAGGGCGGCCCTGGGGGGCCCCGCGGGGGCGGGGGCGGGCTCTGCCGGCGGGCACGTCCTCGCTGCCCCTCTGGACGGCACCAGCGGGCGTTGACGGTGCTTCTCCCCTCCGTTCGGGGCCGGGCGGCAGCGGGGTGACCCGGGCTCGCCTCTGCTCGGCGGGATGGCAGGCAGGAGCAGCGCCCAAGCCGGGCGAGACCCGCCGGGCGAGCCCAGGACGGCTTCATGAAGAGCGGGCAAAGGGGCGCCTGCGGAGGCAGCAGAACCCACGAGGATCTGATCCTCTCCTTCCCAGCGAGCGACACCCCCGAGCGCAGCGCTGGGGGCTGCCGTGGGGAACGGCGACGCCCCCCAGCCAGCCCCTTTTTACGGATACACATCGCTCTGAAAGGTCGCGTTAGGCGCTGGGGCGCCTCGCCGCTGGGCTGTGCTGGGGCTGGAGGGTGGGAGAGACCCCCCCGCCCCGGGTAAGGCCACCCACAGGTGCCCCCCCCATGCAGCTGGGGCGCCCCCTGCTCGGGAACAGACACGGACGCGCCTGATGCCATTAATTTAATCTTATTAAAGTAATTAATAGAATTTATTGTATTAATTTACTTCTATTAAACTGCATCCCAGCCTCTCGCCTCCGGTGGGAATTTTTGTGATGGGGTGGTCCTGGGGTAACAGGGGGCAGTTTGGGGGGGAATGTGGGGCGATGTCGGTCTGTGGGGGGGTCCTGGAGCCACAAGTGGTGCAGTGGGGGGGGACGTGAGGCAAAATGTGTGCTGTGCGCAGGTGTGACTCTATTTTTGGGGGGCAAAGGAGGGTGGGGGGGGGCAGGAGCGCTTCCCTGCCAGCCTGGGCTCCTGCCCACCCCTCCCCGTGCTGTGCAGCAGCAGTCCCACCCTTATGCGGTATGAGCAGGCCCCAACAAGTGGTGTCCAAACAAACCAAACGCTGCTGCTTCATTTGTGTGGTTCTTTTAATTAGGAGACTTCAATGGCCCGCTGTTTGGCTCTCGTGGTCCTCGCTGCAGAAGAGCAGCTCTGCAGAAGTCGTGCCGTGGGCGGGGGCTGGGGGCAGGAGGGCTCGGCCCCGCAGCAGCAGGTTCTCTATGGCACTGCAGGCACGGGACCCTCCGCCAGGCAGCCACCGCACGCAGGGGGCACGGCTGGGCATCCCGTCCTGCGGCCCCCCCGTGGGTGGCTCAGGCGGCAGCCCCCCGCTCTGGCGGCTCAGCCCGGCTGCCCTTGGCCGTGCTGCCGCAGACGCTCGGCCCGGTGAGAGCATCCTCGCCGCCCCGGGTCGCCGGCGGGGCGCGGAGCTGCAGGAGGTGGTCCCAGTAGAGGCTGAGCGTGGTGGAGCGCTCCTGCTGCTCCAGCTCCTTCAGCTCCTGCAGCTCCTTGGCGCTGACCGCCGGGGTCTGCACCTCAAAGGTCATCTCAAAGCGGCTGTAGTCCACCCGGAAGGCACCTTTCTCCAGGGACATGCAGGGCTCGAAGCGGTACCCCCAGAGGATCTCATCCTCCGTGTATGAGGTGCGGGCTTGGCACGTCATTCCTGCAGCGAGACAGCGGCTGAGCTGCCAGCGGGCAGAGTGGCAGGGCGCCGCCGCAGGGAACCTAACGAGGAAACCTAACGGGGGGCTTCCAGCCCCAGGTCCCCCATAGCTGGGGTGGCACCGGTTTTGACCCCGGGCATCTCTTGGCAGGACGCCGACCCCAAGCCTGGGTTCGCCTGGCATCTCCGGGACCCCAGGGGAGCCGCCCGTCCCTCCCCAACCCCGCGGACCACTCACCTGTGGCTTCCACGATGCCCTCGAGGATGATGATGATTTCAAACTGCTCCCGGCGCAGGGACTCGGCCGACATGTCCCAGAAGGGGCTGCGGCGGTTGATGACATGGCAGATGATCTGGGGCTCCACCAGGAACAGGCGGTCCTCCCCCGTGTCATAGCCCAGGTTCAGCTCCGACTGCTCCAGGGGGATGAACTCTCCCTCGGCCGTCTGCCGGGACTTGATCAGCTTGGCCCGGATCTTGGCGTCCACCATGTGGCTGTCCCGCAGGTCCCCCACGCGGAACATCAGGCAGAGCTTCTCGTCCCGGCGGGAGATGACGCAGTTCTTGCTGAAGATGAGGGTCTGGGCGCGCTTCTTGGGCCGGGAGATCTTGACGAACATGCAGCCCACCATCAGGGCATCGATCATGGAGCCGACGATGGACTGCGCCATCAGCAGGATGACGCCCTCGGCGCAGTTGGCCGTCACCATCCGGGAGCCGTAGCCGATGGTCCGCTGGCTTTCCACTGAGAAGAGCAAGGCAGAGACGAAGCCGTCCACGTTCTCGATGCACGCCCGCCACTCGGGGTCGCCCCGGTGCCCGACGTCGCCCCGCGCCCAGGCGTCAAAGAAGTAGACGGTGCCGAAGACGACCCAGGTGACGAGGTAACACATCATGAAGACGAAGAGGAACCAGCGGTACTTGAGGTCCACGATGGTGGTGAAGATGTCCGAGAGGAACCGCTTCTTCTCCTGGATGTTGCCCAGGTTCACCTGGCACTTGCCCACCTTGGTCACGTAGCGCTGCCGCTGCCGCTTGCCGGCCTGGACCACCGGCCCGTCCTCCTCCCGCAGCTTGCGGCGCCGGCTCTGCAGCCCCTCCGGGGCAGGGACAGCGCTGCTGCGGGCGGGGGCCTTGCCACGCGCCGAGGTGGGGACATTGTACGTGCTCAGCACGTGCAGCGGGTACCGGCGGGCAGCTGGTGGGCACCGGGACGGATCGCTGGGATGGTGCTGGGTGGCCACGCTGCCGCAGCTCGGCGGCAGGAACGGCTCGCCAGGAAAGGCGCTGCCGCCGCGGCAGGGCGGGGATGGGTAGTTTGGCATCAGGGCACTTCTCTTGGCGGCAGCGGCACCGGCTTGCTGCCGGCTGTCCTCTGCCACGGCCCCAGGGGCGGCCGGGAGGTCGGGCTGCAGGGCGGAAAGGGGGCCGTCAGTGAGAAATCGCCTCCGGCGACTGCCCGGCGGCACCCCGTCCGAAGGATGCCCGAGAGCCCCGGCGCAAGCCATACCTTCTGGGGAAAGGTGCCGTACCGGCTGGTGTCGGTGGGTGGCCGGGGCAGGTAGGCCAGCAAGTGCTTGGCGGTGGGGGTCTGCGCTGGGGGGATGGAGTTGCTGCGGCCGCGGGGCTCCTCAGGCACCAGCTGGCCGCCACCGACGCTGCCGCGGGCGCAGGGGAGCACCATGGCGGTGCTGGGGCAGGGGCTCAGCCCTGGGCTGGGCTTAGGGTCCTGCTGCAGGGGATGTAAAGCGGGGGATTATTTTGAGTACAGAGGGTGGTGCGGGGGTCTGGCCTCTCTCCGCACACCCATGCTCCTGGCCCCTGGCCCGACGCAGACCCCCAGGCGAGGGGGCACCCACCTCATGACCAGACGGAGCAGCTGCCGGACAGGTGGACGTTTTCCCTGGCTCGTGGCTCCCGCTGCGCCCCGGTTGCAGACGAGCATCTTCTCGCTGTTTGTGGATGGGACCCTCCACCGGGCTGGGAGGGAAGGGACGGGAGCTCGGCGGCCGCCGCCGATCCTGCTCCCGTGGCAGAAGGCTGCCTGTTAATCTGTCTCGATGACAGGCACAATTACCTCGAGATGATTAATTAGTCGGAGGGAGCAGGAGGGGTTTCCCAGGGGATTTCCCTGCTCTTGCCCCCAGGATGATGCTCCCCGTCCACTCCTGGGGATGCGGGATGTGACCACCAGCCAGGGCTGGAAAATGTCCCCCCTCTCCTGCCCGGTCTGTGCTCCCTCGCCCCATGCTGTGCCCTCCTTTTGCGGGCTCCCTGCGAAGGCCCCCCTGATGCTCCCGGGGCTGGCCCCCCGAGGAGGCAGTAATTCACCAGCCTGGCCCCCGATCCCCCCGATGATAAGACAGACGGCAGATGAAGGAGAGATTAGTCACTAATCTCCGAGGGAAGATGAATCTGCAAGCTGGACCCTGCAGAGGGGACACGTGCGGGGGCAGACGGGAGGCGAGCGCCAGCACAAAGTTGGGATTTTCCTGACAGTGCGGCCCACCCTTTTCCCCCACCTTCGCCTTGCAGCAGGACCTCTTCTCCCAGGCAGGAGTTTGCTCGTGCAAAGCACCGGTGACCACATCCCGACGAGGTGCTGGGTACAGGAGGGGCTGATGGGCGCCTGCCCGCGAGCAGCGAGCACAGGCGCACCCTCCCTTGAGCGTCCCCATCCTCGATGCAGCTCTCGAAGGCCCCTTTGCATATTTATTTAATGACCAAATGAGAATCGATGCCTCAACCCCCCCCGAGCAGAGCCAGAAGCTGGCTCTCCACATCCCACTCGGGGTCCCCTCCCTGTCCCACCACAGCCAGAGTGCTGCTGCTCGGAGGCGCTTTCCCTGCCAAGGCTCTGGCTTCGGGCTGGCCGAGGCTCGGAGGATTTGCATGCTTTGGCTTAACCCTCCCGGGCACGGCGAGGCAGCGGCAGGGCCCTGGCCGGAGGCACGGCGACCACGCACCTGGCTCTTCCTGCTGAGCTGGGCGCGCTTTGCTTTTAGCGTGGAAAAACTGACAACGGCTGGAAAATGACCGTGGCCACACCCCGGCGTTGGAGGAACAGGCTTGATTTCTCTCCCCTCGGCGCCAGACGCGGCCGGTGGCGGGGCGGACGCTGCTCCACAAGCGTTAATGCCCACGGCCGCCGCTCAGGGCGGCTTATCTGGGCCCGGCGCGCAGGTTAGCGGGGCGGCGTTAGCATGGCCGGGGGCTGGCGGGTGAAGGCGCAGGCGGGGGGGATGCTGCTAGCCCTCCTCGGGTGGGTCTCCTCCTGCGTCACCACCTTCGTGCCGCTCTGGAAGAGCCTCAACCTGGACCTGAACGAGCTGGAGGTGTGGACCATGGGGCTCTGGCAGGTCTGCATTGCCCGGGAGGAGGGGTCGGTCGAGTGCCGAGCCCACGGCTCCTTCCTGGCGCTGCCGCCGGCGCTGCGCGTCTCCCGCCTCCTGATGTGCCTCTCCAACGGGCTGGGGCTGCTGGGGTGCCTCCTCGCCGCCCCGGGGCTGCAGGGCTGGAGGGCCTGCGAGGACAAACCCGGGCTAAAGCGGCGGCTCCTGCTCGCCGGGGGAGCTGCGTTCGGCACGGCGGGGACGGGCACCCTGGCGCCGGTGTCCTGGGTCGCCTACAACACCGTCCTCGACTTCTGGGACGACACTGTCCCCGACATCGTCCCCCGGTGGGAATTCGGGGAGGCCATCTTCCTGGGCTGGTTCGCCGGAGCCTTCCTCGCCGCCGGCGGGCTGCTCCTCGCCTGCAGCGCCTGCTCCACGAGGACAGCAACGCCGCCGGCCCCCACCTGCCGCCAGCCCCCCGTCACACGGGGTCCTGCCGGGGGCCACCACCCGCACCCCAAAAACGCAGACCTGGTCATCTAGGGACTCGGGGCACTGCGCCCCGCGCGCCTCCCGTTGCAGGGACAGCTCCTGCACCTTTTACCGTGCCCTTCGCCAACCCCTCCGGCAGCCTTGCAGGCTTTTTTCCCTTCCCTGTGTACCTGCTTTACTTCTTTTTTTTTTAAGCAGCAGGGGCTTTTCCCGCAGCACTCGCCGAGCGAGCGCGGGAAGGCGACAAGGCAGAGGCAGCGCGGGGGGCAGCGCTTTGCACCGGCGACACGTGCGGTAGCGTCACTTACTGATGACGCTGCCTTAGCGTCCCCTGCGAACCCCCCGTAGCCAAGCCTGTGGCGGTCGATGGCCGTGGCCCGGCGCAGCAGCTCGCTCCTCGCACGTCCGCATCGCTCTGTTGTATTTGCAATAAATTATCGCGGTCGACGGCAGCGTCTTTCTGTGCTGTGAACAGGCAGCCGCATCTCGCGCGCGGGGCAGGCAGGGAGGAAGGGTGGGAGCTGCGAGGGGCAGCGCTGCTGCTCCAGCGATGCTTTGGTCTGTCCAGAAAGGACTGGAGGGGGAAGAGGGAAAGGTGGAAAACAAGGGGGAGGTGGGAAACGAGAGATGAGGCGGTACCGAAGACCGCTCCTGCTGCAAAGGCAGGACGCCAGCAGCCACGTCCCCTGCAGCAGCCTCATCTTCTCACGGCTAAGCTGACGAAGCCGTAAGCGTGCCACGGCCCTGCGCATAAAAAGTTCCTCAGCTGCATCGTTTGCCCGCGCGCAGGAGGCGAGAGTGACGTTTTGCGGGTCCCCTTCGCCGTGGAGAGGGAGGAGCGGCTGGGCGGGCGGGAGAAGGTTGGACTAGATGATTCCAGCCTGTGAGTCTGTGAAACGGGATTGTCCCCAGGCGCTTCTGCCGCTGCCTGGGCTTGGGCCACGGCGGGGCGTGCAGGGAGGCCGCAGGGGAGAGGCGGGCGCTCAGGCCTTCCTAAGCAAGGTCAAGGGAGGCAGAGGAGGGCGGCGCTCTCGGCCGGCGAGCGAGCTTTCCAAAGGCCTGTGCGTGCCCTTCGCTGCCCTCGAGAGGTCCCGACCAACCCGGAAAGCAAAGAGAGGCTGTTTGGGCTGTAACCTGTCACCCACGCCCTCGGGAGAAGGGAGGACAGGACACCGAGCAAAGGCTTCCAGCGTCGGGATGCTCCTCCCTTCCAGCGCGATCCGACTTCCCAGGTGCCGACCTGCACTTGCAAAAAGTCTGCTTTTGGGGTTTTTTTAAGCAGGCTTTGGCTGGCGGCCGGCTATTTCACTTTCTGGCAGCGGCACAAAGACTGGGGCGAAGCTACCGTCCCGTGACGGTCGGAATAACCGCATTCTCCTAATTCAAGCCTTTCTCCCCAGACCACATCCTACATGCCCGCGGGTCGGGATGACACAACAGCGTTGCAAAAGCTGTCTGCTGGCTGGGAGGAGTGAGCGCGGTCACGGCGACCGCCGTCTCACGGCCCCAGGTCTCTGTTCAAAAGGTCAGTTTTTCCCTTTCTTTGCAGCCAAAGCACCCCGAGAAGTCGGCCGGAGGTCTCGTCCTCCCGTTCTCCATCACGACGGCGCAGAAAAGAGCTGAAAAAGCAGCAGGCCCGGCTCTGCAGCATCTCATTACCTGGAAGAGAGTTTTGGACACGGGCAGCTTGAGTCTCTACAGGCGACGGCGCTTCTACTGTATCATAAAATAACTGGGAGAAGGCAAGATTCTCCCCCGGGAGCTGTTTCTTCCTAAAGGCAGGGGAAACGCGCACCGACGGAGCGGTGGGACCGTGCTGACAATTCCCACCCGACGACAGCTCTGCTAATTACAACGAATTTTGTGCTAGGAACAAGCCCGAGAAACATCTGTCTAATTTGTTGGGGAAGAAACCCTCACCCGCCTGCGTGTCCCTCCCCTCTTCCTACGCTGCCGACACGAAACCGGTATTTTGTCGGAGCGATGCCAGCAGCAGCAGCAGGTAAAAGGGTGCCATTACAACGCAGGGCGATGGTAGCAGCTCAATGTGTAATTAAATGTTTCAATTCCCCAATTAATAAAGGCAATAGGGATTTTGGCTACGGGAAGGGATCGGTTTTCCCTCCTCTTTACTAATTTAACGTAATTAAAACGAGTATTTTTAATGCTTATTTACTGCCGCTTGCTTGGGCGGCAGACTCCCGCTTCCAAAGCCCTGCGGGTTAAGGCGGAGCGGCTCGCAATGGCAAAGGGCTCTGGAGCAGATTCTCTAATGCGAGAGAAACCTCCCGGCATCGACAACGAGCGCCGCCGTTCCCTCCGGACCTGCCTTCCCAGCCGCTCCCCGACGCGCTTCTCGGCACGCCCGCTCCCAGCCCAGCGACGCCCACAAACTCACCCATTTTTCTGCTGAAGCACCCGAAACGCCCGTCCCGCAGCTCCCAAGGCGCCGCCGTCTTCCCGGGAGACCCACGACGGGCGCAGGCAGGGTTCTGCCTGCTGGGAGCCTCCCCAGGCTGCAGAAATGTCTGCGTTTCTTGGCTCACAGATTTAGTTTTCTTGTTCTGCTTCCCTTCCTTCGTCCACCAGCCAGGAGGAGCCTTAAGGCGTGACACGGGAGCGGAACAAAACCACGGAGGGGGCTGTTTGATTCTAACATAGAACAAATGCTTTTATTGCACTTCTAGAAGAATCTGCATAGTCCTAGCAGAGAAGATCCCCCTCCCCCGCCTGTTCAGAGCATTTGGTTTAAAGCGACCGCCGCAGCTGAAACGCAAGTACAGGCTGCCCGCGAAGGGAAACGCAAACCGGGTGCATTTTTTACTGAAAGTTGATGGAGAGAAAAAAAAAAAAGAAACAACAAAGCCCCAACCCACCACCACCAAAACCACTTCCAGCCCTGCAGTTCTGGTCGGCACGAACGTGGCACTGAAAATCCACCAGCGGCGAGGAGGAAGTTTGCCCTCCGATCCGAGAGGGGAACAGCCTTCGGGGTGGCGCGGCCTCCCTCAGGCAGCGAGCCGCCGCCGCAGCGCGACTGCGGGGGAGGCGAGCTCTACAGTCCCGTCCTTCCCGTGTCGCGCAGAGGAAGGCTCCCGCCGATTTTCTTTCGCCGGTTAAAACACACAAGGCGAACGGCCGCTTGACCCGACCGCAACGTGCGGCCGCTCGCGTGGCCGCCCGCAGGACGGAGAGCCGGAGCCACGGCTCCTCTCTGCCCCCGAACCGCGCAGCTGGGGCTCCTGCCAGCGGCACGCCCCATCCCCGGCAGCGCATCGCCCCGGGAGGCGTAAACGCTCTCGCTTACGCCACGTAAGGTCAGGCGCGCTGCCGGGGAGCCGGCGCGTCACGCTAGCACGGCGGCTCAGGTCCTCCGCGTCGCCGCCGCACGCTTCACCTCAAAGTGCGGTACGGGTTTTTATTTGTTCGTATTTACAAAGAACGCCGCTCGGAATCTGAATCCCCCCGGCTCTTCCCTCTCCCTTCCAAACGCTGCCCGACGGGAGGACGGTCTGCGGCGCGCGTGCCGCGCCACGGCGCGGAGCCCGCCGTCTATTGCACCGCCACGGTCGAGGCCCCGTGAATGGACTCCATCACGGCTGCAAAGCGGCTGCAGAGGTCGTAGGGGGAGTTGGGCCGGATCTTGGGGGGCTCTTTCAGAACGATGACCTCGGTGGAGCAGTCGAGGAGCCGGGGGAGTAACTCGCCCAGCTTCACCTGCAGCTTTGCTGTCAAGGGGGAGAGGAGGAAACGGTCAGTGGCACCGCAACAGTAGAAGACCAGACGGCAGAGGGCTCCGGGGCCGCGAGATAAAAAGCTACGAGGCCTTTTAGGGAACCGTCTTCCCGTGCTGAAGAGCGCCCGCCTCCTGCGGGCAGGGCCGAGCGGCGCCCGCGACGCGCCAGAACAGTGCGGGGAAAGCGGGCAGAAAGGGGCGACGCTTGAGCTAGCTCACGTGACGCGGGGGGTGCAAGCAGCCTCCTCCTCCTCCTCTAAAATCCTCCGTGTTATTCAATGCCACTGTGGCAAGCCTGGGAAACCTGCCTATTCACAGAAACACGCCCAACCTTTGTCCTTTACAACAGTATTTTGAGAAGAAACCCCTGTGTTTTCGCCTGATTTTCCTACGGCACGTTTACCCTCTGCTAACCACAAAAATCCTGTCACGACTCCCCAACCCTTCGCACACAGAGCGAGGGGGTCGGCACCAATTTCTCCTAACAAAAACGACACGAGAGGCGTCACGGGAGCCCGACTCCTGCCCGCAGATGGCAATACAGGACAAGGACAGCTCTCTGGAACCAGAACTCAGCCATGAAATGACAAACCTCTCTTCAAAACGCAAAGATCCCCTGCATCTGCTCCCCTGTCCGGGCTCCTGCAACTCTGGCCATGTTTCTGGCCACTGATAAAACCTGTCCCTCCCTCCTGCAGAGCCTCTGCACCTGGGCCGGCTGCCCCTGCGAGCCCTCCGCTCGGTAAGGCAAACCAAACCCAAGGCACACCTGGACAACGCTAAGCCGTTCTTTGGAAACTGGCTTTTCCCGTTTCGGGGAAGAGGAATCCTTCCCCCGCGGCTTTAGTGCCAAAGGAGATTAAAGTCTACGGACAACTCAAATCCATTTCTCTGCTCGCCACCAGAAATACTCGAACGTGCTGCAGTGCAAACAACAGGAATTTAAGGACGTGTTTTAAATGGTCCTTTAATTCCTTTCCCATCCAGATCTAGAATCATAGAAGCATAGGCTTGATGATCCTAGCGGTCTTTTCCAAGTCCAGCTGTCAACCCAACACTACCAGGCTTCCTAAAGCACGCCCTGAAGAGCCACGCCTACACGTCTTTTAAATACCTCGCCGGGATGGTGACTCCCCCACCTCCCTGGGCAGCCTGTGCCAGGGCCTGACCGCTCTTCCAGTGAAGAAATGTTCCCTAATCTCCAACCTAAACCTCCCCTGACGCAGCTTGGGGCCGTTCCCTCTCGTCCTGTCACTGGTGACCTGGGAGCAGAGACCAGCCCCCCCCTCACTCCAGCCCCTCTCAGGCAGCTGCAGAGAGCGAGAAGGGCTCCCCTCAGCCCCCTCTTCTCCAGGCTAAACCCCCCCAGCCCCCTCAGCCGCCCCCCAGCACACTTGTGCTCCAGACCCTGCCCCAGCCCCGCTGCCCTTCTCTGGACACGCTCCAGCCCCTCAAGGTCCCGCTTGTCCCGAGGGGCCCAAAACTGAACATGATATTCAAGGCGTGGCCTCGACACTAGACACCGCTCGGCCAACAAGTGGCGTGACAAAGGTAAGGCAGGCAGCCGGTCCCTACCGTCCATGTCTTCTCGTCCCAAATAGGAGCACCAGCGGTTCCTCATGACCTCGATGGCATCCAGGTCCTCTTTGGAGATCTCAAAGTTGTTCATGAGGTGCATGCAGGGGATGATCAGGTCGTTCAGGATGCCAATGCCCTCTGCCACACGAGCTTCTTCACAGCTTACGAACAGAGACGCCGCCACCTCGTTCAGCTTCTGGGGAGGAGGGAGAATCGGGGGACGGACTCATGAGAAGCAAGCCCGGACCCCGGGTAACCGGTGTGCTGCCCGGAAAGGCACCCAGCTCGGGCCCCTTCGCCGATGGCCGGGCAGAGACGCACAGGCCCCGAGAACCAGGCGCCGGGTTCTGGTGGCACAGCCGGCTTTAGTCACAGGAATCACGCCGCAGAAAACAAGCTGACGAATGCATGCAATTTACCATATATGTGTCGAGAGTACACGTAGCTTATTTCTAATCCTGGCTCTAAGATGCCGAGATCCAGCCCCGCCTCTACCCAGGCTCCGTGGGAGCCGTACTGCACATTCTTTCACTGAATTATTATTTCCTCCGTCTCCACACTGCTGCTGGTGCTCAGTTAGGGGCAGCACGCCGGTACCAGGCACAAGAGAGACAGTTACGCTGGCCTTGGCAACCGCGGGGCGTGAACTAAAAACAAACCTCATTTTTATGCTGCTTTTTCACCCCCTGTGGAAACGGACGTCATCTTTTGCTCGGACAGGGAAAGCCATTAATATTAGAAATAAACATTGGGGGGAAGGGGAGGGAAGGGAATGGACAGAAACGATGCAACCACCGAGCTAACGATGTGAGCGCCAAGTTAAAACCCGAGAGCATGTTGAGCAGCACCTGAACCTTCCCTGAAAATGCAGCACGTTAACGAAGCGCGCTCCTAGGAGGGAGACGGTCCGGTCCGACTCCCTGGGCAAGGCGCGCCGAGCAGCCGCTACGCGAACTGCACGGTGCCACCCAGGCCGCTCCCCCCCCTCCGCTCTAAAGTCGAGGCTGGAGCTCAGTACAAACCAGGAGACACTTCCTTCTGTACAGGGCGATCAGCGACTCGTTCACTCCCCTGTTGGCTCCCTTCAGCAGCAGCTTGGTGTTGCTTTGGTAGGCGTAGACCAGGTAGGTGAGCGACTCCTGGTACCTAGGAGGAGAGGGTCAGCCCTCCAGCCCGCAGGAGGGTGGCAACTGCAGCGCGGCCAGTCGCGTCAGCTCAGGAAATACCCTCCATTTGGCCCGAACGGTAACAAGCCTCGGGCCCGGCAGGGAAAGCTTTACTTCCTTGCCAAAGCGTAAGCAAACAGATGCCCCGCGTCACGTAATTAACGCTCCTTTTGGCCCAGCGTGCCAAACGAGCGTCTTAGGAAGAGCCCTTTCAAGCCAAGCCTCTGCAGAACTTCTCCTGAGCGTGAACGCCAGCGCTGACCTTTTGTTGCGTCGCCCGGGAATTTTGCCCTTTGGGAGAGCGCTCGGAGCAGTGCAGAAGGGGATGTTTTTGGTTCCTTTATGCATTTCTAGCTTATGACTCCCCCCGCAGTGAGAAAACAGAACGACTGCCCGACTGCGCTCCTTGGGTAGGAGAAATCGAACAGCTGGCAGAGATTGGGCCGTTTCAGGGAAGCCCTCGCCCAGCCTCCTGTCCGTCTGCCCACCCGAGTTTGGTGGCTCATCCTTGCTAACCACCTCAGAATTCAATTCTGTTTCCTCCCAGGAATAATTTCTGAAAGCCAGTTTATCTTCCCGATTGGAAAAATCGCTTTTCAAATTACAAGCCTTTCCTAAGATGGCACTGTCCTTCCCCGCGCTGCACTGTTTAAGTAAAACAGAGAATCTAAAACCATAGGGGGAAAAAAAGGCCCTTTTAAAATTCTTAGGAGTCTAGAGAACTCCAAGGCGTGCGTTTACACAAAGTATAATGTCCAATTCCAGAAAGTTTAATTTTAGTACAGGAGTCCAAAGGTGGGGAAAAAACACCCCAAGATCAGGGCAATCATTCCTGCAAGCCTGCCTCCGGAAATGAAAATAAAAGCTCTGCTTCACAGTGGGAAAAGTGAGGGGAAGCTCTAAGACATCAGCCAGGACCTCACTGTAATATTGGAACTGTTAACCAAGGCTGGCTGCGGATTCAAGGAAGGGCCATTAACAAGCCAAAAAAAGCCCACCGGCCTCAAGTACAGGACTGAGCTCAAGCTGGCCATCGTGGGTCAGGAAGGCGGGGTTCTGTCAAAGGGGCCTCCACTGCTGGCTACGGCTCCTCTCGTCTAAACACACAAACAAAAGCAACTTACTTCCCGTTCTGGTACAGCTCCAGCCCCGTCAGCAGGTAAACTGACACCTTGCGAAAAAGGCTGTAGTCCTCGTGCCACCTCTGCGGGGGAGCAGCAAGAAAGCAGAGCGTCAGCTCCCCCCGTAACGCGCACGCGCGCGTCTGACCTTCCTTCACAACTTGAAGGCGTATCAGATTCTACCCTGCGAAGGGTTTGAACGTCTCTCCGAAGCGACACGGAAACCGATTTAGCCCGCCGCCCAGACATCCCCCAAGGCTCGGGAGATCCCCAGTGCGCTCGGTCTCCCTTGCAGCGCCCTCCTGCAGGCACACGCCTCAGGCGGCGAGGAAGCCGCCGGCAGGCGTCCCAGCGCCCGCCGTGCTGGCTGGCGCCGCGCTCCCCGCTCCCCACGCGCCGGTTCCGACAGCGGGAGGGATCCAAGGCGGCCCTCCGGTCGCCCCTTACCTTGTACTCCTCCATATCCACGTCGTCGGGACCAATTTCTCTCAGCTTTGCTCGCGCTACCTTCATAATGCTAATCGACCTGCTCCGTGTAAGCAGAGATGAGAGGAGTCAGGACGACGGCCCCGGCTGCTTCCGGGCGAGAAAAGCCCCACCTCGGCATCCCCGGCACGAACCTTTCATCGTAGCTGAGGTTCTTGTCCGCAAACTGCTCGAGAAGGGTCCGCTCCACCACCTGCTGGGGGGCGTTGTTTTGCAGGAAGTAAATGAGCACGTGCTGCAACCGGGCGTCGTTCTGAGGGGTCGGGGTCTCTTTGGCAAGCAGGTAGAGCCGGGAGTACTCCTCGTGGAACGCCTGCCGACAAAACACGCCTACTAACGCGCCCGCGGCAACGCCACGGCAGCTGATACGAAGCTGAAACCTGTCCTGTAACGACGGCGCTCCCGCGGGCCGTACCCAGCCTCCGCTGCTCGGCGGGCGGAAGCCTACAGACACCTGGAACTACAACCACGAGGCCCCCACACCAAGGCAAACGACATGTGCGAAGCGTGCGCCCTCCGGGTGTCCAAACGCCTTTGGGGGGGGGGGCGGGCACGGAGCTACCTTAGTTTTGGTACTCCTCTTGCAAGAGCGCAAGTTGTAAAAATCGATTGCAACACGCTTACGTCTGTCGTAAGGTGCGGGAGCTCTTGTCATTTATATTCCTGTACATTGATAGCACGGGTCGTTCCTCCCGTGCGGCGTTTCTAGTTAAATCTACCCGCCTGTAAAACCCAACCCCGCCTTCAGCATGCAGCAGCGTTTATTCTTTCAGACCCCTCTGTTTGAGGACACATTTTACAAGGGAAGGTCACAGTAAGTGTGCGTGTTCGGGACCGTGAAAAAAATTTGACGAGCGCTGGTTTCTTTGCCGACGATCACAGCGAGGCCCTCGGCAACACGCTCCGAAGGGCGCGCAAAGAACCTCTGCTTTCGGTAGTCCACATCAAGAGAATTACCAATACTAAAAGAGTACGCAGAACCAATAGCGGAAAGAGGAAAAAAGGCTGCTGTTTCCCGGGAGGAGGGAGCTCTTACAAGCTCTAAAACTGCTTGGAACCGGAGGGTACGCCATCACAGTAAGAGGGCGGAAACAGAAAGGCCGGACAGGAAGGCCATTAACTAGAAGAAAAAAACTGCACAAGTTGTTCCCTTCACATTCCTGATGTGTCAGTATAGCACAGATTCTTCACGCCGTGAAAATGGGCCTCCATACTACTGGATTTAGGAAACGAATGGGGTACCTTCACAAGCCCTGCTTCAGACCCGTCTCGATCAAAGGTCTGGCGGGCTTTTGCAATAGCCAGGATGACACCTTGCATGGCTGGACTCAGCATCACCTACCATGAAAGCAGGAAAACAAACACAGACAAGAACAAGGAAAACAGTAACAGACAGGGAGAGAGAGAGGAGGCACGGTGAGGGAAGGAGTAAGTTTTCAAAAGGTAAGGTTTACAGGAGATCCTACGAATTCAGGCAGAATAAGCCACAGCTGCGACTGGCCTGGATACGACTTACTCCCTCTTCACGTGCACTTTACATGCAGGGGCTTTTTTAAGCGCTTAAAGGTCTAAAGGCTGCTCGCTCCAAGCCCCGGGTTTGTAAACCCAACAATGAGAACGCAAAGCAGGCCAGCGTACGCCCTCTGCGGCCCACCCCATCTCCTTAAGCAACGCCTGTAAGAGAGCGGCGCCTCACAGCAGGGCACTTCGTCGTGCCAGCTCCATGCAAGCACGTACGAAACGCGCTCGAGGAGTAACGGTCTCGCTACTCCTGCAAACTCCAAGCGCGCCTGTGAAAAAGACTGAACTTGCAAAACACCGCTTGAGCATGCACGAGTGCGGGGCGACAGCCAGGCTCCCCGGATCAGTAGCCAGGGAACCGTGAGTTACGCTGTTAGCGGTTAACGTTCTCCGAGCGCGGGGACGAAGCTGCCTGAAGACAGCAAAGAGGCTTGCAAATAAATTAGTACCACTAGGATCAGTTTCGATATAGTTGTGCCCGAAAGGCGGCCTGAAGGACCGACATGCTTTTGCAGGGCTGCTTTTCTGATGGCGTTTCCAAACGAGATCACTACACGATTCGGTCTGGCCGCCTTCGCTGCCACAGCGGGAAATCGTACCTCCTTGTAAGCAGCGGCGTTTCCACGACTGGCTACTATCGTACCCAATCGTAGGAAAGCTCAAAGCCAGCTAACAACAGAGTTAGGAGTTAATGCCCGGCAGTAATTAACGCCTGCGCTGGGATCTGTACCTCCTCATTATATCCGTCTGCATCGGATCTAACGGGAATCTTCCCCACACTGGGGATTTCCACTTCAGAGACCTGCGAGCTAGTCTGGGCAGCAGCCTCTGTTTCCTTAGCGTCCTGCGGTTGCTCTGCCTGAACTGTAAGTGCTCTTTCTCCCGGTTGGGCCTTCGTTGGCTCTACCTCCCCAGGCTGTGGCCAAGAAGACAAAGAAGAAAAAAAGTGAGAAAAACCAAAGCAAAATAGAGGAAAGCGAAAGGGGGCCGAGTTAAACCTGGCACAGCTGCAGAGTCACACAGACACGGGAAGAGCAAAGGCCCGTCAAGAAGAATAATACCAAGACGAGAAGGGGTCTCCTCCTGGGCCGGGGCTCAGCTCCTACCTCGCAGAGAGCTGCCTCGACGCCGTTCTTTTCATAGGCATCGGCGGTGTTGGCGATGGCCTTGGCGGTCTGCTCCTTGGCAATCATGGCGTGCTCGGAGGACAGAGAGCGCACGCTCTGCTCACAGACCGAAGACTGATCTGTCAGGGCAGAGGTGTCGTGTTAGCGAGCAGGAACCGCAAGCCGCCGCCGCCTCCTCTCGCGTTCTGAAAGGTTCTGTAGCCTGTCCGTGCAGGATTAACCAGCTGCTGCGTTCCCCCCCCCGCGGTGAAGGCGTTTCACCCAGGAGCGTGCGCGGCGCACACCATCGGGGATTGCCAAGTGACGCTTTCCCACTCCAGAGAACAGCACCTGAACGTTTTCTACTCGATAGTTATGTATAAAAAATGAAGTCTGGAAGTGAACTGAGATTAGCCCGTTACGATTAAGTGAATGGAAAACAGCATTTCTGGTGACAAGCTCGGAAGGGTGCGCATACAAAACCAGTAGCATCGCCTTTCGTATTGCCAGGACAGAGCCGCCGCGGGCTGCCTTTGCTACCTCATCAACGGTTTCTCCTAGGCACCCAGCCACTGATGTGAGGCTCCGCCACAGCGGCACTGCTGACCGGCTGGCCGCTGCCGGTTTCAACACGGTTTGCGAATTCGGACGTGGCATTACCTGGTCCTGACTCGGAAGAGAGGTCCTGTGATTCAGAAGCAGGTGAAGGCTCCATCTGAGGAATCTTGCACGACTGCTCTTCCTCCCACTCCTCGGCCTCCCGCTCGAGTCGCCAGTTGTCCTCCTGGATGTAATGTCTCAGCTCTGGGGGCAAGGCTTCGACCTCCTTCTGAAACTGCCCAACCTCTGAGCCATCAGCCTTGTCTGGAAGAAACGCAGGACCAGCATATAACGACACCCAGAGCGGCAGGACACCGCCGTCAGAGACTCAATACACAGCGTTACAGAAAGACACAATCAAAGCGGCCGAGGGGTAAATGGGAATACCCCCAACTTTCTACTAGCTTTGTAATTTAAGGCGATTCCTAAGCAGAAGTGCAAAAATGGAGACAGATCCAGGGAGGTATTGGCAAGAAAACCCACTTTTGTTCTACCACCGGACGGCGTTTATCAGGAAGAAATTCCAGAAGCGGCGCCTGCTGATGCAGTAGGTCAGAAACACACCCTTGCTCGAGGGCTGACATCGTACGGAGAACGGCACCTGTGCTGCCGATCGCTGGGAAATTCACGGTTCAGCCGGAGACATCGCATCTACCACACTACACGGCACATAAAGGTAGGGAACGAACCCCGGCCTGCACGGATCCCCCAGCATGAGTGTCGTGCCGGTGTTTCTCAGATCTTTTTATACCTACTTCAGTATTTCGTTTTAAAATGGCACAAACTGCAAGTAGTATCTGCTTTAGACGAGTCTTAAAATGTATCCAAAGCAACCGGCAATTCTCCACACCAGCTATTTCTTACGCACCCATTGTAAAAGCAAAGCCTCTTTCAAAACCAACAAAAATTGCATTAAAAGGGGGGGGGGGGAGGGCGGAAATCATGGGTTCATTTCAGAAACGGAACTGTCATGGGAAGACAGACAAAGAACAACCTCCCGATCCTCATCAGCCATATTTAGCAATGAACAGAATGACAGTTCTCCATTGTTTCTTTCTATTTATTACATCAAAATGAACCACGCGTGAAATTATTAGGTTCTACTACAGCTGTTTGCCATGTATAGTGCCACGTGCAAGATCATTTCTCCACATAACTATTTATACATTGGCACCGCAAGCATACTTGCGAGTCTAAGCCGCTGCTACCAACAACTCACGCGCTAGGGAAGGCTGCGTAAAAGAAGAGCCTCTTTGGGTTCAACGTCACGCGATCGTTAAGAAACAAGTCACAGGTCAGCGAGCGTGATAAAAAAAGCCGGAGGTGTTTCACGTGCCCCTACAAAAGGAACGCTGCTGTACAAACTGCAGAAAGGGTCAAAGCGAAAAACACCACCCACAGGCGCATGTTGGAGGCGGCAAGTGGGGAGCCTGACTGCTTCGACACAACACCACCACAGAAAGTTGTGTACTCAATCTCACCAGCCCCGTCCGTCCTTCGGTTTTCAACCCTGTCAGGGATTTCATAGAATCATAGAATTGTTAAGGTTGGAAAAGACCCTTAAGGTCATCGAGTCCAACCGCCAACCCATCACTGCCAAGCCCACCACTAAACCATCTCCCCAAGCACCACGTCTGCCCTTCTCTTAAATACCTCCAGGGATAGAGACCCAACCACCTCCCTGGGCAGCCTGTTCCAATGCCTGACAGCCTTTCAGTGAAGAAGTTTTTCCTAATGTCCAACCTAAACTTCCCCTGGTGCAGCTTGAGGCCGTTCCCTCTCATCCTATCACTTGTAGACTGGGAGCAGAGACCGACCCCCCCCTCACTCCAGCCCCTCTCAGGCAGCTGCAGAGAGCGAGAAGGGCTCCCCTCAGCCCCCTCTTCTCCAGGCTAAACCCCCCCAGCCCCCCCAGCCGCCCCCCAGCACACTTGTGCTCCAGACCCTGCCCCAGCCCCGCTGCCCTTCTCTGGACACGCTCCAGCCCCTCAAGGCCCTGCTTGTCCCGAGGGGCCCAAACCTGAGCCCAGCATTCGAGGTGGGGCCTCACCGGGGCCGAGCACAGGGGCAAAAGTGAATCGAGTATGGAGCAAATTATTTTGCTTCTATCCGGGGTGAAGTTTTTTGTGTCGTCACAAGACGACCGTGCCAAAGAGAGGCTGAGGAACGTAACGACCGCGCAGAGACAGGATAGCACACAGCTGCCAAATTAACCAGCAGTCTTGGCTCCAGTACCTGCAGCAACGCGGGACACCTTATCGCTTATGTACATCAGGCAGTAGGCACTGGCGTTCTTCAAGCCTCCGAATGAATCTCTCTCCAGTTCTTCCCAGGATGATTCCGTCACTGAGATGTCGTTGTATTTGAGCCAGCTTTTTCGAGGCTGGTCGTATATGTAGGCCCAGTAGTGACCAGCGTTTGCTTGCCCTTCGTGTACCAAGACCGCGTGCAGACGATAGGGAACCTGCAAGTTTGCACGGAGGCAGTTTTCAGGCGTACTTTTAGTAAATGAATTTGTCTGACCTCTGTACCGAAACCGCAAGCGCGTTCACAGCCGTGGCCTGGAACGAGACTCTTGGTTCAGAGGGTAAATTTCCTACTAAGTGAGAACTGACTTTTGAGGGAAAAAGCAACAAGATTTTCATAAAGAATCCTTTCTCTGCTTCATCCTCGTACTGGCATTGTTTTAAAATACAACGAAGTGGACAACCGAAACTGAGAGCTGCTACCAAAAACCGGTATCAGCAACGCCAGCTGAGTGTTTACCTAACGAAGGTGCATTTCCTACCTGTTGGAGGAGAGGGTCGCAGTACATTTGCTCAACGGACAGGTTGATTCTGGCAATAGACTCCTTCAGATCTGCCGAGAACATCACGAATGAGAGAAATACATCAAAATTAATGACTGCTCGTCAGGCTGTTCCGGCCCCTTCCACTTCAGGAAGTTGGAAGCCATGCAGGAAGTACGACACGCTTAAGGCCAGGGCTGAAGCCCGCGCGAGATGCGCTGTCGATCAGGATGTATCCAGTTGAAGCAACAAAGGGGAAATCAGACGGGCATTCAACGGACAGACCACAACACATATACTTGGGGCCAACCTTGCACGTCCTGGTCGATCTCGTTTCTCCATCGCTGCAGGCACGTCCGAACGAGGTTCAGCTCCTCCTCGGAAACCACGCGAGGAGCCGGGCGTTCAGACATCGCCGCTGGCGAACCAGAGGGCTGGAGCGGCCCACTCGATTCTTCCTGCGGCGAGGCGTTTGCCGAGAAGAAAGCTGCGTCTTCAGTCCTAGTAGCCTTCCTTTCTAGCGCGCTGCGAAGCAAAAGGCAAGAGCAGTGGACAGGTTTCTCAATCTTTCTCGTTTTTTTTTCTCTTTTTGGGAAACAATATGAAATAAACCGAAGAAAAATTGCTCCAGAGCCAGAGCAGGATTTCCCTTCCGGGACGGTACAAAACGTAAAGAGAACAAGTACACTGAAATGTACTTCGACCTTAACAGACCAAATCAAAATGTAAGAAAAATAAAAACTAAAACTCTTACAGAACTCGCTAAGCACAGGTCCACAAGGAGCAATCCTAAAAATTCCTTCCCTGACTACTAAGAAACTCGTGTATTTACTCAGCTTTATTTAGACTGTAAACAAACCACGCCAGCCAGGTTTGTAATAATCCAATATTGCAGTAATTTACTGGTCGATGAAGCAAAAAAATTAGTAGCCTAACCAAAAAGAGCACATAATTTAACTCAGAATTGCCGCTTAGACAAGGCATATGGCGATGCTTTTGGAAAAGGAAAAAGAACAGCCTAGATGTAGCGTTATATTTACAGAAACGGAACCAAATTATGAGCAAAGTAGCGACTGACTACTTGCACAGGCATTCAGAGGTTACTCGCTCGCAAGCGCTCAGATAAATAATCCACTTCAGAATCTTAGAATTGTTCAGGTCAGAAAAGACCTTTAAGATCAGAGTCCAACCGCTAAGCTAGTGCTGCCAAGCCCACCACTAAACCGTGTCCCTAAGCGCCACGCCTACACGTCTTTCAAGTACCTCGCCGGGATGGTGCCTCCACCACCTCCCTGGGCAGCCGGTCCCAGCGCTTGACAACCTTTCAGTGAAGAAAGTGTTCCTAATACCCAACCTAAACCTCCCCTGGCGCAGCTTGAGGACGTTCCCTCTCGTCCTGTCACTGGTGACTTGGGAGCAGAGACCAGCCCCCCCCTCACTCCAGCCCCTCTCAGGCAGCTGCAGGGAGCGAGAAGGGCTCCCCTCAGCCTCCCCTTCTCCAGGCTAAACCCCCCCAGCCCCCTCAGCCGCCCCCCAGCACACTTGTGCTCCAGACCCTGCCCCGGCTCCGCTGCCCTTCTCTGGACATGCTCCAGCCCCTCAAGGTCTTCCTTGTAGCGAGGGGCCCAAATTTTGGAATGCAAACCAGGAGCATTTAGCCAAAAGACCAAATGTTCTCCTACAAATAATTTTTATTTCTGTTTACTAACCCATCCGCCTGCGAAAGCACGTCCAGAACTTGAGGCTCGGCGTAGGACTGCAGGAGCGCTGCCTGAGAGCCCTGAGCAGAAGAAACAACTACAGCTGGCTTTGTAGCGATGAATTCGAGAACATACTGGAGCATGTCGGGCAGCGGAAAGCGGGCTGGGCCAGAGCCGTACTTCATGTACCTAGAGGAAAAAGCAAGACGTGGCATGAATGAAGGAGCGTGCGACTGCTTGGTTAAACCTGAAGGGACAACGGCAGAGCAACAGGGAAGACGACTCAGCACCTCCGCACCGCCAGCGGACCCTGACAGCCTTGCGGCTGCGGGCGCTGCTCGGCAGCAGCCAAACCACCGGTGTGCTATCAGCACTGTTCTAGCCACAAAAGCAAGCCGGCTGCTGTGGAGACAGGTAACTCCACCCCAGCCAGACCCCGCAGGTTGCTAGGCGTGGGCCTAAATACACGCTGTTTTCATGATGCCCACCAGAACCTCACCGAGCACAGACACCAGCAGGGCCACGGCGACACGGCGCACCCTCTTTGCCTGCCACTTGCTCTCAGAACTGTCACTTTAAAAATAAAAGCCGTAAGCGAGTTTAATGCTGATTAAAGGACCTTTTGCACAAGGCTCCCGGAAAATGAAATCTGGTTGTCCATGAACCAGACCTTTGCTATCTGGTCTCTTTCCTTCCCCGATAAATAATGCCAAATGCTGAGCTGGAGGGGACAACTAATCTAAAAAATAACCTAGACTCTTTTTAACGCACCACCGGGCTTGCCCACTGAACCTTGCCGACGCAGCTGACAGTGACACCTGTACTATTTGCAGAATTTGTTCTCGGAACAGCATCAGTAATATTCAGAAAGCACCAAACCCCGAGTTTGTTTTTGAAAACAGGCTTCCTCACGCCGCTCCTCTCAGAATAAACCTGGTCCTGTTGGTCCTTCCTCTCCAAGTTCCTCTTCTGTTGGGAGGCTCGTTTGAAAGGAAGCATTTGCACGCTCCCACAGGGCGCGGAAATAAAGCTGGCCGACTACTTACCTTTCCAGCTTCTGCTGCAGAATCGCCATTTGCTCCTTCAACCTCTTCATTTCTTCTCTCTTCATCCGAATAAGCTCCTTACTGCAGTAGAGGTACCTGAACAGAGACACAGAGCCCCGCCACAGGAGATTTGTTTACTCCTAACGTCCACAGTCTTTCATAAACATTCCAGAATCCTTCCTTGCTCACCCACGCGACCCTTTTCATTTCTCGAATCACAATAAAGCAACAGCTTTAAAGATACCGTACGACAGAACGACTCACCTGTCCATATAAATAGTCTGGGGAAACTCTAGCCTGGTGTGAATTTTCTCTGGCTGTCCCAGCGACTGATTGAACTCAAATCGGGAGAGTTCAAAGGTCAGTACC
Source organism: Phalacrocorax carbo (assembly GCF_963921805.1). Taxonomy (NCBI): domain Eukaryota; kingdom Metazoa; phylum Chordata; class Aves; order Suliformes; family Phalacrocoracidae; genus Phalacrocorax; species Phalacrocorax carbo. The sequence goes on along the minus strand of NC_087533.1, from coordinate 8,584,265 downwards.
GGCGGGAGTTTTGTAAACCAGCGCTGTAAGGAAAGCAGAAACGCCCCCAAAGGGCCTTGCTTTAAGATGACTGCTACACCAAGCCTAAATGATTTTAGACTGATCCTAAATGTCTGTTTGTCTTTAAATACTGACTTAGTCTGTATTTTGCTTACAGAGTGACAGAAAGCCAGGGACTTACTAGTCAGAAAGCCAAATTTTACGAGATTAAAGTTCCCGCTTCCGTTCCACGGTTTTACCGTGGAAAAAGCCTCATAATAGCTTTTGGAAAGTTACTTTTCATTGCCTGATGCATCCAGCCTGACGGATGAATTAACGGGCCCAGCACCGAATTTTACAAAATTAGCAGGCACTACACAAACTCTGGATGCCGAGAGCGTTCTTTTCTAATGTAGATCACATGCAATGATGAAGAACAAAACAGAAGCCCTTAAGCACTACCCGATGCCTTATCCTCTCCCAGCCTCTTTGCAAACTATTCAACTGAGGAGATTGAGAGAAGAAACCCACTTTCTGTCCGCTTCATCCACTGTTTCAGAGAGCCATGCTGAAAGAAGTAGCCTCGGTTGAATTTACGCTGCCTCGCTCTCTTCCTGGGTTCGCAAAGGCTGCCAGCACAGGCCGCCAGAAGCGCCCGGCGCCCGCCTTAGCACGGTGCCGCCCGGGCAGCGCTCCCTGCTCGACTCGGGATGGGCGCCCTAAGCTCTTCTTCCTTCGCAGGATTTGCGGCAGGTGTCCTGCCGCGATAAATCTGCCCCGCACCGAAGCGCAACAGCGCGTCTGTAGGTCTAAAATATTTACAGTGACGGCGTATTCTTTTGATTACTTAAAAAAAAAACAACTGTGGAAGGAGGAGGCCAGGTAGCGGAGCTTTCTGACAGGGAGCCCAATCTTCGGAACAGGAGAACACAGAACCAGAGAAGGAATGATTTACACACCTATTATCTAGGAGAAACGCAAGGTCTCGGTAATCCCACTGATGCTGTGAGCTTCAGCACACTCACCTACGTTCTCACAAGACAAAACGCACCTTATTCTCTACGTCCCCTATCACGCGGTCCTCTAGCCACGACATCCTAGGAAGCGAAATTAAGACGCAGAGTTTTTCCAGTCAGATTTCTCAGCAATAAAGCCAGAGCCTTCTCCTTCTATCCGTACAGACAAAGAATGATTAGAACATCTCTGCGACTAGCCCCATTCCCCTTCTCTTTCCAAAAAGGATTTGCAGGAACTGAAAAGCTTGGACTGAGAAGAACCTGCCCCACTAGCTCCCTAAGTCCCTCTGTCCCTGGCACCATCGGTTTCACCTACATGTGCTGTAAATGCCTTTGAACAGCTTCAGGCGGGAACTAGGGAAGCCAGAAACAAACAGGTGAGCCCAGAGTCAGGCAGGGCTTCCCCGCCCAAGGCTTCATTTCGCCTTTGCTAGGTTGAACCGCGGCAACGCGGTTTTCGGCCTCTCTCGTAGGACTGAAATACCTTTCCCTGCCGCCCTCCACACCAGACACCTCTGCAAATCTCTTCATGTTATTTCCCAGCCTTTCTCTAAGCTAACTTCTCAGCTGCTCTTACACATGTAGGATGATGAAGGTACAGCTTCTCTTTCTACTTTGCTGCAACTAAGTATTTTGTGATTGGTTCGTGATTCGTGAGATTAAAGAAAAAAAAAAAAAGGAGAGAAAAAAAATCAGCACAGTCAGAAGAGTGAAAATGAGAAGGAAAAAAAAACACACACTGTAATAGGGAGAAAGATACAAATTCCAAATGGCATACCATGGAGTTAAGCACTGTACTTTTACCCTCCGAAAATATGGAGGCAGTGGTTCTCCCCCTACTCAGGTACAGGTAGGCTTCAACAGAAAGAGAGAGACTTTATCACACTTGCATCAGAAGCAGATGTTTACCTTTTTAATTTTAAACAAACTCCTCAAACTGGCTACATAAGGACAACGCATCTTTACAAATAAGCGAAGACCGAGCGTCTCGCCACGTAATGCCAACAGACATTCATGCGAGATTCCGGGTATCCAGGAAGTCTTTCCCACCGATTCTTAGGGGTCGTTTACAGTTGCCATTTAAACTTATCAAACTATACCGAGACAGCCCTGCGCTACTCGCGTTGCTTTTTTCCGCAGCAGGCAGCCAAAAGCTCGAAAACAAAACGTGAAACTCACCTCCTGTCCATACTTCACCGACCGAGACGCCGTCGCCTCCTCCATCTCTCCCTCCACCATGGCTCCTTCCAAGCACTCACTCAAGTTTCGATAACCATTTACCTGAAGGGGATACTGACCGAAGGCTTCGATCTTGGAAAAAGCGTTGCCTGGGTGACGGAAACGATACAAGGCCCGTAAACGAACTTAAGAGAACAAAAGCCCGGGTTAACTCGAGAGCTCGCTGTCGGCACCAGTTAGAGGCGCTGCTCGCAAGGAGTGAACGGCACGTAGCTCCCTGCGCACAGGTGTGGCAGGGTGAGCCGCCCTTCAAACGGGCGCCTGCAAATACACCAGCGCTTGCGAGTAGGTCACGTTGTCGGAAGAGGGACTTTATAACCGCCACAGCCAATCTTACCAAGGTGCCCGTTTGCCAGTTTCAAGGACTGGGCAGCTTCACCAGGAGCGCGCGACAAAATCACCGCCGCTATAAAGCAAAACACTCAGAGGAGGTAAAAAGTGAATGTACCAAACCCTTCACTCACCCTCGTGGACACCCTCAGTCAAGAACGTCCCGTAGAAGAGTTGTACCATCGGGTTCTCGGATTTGTCCCCAGGGCTCCTGTTTCAGAAAGAAAGCAGCGCACGTTCGCTTGCGGCCGTCGGCTGCAAAAAGGCCCCGAGCCGTAATCTAAGCCTTTGCTTGGGAAGCCTCCTCCAGTCAAAAGTGCAGTTTTCTACTCAAGCACAAGACACAGAGGAAGCTTCTTAGCTGTTTCCACTCTCAGAAGCACATCGTAACAATGCTTACACCGGCAAGGGGGAAAGAAAAAAAAAGTTAAGGCACTACCTTTCGAAACGCAGTTCCAAAACCCAGACCTTTCACGTACGCCCGTTCTGCTGAGCTCCCCCCAAAAAAGCCTGCCCATCCTGCAGGCCACACTGGCATTGACTGAAGTCCCCCGCTCGCGTACAGAAAACGCACGCGTAACGCTCCATAAGCGTACTTCGAGCTTACGGAGCGCCTCCTCAGCAAGCAAAAACCTCTCTTGCTTTTAGTCAAAGTTTTCACGTCGAGCCCTCTCGTTCTTTAAGGCACCGCATTTAAAATCTGTTTCTCCTCAGTGCCAGGTCAAACTCCCGAGATCGTAAAAAACTCACTTGACATCGACAGCAAGCTGGAACGCATCCTCCAGCCAGTCCAGTAGCTTGTGTGTAAATTCACTCACATCTTGCTAGAAGAGAGACGAAAGCGGAGAGTCAAACGCAATACCACCCAGAGCGCGCTTTCGCGGTCTGCTGCTTTCACAAACCTGCTGGAAGACAGCCCGCCTGGTATTGCTGCACCTACCCAGCTGAAAGAAGTGTGAAACTCAAGTGCTGTGCTGATTTAGACCGATAATGAACGCTCTGCTCATCTGAAAACTAGATCAGAGGAAATTATTGCGATCGCTACCCAACTTCCCAGATGGCGCCGGGTAGAGCACTGTGGCGCTGGCTGTTTAACGAGCACGCACGTACATTTTGCCTAAACGGCGCGGGGACAGCTGCTCGGCAGATGACAAACATGGGAAGAGGCCTCCGACAGTAATAGCAGGAGGAAGCGAAATGGGATCGCCGTGGCTGCAAGTGCTGGTTGGAAGAAAGGGAAAGGCTTTTTAAGGCGGTTTTACCTGCTGTTCTTCAGCGGATCTAAACGCGTCCCTCAAGAGTTCCAGCGCGGCGGAAGGGTCTACAAACTTGCGGCGCGTCCCCAGCATGAGAGCAAACAGACACTGAAGTTCTTGCATGAACGCAACGTTTCTTTTTCCCTGCATTGCAGAAAGAAGAAAAGCCAAACCCTTCCTGCAACTCCAGGCAAGCAGCGTCTGAAACCCGAGCGCCACGGAATGCCACGTGCACAGGCCGTGAGAACTACGCTACCAACCAAGGAGAGAGGAGACGTTAAAAAGGGCAACAGCGGCAGGACGTGCAGTGCCGTTTCCCGGAAGCAACCTGCTCTCCCGACGGATGCACGGGGGAAAAAATTTAACCCAAACAGAACCTTTAGAGAAAAGAGCGCCAGAAGTAATAATCGCTAAAGCAGGAGGCAAAACCCGGTGAATTTATGAGTTTATTCTGTCTGCACTTTGGGCTTTTTAGAGTACCGAGAGCGCAGAGACGAGCAAGTAGAGCAAAGCCTTTTAAAGGCCGGGACGCTATAACAAGCGCAGCTTAGCGCCAGGTACACCTTTTTCTCTACCTATTTTCTGAGCACCTTCTGCTGACCGCTCTCAAAGTACTGGGGCTACAGGGACCTTCAGGCTGGCTCAAATAGCAGTTCTTCTATGCTGCACGCGAACAAACAAACAATCTGGGGCCAACGGAGAAGATTTATGGGACACGTTTCTCCCCGCACTACAGTTAGAAAGAAGCTCTAGAGGCAAGCTCTACGAGAAGCATCTGTGTGTTTTTTTTTTAAACAGCGATTCTGCCTTTGAGAAGTACTTCCCAAATTTGTCCTTAACGCAGCCTGGCAATTCGAAAGCCATTAATGCAGCCGCAGGAGTCTCAGATGGCCCCAAATTAAATCTGCTTAGGGGAAGAGCAGAACAGTACACCACAAAAGGAGGAAACTTCACAGAGTTACTCGGCAAAAACTTACAGTGCGACTACGACAACCTTCAAGCACGTTTTGTGGGAGGGAGTACCCAAGGACCAGCCTCCGAAATTCCGGCAACTGGAACAGAGACTGGGAGAGGAGAGGAGAGGTAAAGCCTAGTCCGCATCCGCCAGGATTTGACTCACTGCAGTTTCACGCCCCGTTGCCACCCTCTTACCCGCCACCTTTTCTGTCACTTTCTAATTCTTTGATGGCCTGCGTTACTAAATCAACCTTTACAAAGTGAGCGGTCTACGTGCCGGCCCAACACATTCGTACCCACCAAAGAACTAAATCTCATCCCGCCGTTTCTGGGAACCACACAACCATTTTAGGAAGGCGGATTCTCTTCTGCATAGGCAAGCTTAGCAAAAGCACCCGGGAACAAGTCACAGTGAGGAAGGAGCCCATTTGGCGCTTGCCCTCTGCCCCTCAAAGCCGAGGACACACGACCAATTAACGTCTGATGTGAAACGGTTAGAAGAGATGATGAACCCGCTCCGGACCACTTATTGTGGTCTCTTCTTGTTTAGGTTATCGCTAATGGTATGCGCCGCCCAGTCGCTCACTCCTTCAAGCATCTATGCCAGTGTATGCCATTAACTGGAACGTGATACGCCACCTATTACGGAGCCAACAATAACTGCAGTAAAATTAAATTATCAGCTCGCTTTGCCAGTCAAGCTTCTGTCATTCAGCAAGCATCTGGGCATCGCTGTGCTGAAAAAAACCCCCTACATACGTTCGTGCAGATCGTATGTATCTGTATCTATTTTTACGCAGAGTCTATTCAACTGCTCTTTGGCTCTCTCTGTGCACGCCCGGAATAAATCACCACCCGATCAAATAAAAAGACAAGTCTCATCTGAGCACGGTCACACTCACTCATCTGCATGCGATGGCCGCTTCACAGAGCCGTCGTGTATTTAATTCTAACTGATAAACACTTCGACTCCAGGACCGCAGCAACTCCAGGAGAGCTTTTCTATTAGATTACCTGTATGACAGCGCTAAACCAACACGTATTTCCAATGTTTTTCATTCCAACGGGCCAGTCGCCCACTCTCCTCCAGTCATTCTGCTTGGGGTTCTCTCCCCAGACTTCGCAGCGTTTCCTTTTGGAGCGATTTTTGCTTTCAGCAGAATGCGCTTCCTGTGGTCTGTCACAAAAGATGCACACCGTGCTGTAAAACACCATCTCACAAAGATTCTCGACACCTATGGCAACCGTACTCGCCGGCGTCACCAGCGGGACGCCGGAGCAAGGCGCTGGTGGGTGACACCCAGCGCAACAGGCAACGATGCCTCATCTGACCGCAGAAGGGTTCCAGCTCTCAAGGGAGGCAGATGGAAAACGCGACTGCAAGACCATTTGGAACGAGGGAAGAAGGCAGTAAGACACGCGTGGTTTTCTTCACGAACTAGCTGCACGCAAAATCGGTGCCCTCAGTCACTACTGGCGGCAAACCCAACCCACGGTAAAAAGGAGTCGGCCACGCAGCGGCTGCTGCGAGGTGAATCGACACCCGAGACTTCAAGGTGTTTCTTCAACAGGTGCCGCGATGCCGGCGCAGCCGCCTCCTGCGCGGCACGCCAGCAACTGCAGCAGGGACGGAACTCGCCACAAACCAACCGGCTGCTTCTATTATTTCAGCCATCGCTTTGCAGTGCTGCTCCAGAAGTGAAGGTCAGCTACCCAGAAGGCAGTAATGACCCAGGCACCTTCTAAAAGCAGCAGGTATACATCTGGTAGGCGATTCACGTTTGGTTTTGCAGTTCCCAGCTTAAGAATCCGCTTCAGATACCCGGGAAAAACGAAACCCACTTATGGACCCACTGACCTTGCAGCAGCCTCCCTTTCGACAGCCTGAGCTTTTGGCGATTCCGGTGGTCCGAAGGCGTCGACTGCACGGAGGTCGTCCTTGTTGCTGGGGGCGAGTGCAGTAGCGACACCTACAAGCGGAGGCAGCGTTCCCATCAGTTTCCCACCAGGAGCAGGCAAACGCCGCTTTCATTAAGAGAAACTCCTAGAACGCGTCACACCTCACAAATACCATTTTTCACCTGGAAGAGCATAACTTTCAGGCTCAAGTTTTAAATACAAATCCTTGTAGTTTAGATCACGCTGGGAAAGCTAAAAACCCCCTGGGTGGGCTGGATGAGGAGAGCAGGACAGACCGTGCAGCTGTGTACTGCCCAGATCTCCCTACGCCCAAACTCAGAGCTCGAGGGAACACCCCAAGCCTCCTGAAGTAATGACACAGGGACACGAGCTGCTGCTTATACGCGCTCTGCCTTGACATCGGCGTCGGGAACTGACTCCGTTTTGAGAAATAACGTATTTCAATAAAATCAGCACAATCGCAGCAAATTGCCTTCCTCCACTCGCGTCAGGACGCTCAGCTACGAGCTGTCTCATGTGCCAGCTACCGAGGAAAGGAGACAGGAAAACGAGTACTGGAAGAGGTGGAAGCCTTACACGGCGGGACAAGGGCAGCCACACTGTTCCGGGTGCTGCTTCAAAGCTCCTGGCACACATTTTTGGCATTGTGAACCTGTCCGGTGATAATATCACTCAGGGAAGCTCCAGGTAATAGATGTGTCATGAGCAAAAAGGTTTAAAGAGAGCTGTTCTCAGCCACCTCAGACTGCAACACCGCTTTTTACACCTAGGTGTACCAAACCGGGGCCCGCTTCTGCCAATACCTGTAACAACGTTTGTCAGGCAGTCAAGTTGCTAGCTCAGGCAGCGTTTTAAGTTTTCATGAAAATATGATGCTAAACACTGGCTTTGCCTGCTCGGCCAGCAGATGCTGTTCGAAAAAGATGCACGATCCTTGACAGGGATTCAGGCCTGTGTCCTGCTCGCTCTGCTTCAGGAGCTCTCCGGGCTTTCTGTGGTAGCCAAGACCAACTGTTTACAACACCGATAGCTTTTTAGCTACGCTGTGTCACCTACCAACGCTATTAAGACACTATTAAGTCACTTTCCTTGTGGATGCAGCTCTCCTTCAGCAGGAAGGTTTAACTCCCCGGGCTGTCCCACAGCAAGCGGCGAGTGCTGGCAAAACCCGACCAGCGCCAGGCCAGGAGCAGGTGGCATCCACTGGCAGAAGCAGGGAGGAGCAGTACTTCCCCTTTCGACTCGGGCCGAAACACGGGAAACCGTAAGGGCGAGCAGAGAGGAACCACTTACTTTGTGGGAGCTGCTTGCCCGCAGCGCTCCCTTCCCAAGCCGACGGCTCTGCGGCAGCCGCGTCCTGGGCCGGCTCCTGGGCGTGCTCCTCCGTCAGGAAGGTGACTGCTTCCATTAGGTCTCCATTAGCGGCCTAGCAGCGTGACAGGGGGAAAAATCCACAGTGCCAGGGTTACTTTATCTACATTTGCATGACATTTAATGCATCCGTGGTAGAGATAGGCACACCGCCACCACCTTCGCCTTCTCTGGCCACGGGAGAGAGCTGTCTGCTGGTGGCAAGCGGTAGTAAAAAATGAAAATAAGGCAGGCTTGAATTTCTCTGTCGCAAAGCACTTTGGCTTTATTACTAGGGCAATATAGACTCCATTAACTAATTTAATTTCCCTCGCAAGAGATTCGAGCAGTGGTGGGAGGCCTGAAGGGCGACAGGGTGCCTTGCCACCAGGAGACACTCACAGGGATCAAACTCTCCGTGGACGTCAAGTCTCTCACTGGGCTTTCTTCCGACCATCACTATGGGCTAAACCCCTTTAAATGTACTCTCACATTTTCTGGACGTTACTTCTCGATGGAACACGTAGGGATTTCCTTAAACGAGCCTTTTTGTATGTTTTCAGCACAGCCCACATCCTGCTGCTACGTCTCAAGGGGGCGGACGGCGCCTGACGATTCCAGACTGACGTGGCTGCAGCCAGCTTAAGGCTCCAATTTATAAACACCGAAACATGCACTAGGAGGAGGAATCCTTCCAGGTAAGCCCTGCTTCTCCAAGCGCCCGAGATTCCTGTGTCCCTTCACTTTGGGGCAAAGTCAGCTGTTGTGGTGACGGGCGAGACAGCCACCAGCCACAAAGCTACCGATGATACCGCAGCCGTGCGGAACTCCTGAAGCACTTTGCAGGGAGGAAAACCCACTCTGACGCACTGCGTCTGCATCTCAGGGGTAACAGCAGGGGTAACAGCCCTGTAGGAGCAAAGCTTCCAGGTGAGGTTTACAATGTTTTAGCTTAGCACGCGCTGCTGCTGCAGCAGCGGCGGCAGGGATTTTAAGGTCTACTGTCAGAAAAACGAGCCATTCTCAACTCAGCACGAGGTGGTTGTTTCAAACGTGGATGAACACACGCGAACCCCCGAGCCGCGCGTTCCCCGCTGACGCCAACGAGCGCCAGCCTCACACCCCTGTTCGCCTCAGGGCGCACCTGAGCGGAGCACGAGCGCGGGGCAGAAAAGCAGCGGCGCATTTACCCTTCGCCCCCCACACGAACCACGTTACTCCACGCGGCAGGCGCCGGATCGCTTTCACAGGCCATGCGCTGACTATTTTAGTGAGGACTAGCTTGTTATCAGCGCAGCGAGCACCCGACCTGCGCATTAGGTTTTGAGAGAGCCTGAACTTGGCTGACTTTTGGGACAAATTGAGAAGTCTCCTTTCCACAGAACGACGACGACAACGGGCACAAACCTTTAGAGCCGCATGAAGGAAAGCCGAATCTTGAATTCCGGTGATCTCTTTCAGCTGGTTTAAAAGCATCTGGCACTCCTGCATGCAAGAAATAAAGAAAGCTCATGTGAAAAGGTGACCAGGACAGACATCGAGCTGTTTCTGCAAGGCTCGCCAAGGGCTCACCGGGGCGTTGCTTCTTTCTTTCCTTTTTACTGACGGCTGGACGCAAAAACCCACTCGCGCTTGCCCGATGGTAACGCCGACATCAGCTTGAACGTCAAATTTTTTTTCCCCCGAAGTTTACAGGCTAACGTTCGATCTGCTGTATCCCCTTGAGCGCGTCAGCAGGCCCGAGAGGAAACGCTATCCCCGCTGTCGGATGCGCCGTGGGAAGGGGAAGGGGCGCCCCCGCCCCCAGCCCGCGGCGGCATGTGCGGCGGGACATATAAGGAGGCCGCGTGCTCTCAGGGCATCGGCGAGGGGCTATTTTAAGCCTGGCCGCCCACGCCATTTGTGCCTGTCATTTCTCACTGACAATAAGGTGTCAGAAGAAGGGCCCGAGAGGCTGCTAGCGCTTTGCCTTCCCCCACCACTCGGGCCGCTCGAGGTTTGGCGAGATACACGCTCTAGGCTCCAAGCCACGGCCACCAACCTATTCTTTGACCAGTTCAATCACTTAAGAAACAATTACAGAAATTTTCTTTAACAGACTTATCAAATCTTTGCAGCCTCGGCTGCCAAGGCGCTTACCAAGCCACGAATAACTTCGGTCAGCCGGCTATCGGGAGAGGCAGCTCTCTACCAAGAGCCCCTTCCAGCAGCGAGCCCCGATGCCGGGGGTCCCACGCCCCAGCCCGTTCTGCAGCCGCTGCTGCTGCCAACGGCTCCGTTCGGCTGAAACCCAACACTGCGACATACAGCGCTGTGTGCACGTAGTATAGGAAGGACGTTACAACAGGGAAACCAGGGCACGCCTGACCTACGAAGGCTGCCGAGGATCCTGCTGTCAGCACAGCCCAACGAATACCAGTTTCTTAAGAGCACGTGCTAAATGAACCTTAACCGGCAACACTGCAGACGAATACATTCAAGCTTCTACTTCCTCTCATCACTGGGAAAAATTTAAGACGCCTTCGTGCTGTTGGAGCACAAGCTCCACCCAGCGAGCAGTAAGCCAAGGACTCTTTTTGAGGCACCCCTCCACACCGCTGACGGGTGCTACCCCACGCACAAATACCGTACAGACAGCACGCGTCCGTGCTGGCGGTGAAAGCAAAGGAAAAAATCCTGGATTATTTTTTGATAGGAATTCCCTCGACACGTTATTTGCGATATTCCCACCTAAAATACTACCTTTGCTCAACTTTTACAAGAAAAAGTGCACCCATGTGGGCACACGCACCCCTCCAGCCCGTCCCGCACGTTCTTTCAGTCGTGATAAAAGCCGAGACGCGCTGGAAAGCCTCAGGCCCAGCCAGGGGCGCAACGGGGAACTGCACGAGAGGGAGCCAAGGGACCGAGGCTCAGGACGGGCATACTTTCACAAAGGCAATCCACTTATATCATGTTGCTAATTTTGCTACCTTAGGGAGCGGCGGGCTTGTCGGCCAACCCCACCTTATGCCGCAGGGCATATTTTTCCGTTGGAGGAAAAGAAAAAAAAACAGCCCTCGCTAATAAACCGCATTACAATAACGAAATCCAAGGCAGGACAGGGCATGATTTTCAGGGGTTTCTCTGCTTCACCAAAAGGAGGATTTAACAAAGGCTGCCGTAACCATAAAAGCTAATTACCAACCCACCGCTCCAAGTTACCGCTTAATATTCTAATGACTTCCAGCGCAATTTTATTCAGCCTTTGAGAAGAAAGGTTTGTATTAACAGCAGAGTGTATCCCGTACAACAAGTCTGGAGAGGCTTGTGGCCTCCTGGCAGCCCACAAAGGCCACTGTGAACCACACTCTGCGCAGCAAATTTGTTAAGTTTTTGAGGAGTGCGCGTGGTTTTGTTGCTGTAACGAGGCTGGCTGATTGCTTATTGAGGTTACGCGCCGTGGCCTTGGAACCAAGCTGCAGAGCTGGTAATTAACACCAGCCTGCTGCCGCAATTAATACGTACCGCGCTTGGAAAAACCAAACCAAAGTCCTACCTGCTGGAAAAATGACAGCTCAAACCAAAACACTACTAGTATTAAACTACAGCAAGATGAGTACAAAACCAAGAGGCTAAGAGGAAGGAGGGCCCTGGAGGTAAAAATTGCAGTCGGCCGGCGAGCGATGGAACAGAAAGGCCTTGCCGTTTTCCTGCCTCCGATGCGACTCACTGTGCGCAGCAGCGGTTCGTTTTGATTAGAAACCGCAAGCGGGGAAGGGTGCGAGTGCTGCGCAGGAGTTCAAGGGGGTTCCAGAAACACCAGCACGTGAGGAGGAGGAAGGTGGCGGCGGCCACGCAGAAGAGACATGCAGAGCCACGGCCTTCAGCCTCCACACCGCACCCGTGCTTTTTGTCACAGTGGGAAAACGGACACGAAGAGGGCTAAAAACTCACAGGCAGCAGCAGGAACAATGCCTGCGCTGCTGACCGACGCTTTTACAAACCAATATCCATCAAGGGAAGAAGCGGTGGCCAGAGAACTCTTTGTCCATCACCGGGGGCTCCCGAGCATCGAGCACCATCCCGACCCCATCCCCGCGCAAGCGGGAAAGCGCCACCGCACCAGGGCGCCTCCTGAACGCACGACGACAAGGTCAATACCTTCTTCCCGCTCACGCCTTTAACGCTGGCCTCTCGGCAGCGCTTGTCCCGCGCTCCCGAGAGCGTGGGGATGCCCCGGGAGAGCGCGGGGGCCTGCGTGAATTCGGGACACGGTCCCCTGCGTGCGCACACCGACCTCGTGCGCCGGGAGCACGGCGAGCCACGCGTCCCGAGATTTTCGGCGCTTGGGTCCAGGTCCTTTTAGAGACAGTTTATGCAGAGCCCTGAAGTTTAAGAGGAACAGGTTTCGTTAAGGGGGACCAGAAGACGCCGGTTTAGCGACAGGGAAGGGAGCAAAGGAATTGCTGCCGTTTGCGGAGGAGCCTCGCACGCCTTGCGCGGGGAGCAGGCGGCGCGTCCCGCAAACACCGCGGCCAGGCCGGCCTTCATCCCCTCGGCTTTGGAACGCAAACAACTCCAGAGACCGCCTAAAGGCTATTTTAAACGGCGGGGGAGGAAGATGAAGGCTGCTGCTGGACGCGAACCGGGGCGGGCCGGGGCGTGCGGGGCCGGGGAGAGGCGCCGGCCTGCGGGCTCGGAGGGGAGCGCTGGAGACCCGCACCGGGCACCTGGCGGGGGCCCTTCCCGCCCCAGGGCTGCGGAGAAGCGGGGCCGCGGGGGCCCGAGGTGCCACGGCGGGAGGGGAGGGCAGGGGAGGACAGGGGAGGGCAGGGCCGGCGGCGGCCGCGGTGGGCGGGAGCAGCCCCCCTCCCCGCACACGCACACACTCCCGCTCCCCCCCGGCCCCGCTCCCGGCCCCGGCCCCGCTCCCGCTCCCGGTCTCGGTCTCACCGCGCCGCCGCCGCCGCCCGGGGCCTGCAGCTCAGCCGTCATGCCGGCGGGGAGCGGGGCCGCGCCGCCCAGCGCGCATGCGCGGCCTCCCCGGTTCCGGCCCCGCCGCCTGGCGCAGGCACGGGGGACCCCCCCGCCCCGGCGGCCCCGCCCCCCCCGGGGACCCCGCCCACCCGGGGAACTCCCCCCCCACCGCCCGAGCAGTCCCCCTACCCGGGACCCCCCCGACCCCGCGCCAGCGACCCCTCCCATCCGGAATCCCCCCCGCCGCCCGGGGAGTCCTCCGACCCGGGGACGCCGCCCCACTGGACCCTCTCCCCCACCCCGGGGACCCATCCCACCCAGGGACCCACACACACCGGACACCCCCCCACACACGCACCCCCCCGCCCCGGCAACCTCTCCCACCATCGGACCCCCCGCCACCGCCCACGGAGCCCTTCAAGCCGAGACCACCCCCCGGTAACCCCCACGTCCCACCCCAGCAGCCCCTCTCACCGGGGAGCACCCCCGCCCCGAGGGCCTCTCCCACCCGAGAGCTCCCCCCACCCCAGGGATCCCAGGCGCTGTGTTTCCCGGGGGATAACCGGGAGGAAGAGGTTCGGAGGGTGCCGCCTCCCGGCTTGCTGCATTTGCCAAAGGGGCAGCTTGGCGGTCTGGTGAAAATGAGCATTTTTTTCCTTTTTTGCAGGTTTATTCTCGCCGAGCCGCCGCCGTCCGCAGGTGTCGGCCCCTCGTGTGGCAGCGGGCGAGCCAACGGGCCTCGGGCGCCCTTCCCTTCGCGGGGACGGCCGAGATTCCACCTTTCTTGTAATAAAACAGCGTAACGCCCGAGACGGGACACCCCAAGCGGGGGCCGGGGGCTCTGCCGCCGCCGGCGAGCCCGCACGGGTCCCGTGCTGCCGGCAGCCCGCCAGCGCGGCCGTCGGAGCCGGCACGTGGGACGCGGCTCACGGGCCTGGGCGGTTTGGCTCAGCCCGATGAGCGAAATACCTGCATCATCAGAAAGCTGTCGCTTACGATCGCCGGGCTGCGTTCCTCCCCGGCGGCGGCGCGGGGGTAGGGGGTGAAAGGGTCCGACGCTGCCGCCATCCCCCCGTTTGCTCATTCCCAAGCCAAAACGCCCTTCCCCGCTGGGCGGGCATCCTCCGCGTGTGGATTTTCCCTGGGCAGTCGCAGAGCATCCCTCGCCTTTTGTTCCGGAGGAGGGGTGGTGGGTTTTGGTGTGGCCCTTTCCAGGATCATCGGGGCTCCCACGTTCTCACAGGTGCTCCGGCTCAGGAATTTGGGAAGCGAGAGGGTGAGGAGGAGGAGTTAGCAGGGTTGATGAAGTAAAACGCGGCTCGGGTGCGAGCTGCCGAGATGCCGTGCTCTGACGAGGATGCTCCATGCCGGCACAGCCCGCGGCCGGAGCTCCCCACCTGGGGAAGCGTCCCCAGGGATCTCCCGACCTGAAAAAAAGTATTAACCGTAAAAATCCTGAACGTCCCGGTTACAAAGAGAAACTCAGCCTCATATTTTTAGCTCCAGGTTTGCCGAAGGTGTGCATTATGTTCAGCGGCCTGATTAATGCCACAGTGACTAATTAGGGCGCAGGACAGATACCGGCGATTCTTTTTCAGCATCAAGTGCGGTCAAAGCGCCGCTACGTCAGAGATCATTTACTGGAGGGTGATCGTACACCCTCAGACAAAGAACGACCTGAAGGCCTGCTCTTATACCGCTCCTTCCATGTCCCAGGATCTTTCCATACGACCTTCTCTCGGCAAAAGGAAGCGATTTGCACTGCAGGTGCTTTAAAAAGGGAAAAAGCAGCAGAATGGTGTGTTAGGGAATGGGAGTTGCAGGGAGTTTCAGCGTGCACTGAACGCTCGCACTTGAGATGGCGAGGGATCCTCAGGAGGAATTTCCCCCCTGCAATTCCAGCCCCCGCGGCAGGATGAGGGAGATTTCGCTGCCCCTCGGTCGCACCCCGGCTCCAGGTCGTGCGACGCACGACTCGTGAGCTCTTTGTGGTTTCCTTGCAGGGACCCCATTCCTGTTCTGAAAAGAAACGGCAGAAAGGTTTCATCTCCCCCTTGCCACAAAACCCGCCCCCCAGCACAAAGTCTCGAGCTGGGCTCTATCTCGAGCTCAGCACCCAGAAATGGAGGCACCCCCAAATTCGTCCTTCCCTGTGAAATCCTTGGCCATGGGCCAGTCAGAAGACGATGTCCACGCCCGGCCTGGAGACGTTCACCTTCCCCTCGACAGCGGAGCGGCAGCCTGGCCATCGCAGCGTCCTGCACGCAGCTCAGCACCGCGCGCTCCCAGCCCGTCTCCGGTTGCTGCCCCCTCCGGGGCCGTCCCCACACATCGTGCGGCAGCTGCCGACCTTTCCAGCACTGCCGCAGCCCTCCCTGCCTTGCTCTGCATCTGTCTCTGCCTTCCCTCCCTGGCCCGAGACCACCCCCCGGACCGAAGCATCCCCCGGACCGCTGCATCCCTGAACCCAAGCAACCCCTGGCCCAGCCATCTTCCCCGCCGCCCTGCAGACCAGCTCCCCTGTCTGCGCTCCCCCCTGGAATAAGGATGGCTTCGTCTGCAGGAGCTTCTTGACTAGGACTCCCTGAGGTGACGCAGCAGCGCGGGGACCCCCGGCCCTGGGGCAGTGCCTGGCTGCTGCCCCCGGACACCCTGGCTGCATGTTGGGCTCCAGCAGAAACAGGAGGGGCGGTGGAGGCTTTTCTGCAAGAATTTTTCAGGTGGTTTACATCAAAAGCTAACAGCCTTTTCAGTCCAAATTAGCCTTTCCAATTTGCTTGAAATCTTTCTCATTTTCTCCGGAAAATGAAGGGAAAAATACCCAGCTGTAACGGCCAATGTGGTTTTATTAAAACCCAGGCTGGAAGCGCTGTGGTTTCTGACTGCAAATGCTTCTTAAAAACTACAGCTGCAGCAGAAGAGCTGGGGTGGAAGGTGAGGAAGGCACAGGATTTTTACATAAGGGTAGCCGGTGTGGGCACAATCTCTGCTGCAAAACTACCTTTGGGATGGGGTTTCTGCCGAGAAAGTGGCAGGCAGGCCGTGCAGCGGAGGCAGCGCTGGAGCCCAGCTTCCCTCTCCTGCCCGGCAAGGCTCTGGCATGGGTATCCTTTAAAAGATAAGAAGGAAAAGGGAAAGACGGTCACACAAGGCTAGGCACCGGCCGGCTCCGCTCTCAGCAAGGCAATTCCTGCCTAACCTCGGTGATATCATGCCTGCCACACATGGCTGCCATCCCCACTTGGGACGAGCTGGATCTCCTTCATTAACAGCAATGGGCTCGGAATACCTTCCCCTACTTATTATTACCTGGCTTTAATGGATAATGAAACGGTGGCAGAATATTGCTAACACCTGAAGGGTGTCTAATGGAGAAGGGGACTGAAAGCGAAGCGCTCCCCTCCCTTCACGGGGGATTTAAAGGCGTCGGGTGCCTTTGCTGGCAGGGTGAGGATGGGCCCCGCACCTGCAAAGCTACCAGCACCCGCAATGACCACGGCAGCGATTACATGAGCCAAGGGTAGCACCAGGCACCTGCTCTGGTGCCTGCTTCGGTCGTGGAGCCATGCGAGGGGGTGCCGGGGGAGAGACCCCGTGTGCCGCCCTGGCCCCAGGGACCCTCGCAGCACCTGGGGGATGCAGCGACCCTGAGCATCCCTGAGGATCCTGCGGGAGGGTGGCTCGTTCCCCTGCCCCCGCTGAGGGTCCCACATGCTCCCGGTGCGGGGGGGCTGCTGCGAGGCCGCCCGTGCCAGCGCCAGCAGCCCCGCCTGCGCGCAGCCTTTATTTCATGTCTCGCAGCATTAAATCATAGCAGACATGCAATTCGGGGGAGCGTGAGGCTCTGTAATGGGCGGCCTCGGGGGCGTGATGGGGCCGGGGCCGGCAGGCAGCCGTGCTGCCAGGGCTCCTCCGCGATGCTTTATTGCTTTTGACGCTCCAAACGCGCTCTGAAAGGCGAGTCTTGGCAGCCCGGAGGAGGGCTCCTTCCCTCTCCCGCCTGCTCCGCACGGGCAGGTGCTGCGTGCCGCCACAGCTGAGACCTCCCTCCCCGGTCCCACCGCGGTCCCCGGCCCGGCTGCAGCATCCCATCCCGCAGAGGGCTCGGTGGCACGCCTGCCAAAGCCCCTGCTGCCCGCGGCCCCCGGGACGCCCCGCGGCCCAGGGCGGGGGGTGCCGCGGGAGTGACACCCACGCGGGGCTTGGTGATGTTCCCAGTGAGGGCAGGCTGGGGCCATGGGGGACGCGGAGCGTCGCTGGTCCCCTCGCAGCGTGGGGATGCTGAGCATCGTTTGTCCCGATACGTTGCAGGGACCTTGTACCTGCACTCTGTCTTCTGGGTTCTCCCCAGCCTCCGGGACCACCGCAGCTCCTGGATAAGCACTGGCCTAAGGAGTTTGCTGCCGGCCTAGCCAAGGTAGCTGCTCTCAGCGTGGCTGCCCTTAGTCTCCGTCCCAGCGCAGCGATGCTGCTGTACCCAGCTGCAGGCAGAGCCCGGGCGGGACGCGGGGCTGAGCCGCGGGAAGCCTCGGATGCCGAGCGCTTGGATTCCCAGAAAAGCAATTACCGCGCAGGAGGTTACAGGGCTAATAAAATCCCATTACGCCATTTCGGAAAGTAAATCTGATCCGGGCGCTGGCGATTGATATCAGCCATCCCACAAAAAGTCCCGCAAGAGCCCCCTGCGCACGCGTGTGATACGAGGCTATAATAGATCACGCTAATTAGATATCCGATAACAGGAGGGCTGATAGGAACTACATTAAAATCTCTTTAAGATGAAGACATAAAACCCAAGGGAAAAAATTCAGAGTTAATGATGCTGCAGCAAAGGCTCCGCTTGAGCGGACCGCGCCCCCTCGGCCGCATCCTGCCCGCTGCGGATGAGGGGGCAGGAGGAGAGGGGGCAGAGCGGGGCATGGTCCCCAGCGCCGCAGCAGCACTGCCCGTGATTTTCATTACCCAGATTCAATAAGGGGAAAGAGCTCTGAGCTGCCTGCGCTCCCCGGGAGGTGACTTGCCAGCCACTAACGGAGCCGAGAAATCAAATTATCCCCGGCTCTGCTCTCGCTCTCTCCCTGACACCGCTGTTGGCAGCTGAGGGGGAGTTCATCAGGGCCGCGCACTAATTCTTATCTCGTTTAAGTGACTCCACGCTGCCATCTGATGCGATTTGCTCTGTGCCGCCGCCGCCGCGGGCTCTGGTCCCTGCCCACCGCTTCCCCAGCACTTCCAGCAGCCAGCAGCTTCACGGGGCACGGGCCCCTCCAGCACACAGAAATGCAGGCTTACGTATGTGAATATATAAGATTATAGGCAACGGGGGTCGGGGCGAGACTGCCCCACTGGGCAGGGAGAGGTTGCCTTACCCTGAGGACGTGATGCTCTGACGTGGAGGGAACGATGCTGCGGCCCGAGCAGGGCACCGGCACATGGGCAGGCGCCGAACAAATCTTTGCTCTCAATCGTACGGACCAACCTTTGCTTATGGTCTTGTTTGCCCAAAGGTGTCGAATACTTGGGGAAACCAAAAGTGGTAAGACGTGCTTTTGTCAAATTTGCACGCAAATGCAAATTGCTGCAATGAAAACAGACCCTCGTCTTGGTGCGTGTTGGAGGCCGCTGGGGAGATCCTGCTGCCCGCAGGCAGGGCTGCAAAAGGCCGGCAGCACAGCCTGCATCTGTCGGCATACCCACCTCCGGTGGGACGGATGTGCTCCACCGCAGGGTGTGAAGGGAAGGCCGGTGCCGCCAGAGCCCCCATACCCTGCCGACGGGAACCCACCCCGTGCCAGTGCCACACCTGTGCGACGCAGGGACAGACCATGCCACCTCGCAGACTCCCCCCTGCCCTTCCAACCGCTGACAAGCCCTGGCACCCACAGCACCCTCTCCCCCACACCGTGCCCCCGCTCCTGCTGCACGCAGGCACCATGCCTGCACCCCCAAAACCCGCTTTTCCATGGCTAGGCACCCGGCCAGGGGACGGGGAGCCCCGGGGGAGCCGGCGAGGTGCGGGTGGCTGGGTGGGTTTCTCTCGCATCCTCCCAGCCTGAAACTTGAGCAGGGAGAGGCTGATCGCAAGATTAATTGGGCGTTCTCAAAAACCCGACGGCGGGGGGAAAGCGAGCAAGGAGCGCTGCCTGCCTCCCCGCTCGGGTTCACTCCTCCGCGGAGCCGACAGCCTAGGGAGGTGGAGAGGAGGGAGGCAGCGGCTGGGAGCCGGCAGAGCCATGACGCCCGCCGCGCTCGGGGCGCTTCTGGCCCTGCTGCCTCTCGCCTCGACGCTGCAGAGCCCAGGTAAGGTGAGGGGCCCCGCGGGCAGGGCTGGGGGGCTGGGGCAGAGCGGGGCGCTCCCCATACCGAAAGGCACGGTGCGATACCTTCCCAAAACCCGAGCAGCACTGTACAGCATGCAAAGGCTGCTTCTTATAGAGACCTTAATGCTCTTGAAAATCAACGTACCTGGGAGAAGCCCAAGCGTGGGAAACCTCTTCTGCAAGAGAGCCCGGAGGCGCAGCCTGCCTGGGCGCCGCAGGCTGAGCGCCCGCTGCAAGGTGATGTGGCGTTTGAACCCAGCTCTGCATCGTGGGCTCACCGGTACAGGGCTTCGAGGTACCCTGGAAGCGTGCAGGGTCCGAGCCCTGAGGATATAGAGAGAGAGAACCGGGTGACCCCCTGCCTGCCTGCCTGCCTCCAACTCTCTGGAAGCTGCTGCCTGAGCCCTCCACCCGATGAAGAGATTTTTCTAACACGACGTTTCACCCCCCATAGCGCAGAGCTGGGTTTTGGGGACGACAGCGTGCAGCAGCAGTGCTGTGCCTATGGTTTGTGATCTCATCTCCGCACGGCGCTAAACCGGCTGCCAAAGCGCTCACGAGCTATGGTTATTATTTTCTCGTTTAACCTTCCTGGGAAACGGTAGAAAAATCATTGTGCTGTTTTGCACCAGCACGGCTGAAAGCTTTCAGCAGGTTTGTATCTCGGATCTTTGGAGGGATCAGACAGACAGCCCCTCTCATCGGGGCATCGTTCCCGCTCCCAGACCTTCTCCCGCAGTTCGCCTGGCGGAGGCGGCAGAAGAGGAGCGGGAGCAATGACTCTCTCGCCTTGGCGATGCCGGAGGTAAGAGGGTAGGAAGGTCCATGCAGATGGATGCCCGTGTGCCAGGGCCGTGCCAAATTGCACCAGGCAAGTTGCCGGCGCAGGTTTGTGGGGGGACAGACCGGCGCGATGCCGGCGGCAGATGCACAGAGCGGCCAGGGTGAACCCAGCCCAGTCCTCCCCCTGCAAAGCCAGAGCATCCTGACCCAGAGCTGGGCAGCGTGGGTGCGAGGACGAGGAGGAGGAGAGGGTGCGAGGAGGAGCGCTGGTGCGAGCCAGCTGCTGCCAGCTGTGGCAGAAAAGGCCGCTTGGCCCTGGCAGCGCCTGTTTTCCTCCCCTTGCCCTAATTGCTGCCTCTCACCCCCCCCCGCCGCCTCTGTCCTGTTTTTTTTTCTTAGCTTAAAAGACAGATTAAAGTTCCCTTCCCGGCAGCTTTTCCCAAGTTCCCGCAGATCTATTCCAATTAGTCCTTTTCATTACGCGGGAATTGGACTCCGGGGCTGGGCATGCTGCAGAGCAAAGCCACGAGCTCCGCTGCCCTGGCTCGGCCGCGGCGTCGCCAGCTGCCTTGCAGCGAGGACGTGGGTGCTGTGAGCATTTTGCCCTGCGATTAATGCTGCCGGCACCAGCCGGGGGATTGTTTCCACAGGAAGCAAACACCAGGATACCAAGATGCCTAATAAATGACTTCAGCATCCTGGTTCATCTCTAACCTTCACCGGCTGCACCTGCAGAGCAAAGAAATGCCCCTGGAAGCAGTGAGTGGTAGGAAACTCATCTGGGGGGGGCAGCGAGTCCCTCGTGGTCCCCCGCTGCCACTGCCCTGGCACCCGTCCGGGAGAGGCAGAAGACGGCAGTCCTGCCCTCTGAGGCTGGGGGAAGGTCGCAGCCCCGTCCGCCTGCACAGCAGAAGACATTTGTGAAACGTTAGGCGATGGTTCTGGCGGGCAGACTTGTTTCCCATCAGGATGCTCCTATTTAACTTTGATGGGAAACCCCACCCAGTAAGCGAGGGATGGCAGCCAGCAGCATCCCGCGGTTCGCAGCACAGCCCCGGGCGACTGCAGCCGCTGCCCCGCTGCTCCACCCACCCCCCACCTCTGCCGGCAGGTACCTGGCGGGGGGGACGGAGCCCCGAGCCCGCCGAGCCCGCCCTGCGCCGCCTGTCCCACTACCTGCTGGCCCACTACCAGAAAGGCACCCGGCCTGTGCGGGACTGGCGAACGACCACCACCGTGGCCATCGACCTCATGGTCTACGCCATCCTCAGCGTGGTGAGTTCTCTGCTCCCGCCCTGCACGGGGTGGGGGCGGCTGCCTTCAGCGCGGGCAGCTTCTGCATGTGCGCAGCAAGGGGAGCGGTACCCGGTGTGCAGCACCCCCCGGCAGGCTCTGCCCACCCTCCGGCGTGCCAGTGCCCCCTGTGCCGACACCGTGGCCTCTTCTTCCTGCAGGATGAGAAGAACCAGGTGCTGACCACCTACATCTGGTACAGGCAGGTGAGCAGATGAGAGCGTACAACCTCTCCCCACCCTCGCTGGGCCCCCCCGCCCAGGGCCGAGCACCCCTTCAGATACCGTTTTTCCCATGGGAGGGGCGTGCAGCCCTGTAGGAGCGCAGCAAGGTCAAACCCATCCCAGGGGATGACAAGACCTCTGTAGGGCACGAACCTCAAGGCACGGCTTTCACGCTTCGCACCATTGGGTGGTGCGGATAGCTGGAGGACGAGCCTTTCCTCCCTCCCATGGGTGGTGTGAAGAAAGGTTCCCGTGGCGGGGTGCTAGCGTGGGTTTGGGACCTTGCCCTCCAAGCCCCTCTCCCTTGTCCCCCAGCACTGGACAGACGAGTTCCTCACGTGGGACCCGGCGCACTTCGACAACCTGACGCAGATCTCCCTCCCCGTGGAGAGCGTCTGGGTGCCCGACATCCTCATCAACGAGTTGTGAGTGAGGTGGAACCCCCGGGGCAGCGGCGGGCAGGCCGGGGTCCGGGCCCCCCCTCGCCTGCCGCGGGCACGTGCCGCCCCGCACTTTGTATTCCCGGCACAGAGCTGGCAGCCTCCCCGCATCGGGCGAGCTGCAGATGGGGAACGGCTCGGCACTTGGGCCATTTCCAATGCTGGCTAACCGCAACCGCTGGTAATTACCCGCGCCGTGCCGGGGGTGGGATCCAGATAGCTGGAGAAAGGCTTTGTGAAGGCAGCACAATGCAAGGGCAGCTGCAGAGCTGCTGGCCCTTCTCACGAAGCCAGTCAATGTCCTTCCCTGCTTTGCTGGGTTTTAAGGTGTTCCTGCCGGCTCCAGAGAGCCCCAGGCCAAGGACACAAATGCTCCTTGGGCTGGGAGAGGGCGGCAGCTCGGAGGTGATGCCAGGCAGGCATGACTGCACAGGAACGGCCAAAAAAGCAGCCTGGGGGGGTAAACCCCCCGCTCCTGGGCAGTTTCCCTCCCAAAGGTGGCTTGGCAGGAGGACCCCCTGCCCAAAGCGCTCCCCAGCCCTGGTCTCTGTCCCTCGTGCCTTGCAGTGTGGACGTTGGAAAGTCCCCCCACGTCCCCTACGTCTATGTTGGCCACCACGGGGAGGTGAAGAACCTCAAACCCATCCAGGTGATGACCGCCTGCAGCCTGGACATCTACAACTTCCCCTTCGACGTCCAGAACTGCTCGCTCACCTTCACCAGCTGGCTGCACCACAGTGAGTGGTGAGACCCCCGCGGCTGGGGGGGCTCAGGGGGAGCGGGCCAGGACCTCTGCCGGGTTGGAGCTCCGTGCAGAAGGCAACTCGCCCCTCTAGATGGCCCCAGCGGATCGGGGATGCGTGCGGGGAGGGCAGGCACCCAGCCCAGCATGGAGGTGCGGGCAGCTGCCGGCGCTTAGGGCCGGGCACCCCTGGTCCTCACCTCTCCTCTGTCCCCGCAGTCCATGACATCAACCTCTCGCTGTGGCGGCAGCCAGAGCTGGTCAAGTTCGACCGGAGCGTCTTCATGAACCAGGGCGAGTGGGAGCTGCTCTATGTCCTCAGCCGCTTCCAGGAGTTCAGCGTCAAGAGCAGCGACAGCTACGCCGAGATGAAGTTCTACGTAAGGGTCTTCGGCTGCCGTGCTTCTCGGGCATGGGGTGCTAAGGAGGGACCCCGCCACTGTCCCTGTTGCTGATCACCCAGCTGCTCCCTGCTGCGGTGCTCCGGCCTGCGGGCAGGATGCTCCTGGTGCCGAGCCCTTCCTCTGGCTCACCTTCGTGCATCCCACCATCGTCGCCTGCCCTGGCAGAGAGCTGCACCAGCTCAAGCCCTCGCCGAGCCTTTCCTGTCTCTGTCTCGCAGGTAGTCATCCGGAGACGTCCCCTCTTCTACACTGTCAGCCTGCTGCTCCCCAGCATCTTCCTGATGGTTATGGACATCGTGGGCTTCTACCTACCTCCCAACAGCGGCGAGAGGGTCTCTTTCAAGATCACCCTCCTGCTGGGCTACTCGGTTTTCCTTATCATCGTATCCGACACGCTGCCGGCTACTGCGGTCGGCACCCCCTTGATAGGTGCGGCAGTGCTACCTGCCAGGGTAGCACAGAGACCACAGGTCCCCTAGGGACGTGGGCAGCGTGGACTCGCTCGGGCCCGCGCTCTGTGCACGAGCCTTTGCGGGCCACTCACCTCACTGACACCTCCGCAGGCATCTACTTTGTGGTGTGCATGGCGCTGCTCGTCATCAGCCTGACGGAGACCATCCTAATCGTGCGCCTGGTGCACAAGCAAGACCTGCAGCCCCACGTCCCCGACTGGGTGAAGCGCCTGCTGCTGGAACGAGCCACCGTCCTACTCTGCATCCGGGACAGGAAGAAATTCAGCCGGAGCAGGACGCAGAGCTCGGACATCTCCAGGCAGGTGGAGAACAACGACAGCACAGGTAAGGGCTGCACAGAGAGGGCCCGTGGGAACCGAAGGGGACTGGGCACCACATAGCCATCTACGCCCACGTAGCCCCTGTTTGCACGGCAATCCGGATGCCCAGGTCACCCGCAGGAATCCCAGCTCCCCATCTAGAGACTTTTTGCGCTTGCCTCTCTTGATCCCGCAGGCAAGCTGAACCACTCCGGCTGCGAGGACGCCCGGGAATGCGAGAGGGCGGGGGGTGCGAGGTCAGCGCCGGCCTTTACTGGCCAGGTGGAGGGCACCCTGCTGATGCACGGCATCCTGCGTGAGATCGCCGCCATCCGCCAGTTCCTGGAGAAACGCGAGGAGTTTCGCGATGTCGCCCACGAGTGGCTGCAAGTGGGCTACGTCTTGGACGTCCTGCTCTTCCGGGCGTACCTGGCGGCCGTCCTGGCCTACAGCATCACGCTGGGCACCCTCTGGTCGGTGTGGCGGGACGCCTGAGCGGCGCCCGCTTTTGGGGGCACTGGTGGCGGGGACCCGGGACGCTGCCCTGCTC